>NC_000067.6:40743010-41053510 GCF_000001635.26 Mus musculus | reverse complement strand
CATCTTTATTTAGTTTCTCTAAATGGCTGTACAACACTAATTATTCATTCATCTCGAACACACTATTGTACTTGTAGTACAAAAGGTTTCTGGAGCATCTTCTCTGAAGTGTTCAGGAGCATGGAGCATCCTCTAGACAGGAGGAATGGTGGTGTGTTGGGTAGAGGATTAAGATAGGAAACCTTTGGTTCCTCATGATCACACCTAATCAACATGGTAGCCCCCCTCCCCCCCTTCCCCCAGAAGCAGCAGAAGGCTTAGGATTTGGAGTCCGGCTCATGTGTGGGAGCTCATGCATGGACCCAGAATGACCTACACCAGCATCACCCTCTACCAGTGACTGTAGTCCTGAGCATAGGTGGTGATAGATGGATCCAGAAATAAGTGGTTTTTTTTCTTAGAGTGCCCCATTTTCAAATATTAGCAAATTGTTTATTTATTTTCGATGGGAAATCCGAATTTCTTATTCTTGGATACAGATTGATCTCTGAGACTAAATTTAAGTTTTGAAGATAAATTTATAACAAAAACATTGGAAAGCATTAGAGTTTAGCTTTCCACATCTAAAACCCAATGAAATTCCAATTATTTTTTTATTTTTTATTTTTTAAATTTTTTTACACTCCATATTTTATTCCCCCCATCCACCCTCTGGCTGTTCCACATCCCACACCTCCTACCCAACCCCCTGTCTCCACATAGATGCCCCCACCCCCCACCTCACCTGACCTTTAAATTCCCTGGGGCTCCCAGTCTCTTGAGGGCTAGGTGCATCATCTCTGAGTGAACACAGACCCAGAAAGTCCTCTACTGTATGTGTGTTGGGGGGGGGGGGTCTCACAGCTGGTATACACTGTTTGGTGGTGCAGTGTGAGATCTCAGGGGCCCAGATTAATTGAGACTGCGGGTCTTCCTACAGGATCGCCCTTCTCCTCAGCTTCTTTCAGCCTTCCCTAATTCAACAACAGGGGTCAGCTGCTTCTGTTCATTGGTTGGGTGCAAATATCTGCATCTGACTCTTTCAGCTGCTTGTTGGGTCTTTCTGATAGCAGTCATGATAGGTCCCTTTTTGTGAGCACTCCATAACCTCAGTAATAGTGTCAGGCCTTGGGACCTCTCCTTGAGCTGGATTCCACTTTGGGCCTGTCTCTGGACCTTCTTTTCCTCAGGCTCCTCTCCATTTCTATTGCTGTAATTCTTTCAGACAGGAACAATTATGGGTCAGAGAAGCGACTGTAGGATGGCAACCCCATCCCTCACTTGATGTCCTGTCTTCCTGCTGGAGGTGGGCTCTATAAGTTCCCTCTCCCTACTGTTGGGCATTTCATCTAAGATCCCTCCCTTTGAGTTCTGAGAATGTCTCACCTCCCAGGTCTCTGGTGCATTCTGGAAGGGTCCCCCCAACCTCCTATTTCCTAAGGTTGCCTGTTTCCATTCTTTCTGCTGGCCCTCAGGGCTTCAGTTCTTTTCCCTCACCCAATACCAGATCAGGTTCCCTTCTCTACTCCACTCCCACTTCCTCTGTCCACTTTCCCTCCCAGCCCCCTCCCTCCCTCCCCACTTGTGATTGCTTTCTTCTCCCTCCCAAGTGGGACTGAGGTGTCCTCACTTGGGCACTTCAACTTGTTGACCTTTTTGAGTTCTGTGACTGTATCTTGGGTATTCTGTATTTTTGTTTTTGTTTTGAGGTTTTTTGGTTTTTGGTTTTTTTGTTTTTGTTTTTTTGTTTTTTGTTTTTGTTTTTTTTTTTGCTTGTTTGTTTTTGTTTTGTTGGCTAATAACCACTTGTTAGTGAGTATATACCATGCATGTCCTTTTGGGTCTGAGTTACCTCACTCAGGATAATATTTTCTAGTTCCATACATTTGCCTGAAAAACTCAAAATGTCCTTGTTCTTAATAGCTGAGTAGTAATCCACTATGTAAATGAACCACATTTTCTGTGATCACCATCCATGACATCAAGCTTTACTACAAAGCAATAGCGATAAAAACCACATTGTATTGGTACAGAGACAGACACGTTGATCAATGGAATAGAATTGAAGACCCAGGAATAAAACCACAGACTTGCAGTCACTTGATCTTTGACAAAAACACCAAATATATACAATGGAAAAAAGAAAGCATCTTAAATAAATGGTGCTCGTCTAACTGGCTGCCTGTATGTAGAAAAATGAAGATGGACCTATATTTGTCACCTTTCACAAAGCTCAAGTTCAAGTGGATCAAGGACCTCAACATAAAGCTAGGTACACTGAATCTAATAGGAGAGAAAGTGGGAAAGAACCTTGAACTCATTCACACAGGGGGAAACATCAATTCTTAAAGTCTAAAGTAACGTTTTATATTAATGTGTGTATATGAGGAAAAAGCAGTGTAGTGTTTACAGCTTACTTTTGTCTACTCTCAATTTCTCATTCATAATTCTTTTTGATTCATCATACCATACTATTTAAATTATTTTACCCCCTCAACACTCTATCAGAAATCCATAAATGAACATAATTAAGAAACATATTTTTAAGCACTGGCTTCTGAAATATTCACTACTAACCTGCTGGCTGCTCTTGTCCATTTTCTATATTTATAAAATTAATTAAGCTTCTCTCTTCTAATACACACATTTCAAATAATTTATTAACATTCAGGTTTTGACTTGTCTATGCCTTCCTTCTGCATTTAAAGGAAATAGTTTTTTTTAATCAGAATCTCTCTCACCTTTTAATTTTCTATGAGAGCTGAGATACTTGATGACAGAGAAAGACAGAACACTTTCCCAGCTTGTGAGAATAGAAAGTGACGGTACAGCTAGACATAACTCAAGGCAGGGAGTCATACTATACAGCTGTCTCCTAATACAGATACATACAGTGTGTAATGATGTCACTAGGTCAATACTACATAGCTTCTTACGATAAAAATATGTAGGACATGTAATGTAGTCAATAGGTTTTGACTCTGGTCCTCATGTGACACAGTTATCCACCCTTTGAGTGCATCGTCATTCCACCCTGCAGAAACATTCTCCCAACCTCCCTCCACCCTGAGACTCACTCTAGGCTCTCTAAATAAGCAGACAGGATCCTATCACAGCCAACCATTCAGAATTTTTTGCTTATAAATAATATTTGCATCATAACTTGGATGGAGGAAGCCCACTCATTAGCTTTTCATAGGTTATTTAATAGAAAGTCTCAAAGGATTCTAAGTTGAAAGCTCATTTTGAATCCTGACCTGTCAGAGGATGGGGCAGCCTTATTTGATAGATAGCAACCACTTAGGGTCAGGACACTAAGCATCTACATGAGTTTGCCAGCCCATCAAACCTCCTCAGGCAGCAGAGGTCATGGGGCCATGGAGGGTGCCTGGGAGAATGTTTCTACAGAGTGGAATGACCATGCACTCAAAGGGTGGATAACTGTGGCACATGAGAACCAGAGAAAGGAGTATCTCTGAGGTTTGCAGGCCAACCTGGTCTATGTAGAGATTTCTAGGGCAACCTGATTACCCAATGGAACCCTCTCTCAATACTTACTTAATTATGTAAGTATTGTTGATTTTGCTTTGCTAAGTAAGAACTTAAGAAGGAGTCCATTTCTATATCCAAGTAGTAGTAGTAGTCGTTGTCGTCGTCGTCGTCGTCGTCGTCGTCGTCGTCGTCGTCGTCGTCGTCGTCGTCGTCGTCGTCGTCGTCGTCGTAGTAGCTATATAAGAAGTAGAAGTATTGGTGGCCGAGAGAACTGACAAGTCCCAAAGTCAGGAGATATCTTGAAGACACAATTGAATGGACTTGATGATGAGTTGGGTGCAGAGACATTCAATATCTAGGGATGGGTCAGAAATGATTTGAGGGCATTGGTTTGAGGGCTCATTTGCCAAATGGGACATTAGTTGATATAGGGAAGGCTGAGAGAGGGCTGATGAGCAGGTGATGGAGTGACAGGTTTAGCAAGGGTTAGTGAGGGCTTTATTCTGTTTGTGTAAACTTGTGATGCAAGTCAGATGTTAGAGGAGGCATTCTAAAGAACTAGTTCTATTGTTGATTCCGGTGTGGTAGAAGGTATTTGGGATGGAATGTTAAGTTTGGAACTTCTTGATATTTCAAAGAAACCTGTACTCACAGTATTGTAGGAAGTGTCATAAGACAGCAGTGGACTGCACAAATGATTAGGACACCTCAGCTAAGAAGATGGCAGAATAAGAAAGTCAAAGCACTGGACAAGAGGAGGAGAGCAGTGTCACACAATGACACAAACTAAGAAGAAGAGGAGAGGATGGGCCAGGGTGTCAATGCTAACCAATACAAGCAAACCAGAGAAGCGACCAGTGTCAGAGGCATGGTCTTTGTGACATAAAGAATATAACAGATGTATCAAGATGACTGTAATGTCAAGGCTTGGCTAAGGGTTTGTCTATCTTGTTGATTTTCTCAAAGAACCAGCGCTTCGTTTCTGTGATTCTTTGTATTGTTCTCTTTGTTTCTAATTGATCGATTTCATCTCTGAGTTTGATCATTTCCTGCAGTCTACTCCCCCTGGGTGTATTTGCTTCCTTTTTCTTTTTCTAAAGCCTTCAGGTGTATTTTTAAGTATTTTTAAGTCAATTTCTTTATGAAGGCACTCGGTGCTATAGCTTTCCTATTAGCACTGCTTTCATAGTGTCCTGTAAGTTTGAATCTGTTGTGCCCTCATTTTCATTGAATTTCAGAGTCTTTAATTTCTTTCTTTATTTCTTCCCTCACCTAAAGATCATTGACTAGACAGTTGTTTAGTTTCCACGAGTATGTAGGCTTTCTGTTGTTTTGGTGGTTGTTGAAGTCCACTTTTACTCTATTGAGATCTGATAAGAGGCACAGGGTTATTTCAGTTTTCTTGTATCTGGTGAGGCTTGCTTTGTGACGACTTATATGGTCAAGCTGGAGCTAGTTCCATGAGGTGCTGAGAAGAAGGTATATTTTTTTGTGTTTGAGTGAAATATTCTGTATATATCTGCAAAATTCATTTTGCTCATAACCTCTATTAGTTTCACTGTGGCTCTGTTTAGTTTCTGTTTCAATGACATGTCCATTGTTGAGAGTGGAATCTCCCACTAATATTGTGTGAGGTTCAATGTGTGTTTTGAGCTCTAGTAAAGTTTCTTTTATGAATGTGGGTGGCATTGCATTTGGGGCATGAATGTTCAGAGTTGAGAAGCCATCTTGGTGGAGTTTTCCTTTGATGAGTATGAAGTGTCTTTCCCTGTCTCTTTTGATTACATTCAGTTCAAAGTCTGTTTAATTGGATAGTAGAAATACTACCACTTGATTCTTTGGTATGTTTCCTTGGAAAAACTTTTTTCAGCCCTTTATACTGAAATACTGACTATCTTTGCTACTGAGATATGCTTCTTATATACAGCAGAATGATGAATTCTGTTTATGTATCCATTCTCTTAGCCTGTGTCTTTTTCCCGTGGAAATGTTCTGTATATATCTGTAAAATTCATTTTGCTCATAACCTCTATTAGTTTCACTGTGTCCCTGTTTATTTCATTGTGTTTATTGATGTTGAGAGATATTGATAACCAATGATTGTTACTTCCTGTTGTTTTGATGTTGGTGGTTGGTGTATGTGTGTGTGTTTCTCTTGCATTGGTTTTAATGGTATGAACTTATTTATTTCTTATATTTTCTTGAGTGTAGTTACCCTTCTTGTATTTGAGTTTCCTTCTATTAACCTCTATAGGGCTGGGTTCATGAAAAGGTATTGTTTAAATTTGGTTTTGTCAGAATATCTTTGTTTCTCCATTGATGGTGATTGAAAGTTTTGCTGGGTATAGTAGTTTGGGCTGATATCTGCAGTCTCTTAGGGTCTGTAAGACCTCTTCCCAGGCCTTTATAGCTTTTAGAGTCTCAGATAAGAAATTGAGTGTAATTTTGAAGGT
This sequence comes from Mus musculus, assembly GCF_000001635.26. Classification (NCBI taxonomy): domain Eukaryota; kingdom Metazoa; phylum Chordata; class Mammalia; order Rodentia; family Muridae; genus Mus; species Mus musculus. Next base: position 41,047,586 of record NC_000067.6, on the reverse strand, counting down.
CTGCCTTTATGTGTTACTTGGCCTTTTTCCCTTATTTTGTCGAAGGAGGATTTTCTTTTCTGGTGCAATCTATTTGATGTTCTGTAAGCTTCTTGTACCTTTATAGGCATCTCTTTCTATGTAGGGAAGTTTTCTTCTATGATTATGCTGAAGATGTTTCTGGGTCTGTGACATGAGAATTTTCTCCTTATATTCCTAATATTCTTAGGTTTTCTCTTTTCAACATGTCCCAAATTTCCTGGGTATTTTGTGTCATGTGCTTTTTAGGTTTTGTTTTTTCTTTGACTAATAGATTGATTTCTTCTATTGTATTGTCGACACCTGAGATTCTGTCTTCCATCTCCTGTATTCTGTTGGTGATGCTTATGTCTGCAGTTCTTGTTCTCTTTCTTAGGATTTCCATCCCTAGTACTGCCTCCTGTTCAGTTTTCTTTATTGCTCCTATTTCCCTTTTTAGGTCTTGGACAGATTTATGCACATCATTCACCTGTTTGGTTGTATTTTCCTGTATTTCTTTATATTTATTTGCTTCTTCTTTTAATGCCTCTGAGACCTGTTTGAGTGTATTTTCCAGAATTTCCTAAAGGGATTTCCTCATCTCCCTTTAAAGGCCTCTATCATCTTTATAAGATTGCACTTAAGATCATGTTCTTATGCTTCAGTTTTATTTGGATATCCAGGGTTTGTTGTAGCATGATAGCTGGGTTCTGGTGATGCCATATTGCCCTGGGTCTTGTTGATTGTGTTCTTATGCTGCCCATTAGACATCTAGTTTTCCCTGGTGTTGGCTAGATGATCCTGATGGCAGTGCTACTTCTTAGAAAGAGGGGGGAGAGCCATGGACCAGACAATGGACAGACCCCAGTCTGCAGGCTGTGTCAATTGGCAGACCATAATCTGCAGGCTGTGTCCCAGTTGGACCCAACTGGGATGGTGGGCAGATCCAACTGGCATAGGATTGGTCCAGTGGGGTTCCAAGCTGGTTAGTTTTGGGATCCCAAAGGTTTCCATGGGGAAGCAGGGCACTCGTGAGGTCTCAAGAGGCTCATACAGACTGAGGAGTGAACCCAGAGGTAGACAATGTGCTGTTGAACTTGGTTTTTGTTGTTGTTGTTGGTTTTTGTTTTGTTTTGTTTTGTTTTGTTTTGTTTTGTTTTGTTTTGAGACAGGATTTCTCTGTATAGCTCTGGCTGTCCTGGAACTCACTTTGTAGACCAGGCTGGTCTCGAACTCAGAAATCTGCCTGCCTCTGCCTCCCAAGTGCTGCGATTAAAGGCATGCGCCACCATTGCCCGGCTGCTGTTGAACTTGTTTATCCATCAATATTTATTATACATGCAACACAGGTATATTCTATTTACCCTATTGAATACCAAAAATAAATAAATAAATCTATAAAATTTATGATCAAGCCTCTGGTTTTTTAAAATACATTTAGTTATGTTGCTGTGATATAAATATTTTATGGCACTCACACACAGTAAACTCTGTGTGTATATAGCACAACTTTGTATGAAAATTCTGATTTATATATATATATATATATGTATATATATATATAACATGGATTTTTTTTCAAGACAGTATTTCTTCTTTCTGGCTATCCTGGGACTTGTTCTGTAGACCAGGCTGGCCTTGAACTCAGAGATTCATCTGCCTGTGCCTCCACTACTCTGCAATTCTGTTGTATCTTATGTGTTCTAAAATATGAGACAACAGTTTTATTAAGGGTCTAACTCTAGAAATAACTATAGATGTTGGGTTCCGGGTTGCTATAGGAATTATTAGGATAGCCAAGAAAGGATAAGGACCTCAACCTTCATAATTCTTAATCTGAATAATGGATCTCAAAGTGTCTTAAAGTTTTATTGCTGTGAAGAGACACCATGACCAAGGCAACTCTTAGAAAATGTTTAATTGGGGGCTGGCTTAAAGTTTCAGAGCTTCAGTCTGTTATCATCATGGTGGGAGAATGGCAGCACCTAGGCAAATATGGTGCTGGAGGAGCCAAGTGTTTTACATCATGATTTGAAAGCAGTCAGGTATATCCAACACGGATATTCAGCCAAGGCCTTCCACTCATCTGTTGATACATAGTCATCTTGAATTTATTTTGTGTGGTGCTTTGAATATTTTTGCCTGGTGGGAAGCAACACCATTAGGAGCTGTGGCCTAATTGGAGGAGGTATAGCATTGTTAAAGGAAATGTGTCACTGTGGCTTTTGAGGTCCTATGTGCAAGCTTCACCCATGGCAGAAGAGAGCCCCTTCTGGTTGCCTGCGAAGACAGTGTCCTCCTGGCTACTTTCAAATCATGATGTAGAACTCTTGGCTCCTCCAGCACCATATATGCCTAGGTGCTGCTATAATTCCCACCATGATGATAACAGACTGAAGCTCTGAAACTGTAAGCCGGCCCCAATTAAACATTTTCTAAGAGTCGCCTTGGTCATGGTGTCTCTTCACAATAATAAAACTTTAAGACACTTTGAGATCCATTATTCAGATTAAGAATTATGAAGAAGCCGGGCGTGGTGGCGCACACCTTTGATCCCAGCACTCAGGAAGCAGAGGCAGGCAGATTTCTGAGTCGAGGACAGCCTGGTCTACAAAGTGAGTTCCAGAACAGTCAGGGCTACACAGAGAAACCCTGTCTTGAAAAAGAAAAAAAAAAAAAGAATTATGAAGGTTGAGGTCTTTGGTCCTTAAACTTTCTTGGCTATCCTAATAATTCCTGTAGCAACCTGGAATCCAACATCTATAATCTATGACTTCATGTTACTTAGAGATGATAAACATTTTAGGAAACAGGGCTCATTAGAAAGTACTTCAGTGACTGGGTGTTGTCTGCTTTGTGAGGTAGGCAATTTGCTGGCTTGTGCACTCCTGCCATGACATCTCACCTTAACTAACAGAGAACACGGCCATGAGGTCACTCAATCATGGACCAAACCTTCAAATCTATGAATGCCAAAAAATTTTGTAAGTTAATGATATCAGGCATATTATGATGGAGATTCATGTATTAAATTCATTAGTGATTAACTCTGAGTTATGAATAATGTACCTGTGCCACATTAAGTAGAGAAATACAAATGTTTTTCCTTTGGAGTCATTTAACAAAGAAAGAGTCCAGACTCGAATCTTCTACTTCTTGCTCCCAGTGTCTTCTTTCCTTTGTCTGTCTGTTATAGGAGTCTGAATTTTACCTTCCCTGTGTCTGTCCTTAACGAAAGGCTTTGCTCTCTATTTACTGAACAGCACAGAAACCATCTCATGGGAAGGAAGGAGGAATTCTTTACAGAAATCCTTAACAGAGTTTTACAAGGGATTAAGTCACTATCTCCAGCTGATCCCAACTGACCCATATAACAAGCAGTATTGCAAACATCATTGTTTATCAGTCATATCCAAATGTTGCGTTCAATACTTATGGTGGAATTTCATTTTAGAAAGCTGGATTTAGCCTCTGTCTTTCCTGCATTCAGCAAATGATACAAATTTGTTGTTCTGGGTCAGAGACAGGGAAGAACATTTAATTTAAGGTCACAGCTATGGTTCTCTTAGTTTGCAAAAGTTGATTACAAAGTAAATCCTGGGCAACTAAGGTTGAGTGTTACATTATTCTCTCAAAAGCAGGTTGACTGAACAGGCTAAATCCACAGTACTATAGCAATCTTCCTTCTAAAGTCACCTCAAGGTATGTTATTACCTCTAGCTCTGAGGTCCAGCAAAAGTTCCAGTCTCTTAGGATATAAGAGATTTAAAAAAAAAATTATCATAGCACATTGTCATGTAGAGAGTTGAATACTATAGGCCTCGTTTAGTAGCCATCTTTAGTGGTTAAGGTAAGAATGTGCTAATGGAACAATGTCACTGACCCACATTCTCTCATGCCTGCTTAGGTGACAAGAGTCCCCTAGGCTCCATCTGCCTTGAAGCCAGGCTCACAGAATGCAGTGAACATCAATGCTGATAAAGTTGAGTATCTACAGGGATGTGAAGGTATGATCTGCTGGGATTTAGAGAAACTTATCTAGCAAGACTATGAAACATTGATTTAAGTAGTAACTCAACTCCTAAATTGGAGATTTTATTCTTCACTGATAATCCATATGTGCCCTTTGCTTTTCTTTAGGATTATATGCAAACAAGGACACATTTCTAGCTATGAATTGAACTGCTGGCTGCTGTATTTTTCTCTGAGTTCTGCAGCTGAGTGCAGTGGATAAACGGGAACGCAGAGAAATGGTATCAATAACTATCAATGATGGGTCTGATTACCAGTTCTCAATACTCCCCAAAGCTCTACAAATAACATCTATAATATAAAGCCAGAGGCATGAAGAGTAGTTTATTACTACAATCATTGGTATATATCAAAGGGGGTGCCACAGAGCCACTAGACAGCGATAGAGGAAGAGATTTTAGTCACTATTTCCTGATTTCAATGGAGTGTCCAGTGCAGCAGTGTGGATACTTGGTACCTTACTGTGACACAGCCCTCTGTACAGTATTCATGGTGATCAGGCATTCAGACACAAGCTGCTTCTGAATTGGTATTGGTGAACAGTGTGTCTTTTTGTGACAGCATATCAGTCAATTATTCTCAAATACAACTTTTAATAAATAAGACTCAGACTAAAAAAAAAAACATTATTTTACAAAACACATTTCTTATACTTTAATTATTTCACAGATCTATTTATCATTGGAATGGCATGCTATATATTTCCGAAGGGAACTATTTGATTTAATTCCTACTGAGCACTTGTGATTTGGGAATGTATTAAATAGTACAATTTATTTACTTACTGTAGATTCTGCTCTTGACCTACAGAGCATGCACAGTCAACGTGGAGTGCATTATCCTCCCATCATGTTTGAAATAGATCAGTGAGTCATTTTCACATTGGAAATACACAACCACTTTTCTGAGCCCCCCAATACCCACCACCCCTAATCTCTTACATAAACCCTCAGATCTCCCCCCACGATACTGGAACTGAAGAAGTAGCATCTAGGGTGTTGGAAATGGTGTTGATGCTACTGGGTTCGTGTCAGAGTAATGCTGAGGGATAAGGCCCTGGGCACCGAATATTCAGATTGTGGAAGAGTATAGGATGTAGGAGATAGTTTTCTGTTAAATGTTTATAAAGTCAAGTTCCCTTTAGTTTATATGAAGGAAAACTAAATAGGACAACAGTAGTCACCATATCCACTCCTTAAATCTTCTTTAACACATCCAGACTTAATAGTACACAAGATTTAAGACTCTTTTAAGATTACCAAGAAGGAAAAAAAATCTCAAAAACAAACCACAAAAATCTTCTGTGCTCCTATAATCCGTAGACAGGACTCTTTAAAAATCAGACGTGCATGTCGTGCATCAGACGTGCCTGTTCCGTACACGCCATCCATTCTTGGGTTATTTTTAGTAACATATCTATTCAGAACTTATCTCCATTTTCCCATATAAAAATACAAAGGGAACTTAAATACAGTGTGTGAGTTCCTCCCCAAGCCTGGTCTTACTCTCAGCGACTTGCTCAGGGAGGCTCGCTGTCACGTAATTAAGCATAATTCCGAACAAGCGAATTCTTCAGCAGTTGATCCTATTTGCACATTTAGACTTCTTATTTGGCTGCATACTCTGTGGGCGATTTTTCTATTTCTGTTGAATTAATTTAATAATGCCACTGCTTGAAATAGCCCTGGATGTAGAAAAATGTCAATGATTTTCAAAAATGTCACTTCCCCTATGTAGAAGGAATGACATTTTGTTTTTTCCTTGAAAATATATAAAGATTTTGTATTGAAATAGTCCGTATAAATACAACTAGAAATCTGGCCATTCATTCCTCCAGAGGTAGAGATGACTGATCTCCGTCTTCAAATGGGCCTATGTCCTTACCCAAAACAGAACAGGGATGTTTGAAGGCTTGCTCTGACTTCCATGTCCAGTGGTAAATAAACCCTTCCTAGAAGAAAAGTTTTATCTTTAGACCTCATTTTCTAAATATAAAAAATATAAACTTTTATAAAATATGAAAGTTTAGGTTCACTGAAGGACATTAAAGTTTCTAATTCCTAAAGGAAGACCACATTTTGACCTCCAAACAAGAAAGCATGCTGCTATATCCCACGGAATCTTGGCATTTAAGAAATGATCAGTAAAGACCTGAACATTTCTTTCTGTGCAAAGACCTTTGAGGTCCAAAGAAGTGATCGCTCAGGTCAGACACAAACACTTGCCAGACCAGCTCCTACACACACAAGTCTCAGAGGTAACTTGTAATCCAAAGAGGAAATCAAATCGAGCCAAACTCTTGACACTGAGCACAGCTCCATTTTAATCACACAAGGCATGAACCTAAATTTTCACTTTTACCGACATTTTCAGACGCCCCAACCTAACACACCGGAGGAAGGATGGACTGCTGCCACATGCGCACCTGCCAAGGGAGGATGAGGAGAGAGACACAAATGTAGACTATTCTCACCCCAGTATTCACAGAGAATAGCACAGCTATATAATCAATGCAGTATCTCCTTTGGTCTTTTCCACCACCCTGTGTTAAGCATCTGCTGTGGGCGCCATTGTATTAAAGCTAATATCTTAGCAGTCTCTGGCAAGAAGTAAAGCTTCGAATAGGGTTGAAGCCCAAGTCTTTCAAACCAGTTTTCATGATGATTTTGTAGTAAGAAAAGCAAGACACCCGTTTTTACACCTGGTGTTAGGAACTTTGCATATTTGCTTCATTTCACACACACACACACACACACACACACACACACACACACACACACACATGTCCCAGCATCCTTCTTCTCCACCTGATTGGAACTTTAAATTTTTATGTTAAAGACCTGGAGAGACAGCTCAGCAGGTAAGAAAGAACACTGGCTGCTCTTTCGGAGGTTTGATTCCCAGCACACATGAAATAGCTCACACCAGGAGATCCGCTATTCTCTTCTGTCTTCCTTGGATATCAAGGACATGCTTGATGCATAAACTTTCATGCAGTCAAAAGCTACTTATATGCACAAAGCAATCGAACAAGCAAACAAATGAGCAAAGCAAATAAGGGATAAATAAATATTAAGTTTATATTGAAAGGCCCTTGAAGGCCATGGAAGGCCAGGGAGAAAGGAACTATTGAGCCTCATCCAGGGGTTCAAGGCTTGGTTGACACTGAAAGACACTTTCTAATGGGGGACAGGAGAGGAAGAGGCAGAGAGGCAGAGAGCTAAGAGACTGAGCGAATAGCTCTTGTGTGTTGATAAATATAATCAAGTAAGAGGAGAAGCATTTTCCACAAAGGAGCTACAATCAGGACGAACAGAAAGATTATCAAGAGATAAAAGACAAACACCAGCCTCGAGGTGCTGGATCAAATGTAACAGAACCAACCCTAGCCCGGAAAACATTCTTTCTACCACATATGGGATATGTGTTGAGCGTTCTCACTTAATATTGAAAGGACAGGATTACCCCAGCAGGCATGAAGATTTGGGGAACATCCAGACATGTGGGCTTAAAAGAAAGACATTCAGTTGATAAAATTTGACAAAAGTTTGACATGGACCCTTCTGTCCATCAGAAGCTTTGTAATATGTACTTGTGATTCTCTAGAGGGTTTGTGTGTGTGTGTGTGTGTGTGTGAGAGAGAGAGAGAGAGAGAGAGTGAGAGAGAGAGAGAGAGACAAAAGTATTTTCTACTAATAAACTAAATTAGGATTAACTCAGGAAGTCTCACAGAAAATTCAGAATAACACATTTTAATATAGAAGATAGGACTATAAACGTGATGTTCTTTCCAGCAGCCAATTTTCGGGGAGAGCATGGCATAGCAGGAACACAGCATAAACTGTGGAGGGACAGCCTCCTCCTGTCCCAGACAGCACAATGCCATGATTCCAGTGACAGGCTACATTTGGCTCCCAATTTCACAAGAAACCAGGGCAGATGAGCTAGCCAGCCAGGAGCTCACATCTCACCAGGACAAGAAGCCCATGGGAAGGTAAGAACTGAGGAGCTGTGCTGTCTTTTTATGCCATCAGAGAATGGCATAGTATGGCAAAGCAGGGATAGTGGAGTGTTCAAAATCCTACCCAGAGGAAAGGTAAAAAGAAACTGGGAGACCAAACAGGAAAGGGGGTTTGGCAAGGTGTTTGATAGTTTCCTTCAGAAAGGAAAGCTTGGTCCTCATGCCCGTCTACTGACCCAGCCTTTTCTACAGTTCAACTCACCCCCAATTATTTTTGAGCCCAAACTAATTATATTGGCCACATATATCCTAAGGTCCTATGTCACCAGCCAATAGGAAAGAGATTAAGGAAACCGAATGAATTCAGGATCCCTCTCTGTCACAGCCAAGAAGGTCTTGACTGCAAACGATGTCAGTTAGGTGTCTATCAGATCTTACGTTCCATTTCTACAACAGGACTGGACTGAGGAGATCAAAATGGCTGCTGGGTGGCCACGGAGTGTCTGCAGAGGGTTCCTAGCATTTCCATGTCACCAGATTTCAGTCAGATTAACACACTTTATCCAAAAAAGCAGACATTTGGCTTCATATACATGTGTATGTACAATGTATGATATATATGATTATATATACATACATATACATCACTGTTCTCTGTTCCTAGCCTTTGATATATATAATATTATGTATTATTTATAGATATTATATATATGTGTATATATATATACATATATATATACACATATATATACATATATATATATATACATATATATATATATATATATATATATATATATATATATATATATATATATCAAAGGCTAGGAACTCACAAAAGACAAATGATCAAAAAATATAACAAAATTTGCAACCATATTTCCTTTCAGTTATGTTATATATATGTTGGACCAACATGTTTCAGTTCCCAACTTAAAAATATATAGCATGCTTCCTATACTAGAAACTGAAATGATTAGGGTAACTACACACAATATTGGTATTTCAGGTAAAACAGAAGTTTTACTCAGTACTGTGATGTTGTATGGTTATTTCAAAACTAAATGACAGGTCCCACTGAAACTTTTAGTTAAAGTTTTAAAGGTTTGAAAATATTTTATTATCCTTATTATAAATGAGTAAAATGTGAACATTGATGGAGATATTCCAACAGAGGAAGGGTCTTTCCAATCACCCAAGTTTTGTTTTAGATGCTATTTACAATGCATTTACGTGCATTCTGCAGTGTTAACCTTGTATGAGAAATTGCAGCCTAATGGGTGGGCTGATCTCACCAGATCACTGCTGATGGTCAAATAACACACCCAAGGTGAGTCAGCTGGGTGGACAGTGATTTAATAACCAGCCACCAGCTGGCTCTTTAAGGAAGCCGGTCAGCTGCCACCATCTTCATAAGGTCTGTGATAGGGTTAGCTGATAAGTACCATACCTGTGCTGGGTTAGGAAGCTTGGGTTAGGAACCACACATCATTTAGGCAGTCCAGAGGCAGCACTGGATGCTTCTCTGAGCAGCAGAGCAGAAATGTGCAATGATGGGGCTTTATATATTGCGTCCCTGTTATTTAAAAGTTGTATTTAATTTTCTTTTATGAGTACTTGCCTTCTGTCTTTTTGTGCATGTGTGTTTGTGTATTATGTGTGTGCAGTGCCCAAGGAGGCTAGTAGATGGCAGCACATCCCAGAGTAACTGGGGTCATACATGGTCGTAAGATACCATTTAGGTGCTAGGAATGAAACTCATCCCCTGCAAGGGCAGCAAGCACTGTTAACTGCTGAGCCATTTCTCCAGCCCCCTTTTAACATTCTTAAACTATACACAGACATCTCATTTTTTAGAAGAACAAAACTGGCTTGCATAGGTAGCTCAGTGGTTCCTAGTTTGAAAAAAATCTTATGTGCCAATTGTCCTAGCCATTAATCATAAGGTGCTCTATGTTTCATATATTGGGTTAAGTTAGAACATCAGTTCCAGGGCTGGGGGGGGGGGGCGTGTAGGGGGGCTGAAAGAAGAAAGCAAGCATGTTGAAGGGAAAAACAAGACAATGGGGTTAAGATCTAACTATAAGTGACCACTGAACAAAATATTGATTTCCATGTTAAAAATAAATTAACAATCAAGCACTTTGCCACGAAGGAACTTGGTCTGAAGGGAAAATTTTCCAGTCGTTCCACAGGACAAGAATTCATGTGATGCGAAGGGACATCTTTCCTACGTTAAGCCGATGACCAACGTCATTCTGGCACCGAAAGTCTCTGCATGTGTGTGCAAACAGCAAGGCACTGTAAAAATGTAGTGATTTACTGAGGCTTAGCCGTGCTTAACAGTCTGCAGAAAGCTTTAATCTTTTGCATCGGTTTGGAATTAATAAACTGGGCCGAGTTCCCTCTCCTCTCCTCGGCATATGCAAAGAGAAAGATACAGCCTTCTCCTCCCAGCTCTGCGAACGAACGCCCCAGCCACAGTCATTAGCGAGGGGAATTGTGAGTAGTGACTGCGTGATTGGCTGGAGGCTTGTATTAACTGGGAAGCTTGTGAACGGATTGTTTGGTTTTATTCTCTAATCCGTGAGCCATTTCATTCATGAATATGTTGTTAATTCCAGAATACCAAGTTTTACTTTTAAGAGCTGAAGTATCCCAGAAATCAGAAGGGCTGGGTCTGGCAGCCTTTGTCTCTGTCCCCAACACAGACTATGAAAGCTGATATAGACTCCTGTGGTTGAGGACTTAGGAAAATGGCACACCTCCAGGTATTTTTTTTTCCTGGTTCAATTGCTTATGCGTTGGTATCTATGTGTCGGAAAACCTTTCCTCGTCATGGAAAGTCTATTTCCTACAATGTAGTATTTATAACCAGCATGTTGTTCACAATTTAGAAACCCCCTTGGAATCATTTCATACATTTCAAAGAAAAAAAAAAAACTTATGCCATTTTTTTTTCAAAATTTCCAAGAAAAAATAATAATAAAGGAGATGGGGGGGGAGAAAAAGAAAGAATCTAGGGTTATAAATAGTTACCTAAGAATCAGTATACAAATAAACGGAGGGGGTGAGATACAAATACAAAGTCAAAAATTGATTCTGGGATGGGTATAATGAATTAACAAGAGAAAGAAGAGCAAGCGACTAAGCCAAGGAGCCTCCTTCACGCAGGAGAAATTCTTGCCAATGAATTCTGTAAGAGCTTCTACAGCAAGAATGAAAATTTAAATGCCCACCAGGAATCAGATACGAGGAAATCACTTGTTTTTCTGATGTTAAAAGAAAGAGGGGAAAAAGAAGCAAAGAAAGAAACAAAGAAACAATGTAACAAAGAGGCAAAGAAATAAACAAACAAACAGAGAAGGAAGGAAGGAAGGAAGGAAGGAAGGAAGGAAGGAAGGAAGGAAGGAAGGAAGGAAGGAAGAAAGAAAGAAAGAAAGAAAGAAAGAAAGAAAGAAAGAAAGAAAGAAAGAAAGAAAGAAAGAAAGAGACAGAGAAAAATCGTGTTTCAGGCACAGGACCCTCTCTATACAGTGCCAGTTGTGTTTAAACATCTCTCAAATCAAAACCATGCCTGCTTGGATGCTGCAGATCGAACAAACCTGTTTGGAGATAACTGTGTCCTAATCTATCTGGAGTGAACTCATAGGTATTTGGGAAAGCGAACTTAGTTATCTTGGAGAATAATCTTCTCTAATATCTCAGGTTCCAAAGATCACAGACTAGACAATTCCCATTTAAAAGAAGGGGACCTGGAGCCAAGGCTTGTGCTCCACAAGTCTGATTTTTCTACCACGAGACTCCTCTCTCCCCTCCTCTCGTTTCTTAAAAGCAAATACAGAAAGCTATCCTGACGCTTAGGCGCTACTGCATTTCTAACGTGGGCACTTCGCTCTGAAGCGTCCCAGTCGCGTTTACAATCAAGGAGGTTATTTATGATCTCCCTTGCTCTGTTTCCTCTTTTATTTTTTGCGGTATTTGGCAACAGACAACTGGCAAACCATTCTCCCTTCAACATACATCTCCCCTCCCTTGATTAGCACATTTTTGCCAATAAAACTAGCAGAAATTAGTGTTAATATTCGGCGTGTTTCTGCTCCATCAGCAAGCGATTGTGAAGCCCAGAACATTGTAACAGCGCTCCATAACGCAGGATGCAACGTATTAACTTTAGGGCAGATATAGCTTTAGAATAATGTTTTGAAAAGCAGCCCCTGTAAATATAAGGTGGTGTGGCACCATATGGAGACTGGCTTTCTGACATATGGCTTGAATTAACAAGTTTAAAACTGTTAGGATCAGTTTTTCTTTCACTGAAGGCAAAAACCACAGGATTCAGCAGAGAAATATGCTCATCGTTGATACAAAGGCCCGCAGAACGCTGGGCCTCTTGGGCTAGAATCTTTTTGTTGGCAGTAAGCACAAGTTATCAATAGTGAGACGTGTCCTAACACGACAAGGAATCAAAAAGCTGCCAGTGCTCAAAGACTCGCTTCAAGGAGCACCTACGTGGGCCCACATCCCACTCACTAGAAAAGGGCACTGCCTTTTTGAAAGTGGTTTTTGAGTTACGATTATTGCCTCCTCAACATAAATTGTTGTTCCCAGGTTGGCATAAAAGATATTTGAAAAGACGAGCTTGAGTGACAGATGGTAGCGTCTCCAGGCTCTGTGTCTTCTGATGTTTCCTAATTGAACCTTTGCGGGGTGAGTTGAACAGGAAGCGTTCAAAGATCCAGGGTCTGTATTACACAAACATTGTTGCATTTCATCAAAACCGTCTTTGAAGTGTGGCACTTGCGGACCACCTGTAGCTTTGAAATTTAATGTCCCATAAAGGCTTTCCCCGATACTGAACAGGAGAGCATGCAGCCACAATATGCTTCCGGACAAAAAAGGAAGAAGGATAGCAAGGTGGAACGAAGACAGCTTTCAGATGTGTGTTTCTTTTTTATTGCTCTTTCATTTCGCCAAGTAGAGCTCTCCAAAGTAGCAAAGGCAAGGCTCTCTGCATCCAGACACCCACGGGCTCTTTTCCATTACTGGAAGCATGTTTGTTTAGAGTTCAGCATCTAAACTATAATTATTCCAGGTTGGAAATATCCCTTCACTCTAAAGTTGGGCCTGCCCTGCTAATCTTATTTCATGTTTCCTCTCTGTATATTGCTGTGGGAAGATGGCTATGTGCTCTATCATATATGGAATATAGTATAGGATGTTTCCATCTTAGGAACTGGCAATACAGTTTTCACCCAGAAATTGATCTTAGTGGCATCCAATGCATATATGTGGTCAGAAAGGTAAAGTCCTCCCAAGAGATGCTTTTCTCCTTACTGGTGAAAATGGTATTGCAATACGCATGAAGATGGCAAATTGCACTCTGTACAGGTGCATTGTCACAGTACAAGCCATAGGGAAGTCCTGGAGATAATAGCTCTTCTACCCATTATATTGGTGGAAAAACAAAATGTAAATAAATAAATAAACAAATAAGAGTCTCAAAGGTCACAGTAATTAAACTATAAACGAGTAAAAAACAGCCAGTAAGCAGCCAAAGGTAGAACTCAAAACTTGGGTCAAGCTCAGATTCTGTCTCTTGTGCGCGCCATGTTCCTCCCTGAATATGTGCCTCTCCAGTCACCGTACTTGCCGCACGTCCTTCATCTACAGTAGGAGGGGCATCCATGCAAGAGCAGAGGACATTGGTTCTCAGATCATCGGAATGTTTGATTGGCACTGGGCTGTGATGGATGCAGCAACAAAAGGAGATCTTGGAGGGTTGTAGAAGCCACAGGATCTTGTGCTCCTATGAAAACTTTGGTTCTCCATTCTTCAAGTCCTGAGTTATATTTAAAAGGTATGTTTTCACAGGAGTGGGTCTCCTGCTGTAGCGCACAGCTTGGCTGTTCCGCAACTGTGCGAATATTGCAACAACGTCAACGCTCTCTCAATTCAGGTCAGCTAGCAAACTCTACATGATCCTGATGAAATCAACAGTGTTCTTTCTTAATTGCGGGGGAGATGTGCGAAGCCTTCCACGGGTTGGTAAGGATTGTTATTCTTTCTTAGCATTTGATTTGTCCTTAAGTACCTCTTTTTTTACCTAACTGGCCAAACTTCATTTAATTGATAAACTTAAAAAGATCCAGAGAGAAGCACAGAGCAGAGTTATCTCAGAGACCATCTGGTTCCTTTTGGCTGTGGAATCAGTGAGCACACTGAAGCACGTAAAGGTTCATGATCTGCAAAAAGTCACCCAAACACAGAAGCCAGGTCTCCTGTCTCACTCGACCCACAATTCCAAGGCTTTGGAATCAAGCTGCAGTCTTAAAAGTTATTGACTAAAATGAACAAACGCAAGCTTGGGGCATCTCAGCACATGGTCCATTCTCCTTCCACATTTTATTCTTCAGAGGACACTTGCCACAGTATTTAATGTCCGTCTTTTCTTACAACACCTCCTTCCCCGTCCAAGGAGGAGAGGGCATGTGGGTGTCAGTGTACTAATAAATACTTACTAACCAGTTCCCTGGATGTGAGAATTAACAACCAGACCCATAGAATTTGCTGACTGCTCCGTTAAAAATTTTGCATTATTGAAGAAGAGGCACGATAATTGTAAGAAAGAGCAAGAAGATTAGGGAGTTTGCTGTGAAACCACATCTCTCAGTAACTTCAGACATTCATGAAGTCTCACAAATGTCATTGAAACCTTGGGCTGAACAGGATAACAACAGTAGACAGGCCAAAGTGGATGGGGGTGGGGGCTGGGGAAAGCTCAGGAGGCCTCAAGCCTGCACAAAGAACCACAGGCAACTAAGGAATGCTGAAATGATGAGAACTAATCTTCTCCGGAGACGAGCCCACCAACTGGTTATCCAATACCATATGGCTAGCTTTGAAAATATACACATATACGTAACATTATACAGGCTGAGCAGGTTGTACTTGTGTGTGTACAAATTTGTACATAATAATTGTTGAAAACATAAGCCTTAAATTTGAAAGAGAAAAAAAAGGAAAGGTATGTGGCAGGGTTTAGAGGGTAGAAAGAGAAAGAGAAAACTGATATTATTTCAAAATAATAAAAAAATTAAATATATGCCATTGACTTGACTGAACAATAACTAGGGAGGAGTTTAGATGTATCTACCTACCGAGGGTCATAACCTGGCTTTGTTTTTTGGGTTTTTTTTTTGTTTGTTTGTTTGTTTTTTGGGTTTTTTTTCTTTTTTTTCCCAAGACAGGGTTTCTCTGTATAGCCCTGGCTGTCCTAGAACTCACTCTGTAGACCAGGCTGGCCTCGAACTCAGAAATCCACCTGCCTCTGCCTCCCGAGTGCTGGGATTAAAGGCGTGCACCACCACGCCCGGCATAACCTGGCTTCAAGCAGGCGCCAGCACACTCAGGAGACCAGCCCTCCTATCAGCCTTGTACTCTGGTGAATTCCCCAACAATGCTTTACTTTTCCTGTGTATTTGACAGCTTGTCTCGCACTGTAGCTTACAATTCATGATGTGGCCAAGCCTGATCGTATACTTTGTAATTCTCCTGCCTCCAGCTCCAACTTTTGGGCTTATTAATGTGAGCTACCCTGAACGTGGCCCCAAGTGCTGAACTTTAGAGGTCCATGTCTTAAAACTTTGTATACCAACGAGGGACTTAATGGGAGGTGGTGGGCTTTTAAAAGATGAAACCTAATGAAATGTCTTTAAGTCATTAAGAAGTACCAATGAATGGAATTCAGGTAAGCTAGCCTCTTGTCCTTTTATGTATTATTATTTATTTATTTTTTATATTTTGTTTTTCCTGCATTTATTCCCATGCACCATGTGCTGCTATCGTACACTCAGAGGCAAGATTAAGGCATCAGATCCCCTGGAACTGGAGTCACAAACAGTTGTGAGTCACCATGTTGGTGCTGGGAATTGAACCTGGGTCCACTGGCAGAGCAGCAAACAGTCTTAACCACTGAGCCATCTCTCCAGCTCCTGTGATGGTTTATATTTGCTCGGCCCAGGGAGTGGCACTATTAGAAGGTATGGCCCTGTTGGAGTAGGTGTGTCACTGTGGGGATTGGGTTTTAAGACCCTCATCCTAGCTGCCTGGAAGCTAGCCTTCCACTAGCCTCCTTCAGATGAAGATGTAGAACTCTCAACTCCTCCTGCACCATGCCTGCCTGGATGCTGCCATGCTCCTGCCTTGATGATACAGGACTGAACCTCAGAACCTGTGAGGCAGCCCCAATGAAATGTTGTCCTTAAGAGAGTTGCCTTAGCCATGGTGTCTGCTCACAGCAGTAAAACCCTATCTAAGACACCCCTCTTGCCTTGTTCTTCTTTGGCTTCCAGATGGTAAAAGAAATGGTTTTCCTTAAGGTACATCCCTACTGTGCTGGGCTGCCTCACCACAGACATAGAACAAAGAAGACAATCAACCTTAGACAGAAACTCCAAATCCAATATGAACTTTTAGTCTTTCTAAACACGAATTTCCTTAGTTGTTTTATTATAGTAAAAGAGGAATAAAGAACAGAGTGTCACACATGTTAACTGTTCAAACATATCTGTGGAACTAGTCACAAACACCCATTTTCTGAACATCGCTAGAACTCTGCTTTCCTCATTTCCTCTCAACCTGCCAAGCAACTCGTTTGGATGGAGAGTATTCACTTACTTGGTTTGCCTCTTTCTGATTGATGAACACTGCCAAATTTAGTTATGACTTAAAATTGAGTTGGAAGAAAGCATAAAGAATCTGTCAGGTAAAAATGTAATTGCATGTTAAAAAAAAATGAGAAACCTGAATTATCATGAGACTGGGATTTGGGAACACCTTGAGACACAACAGTGTGACTCTTTCTTTCCTTCTTTCTTTCTTTCTTTCTTTCTTTCTTTCTTTCTTTCTTTCTTCCTTCCTTCCTTCCTTCCTTCCTTTCTTTCTTTCTTTCTTTCTTTCTTTCTTTCTTTCTTAACTAAATGGCATCACCCTGTCTCAGACGAAGGACATAGCCTTTGGCAAGCACGACCACAGCCTTTTCCTCTGTGTGTCCTTCATCCAGAAGCTGCTCATGGACACTCTGTAAGCTCTAACCAAGGATTCAGGAGATTGGAGGACCAGTGGCTCTGTAGCAGGCCAGGGGAACTCATTATGGTCAGAGCTTCAGGCTTCGGTAATGAGAAAAGAAAATCCCAGCTCTGCTCTGACAATTATTGTATAGAGAGCATAAGCCAAAGCCAAATATGGGATGGCTTTGTTCTCCCATAGACTCTAAAAAACATTTTCATCTGAAAACTACTGTGTAGAAAGCATGGCTCTGGGAAGAACACACTGCTTCGTTTGATGAACTTGAAGTCAGAATAGGCAGGAACATGCAAAGGAAGAAAGGGAACAGGAAACGGAACAATAAAGCCGAGTGCCATCTTGTGTGGCAGAAGAGAGACACATCTTCAAGTGCTCAGCGGTTTTCTTTTAATTAAAAGCAAAATGGAACATTAGTTTTGGTATTTTGGGTAGAGGGTCCCTGAAAAATGGCCCAAGAGCTGAGAGAAACTCTACGCACTCCACACATACATGTATGTGTTGGCTTGTGTGTTCCTTATGAAGCAATTAAGGCAGATTAGACGTTAGGACCTTTCTCTGTAGAGCATGTTGCATAACTCACATGAAATTTCACAGGAATAGTGAAACTCATGGAGACATTTAGCTTAAGAAACCCCAAAGCTGGTGCAGACAAAACAGAAACTGTCAATGAGGAAGTCTACACATAAGGGATTTCAGAGAACATACACCTTTCGGAAATGCCTACATTTGGAAATTTCATTTGGGGAATCATGTGAGGGGAAAAAAAATTTAACCGTGAAAAAGTCTTATGAAGTACAAATCCTTCAAGGTGTGGCTTTCTGCTAGGGCACAATCGTATTTGAGTGGTCAAA
This sequence comes from Mus musculus, assembly GCF_000001635.26. Taxonomy (NCBI): domain Eukaryota; kingdom Metazoa; phylum Chordata; class Mammalia; order Rodentia; family Muridae; genus Mus; species Mus musculus. Next base: position 41,029,658 of record NC_000067.6, on the reverse strand, counting down.
CCATTTGGACATAGTGTACTGGGCAGATGTCTGTGTTGCCCACCATGTCCCTACAATACACTCAGGGCTTGCCCACTGCACGTAGCCTTCCTAGCACCAAAGGAAATTATGAGTGGACTTGGAAACTTGATACAGTGATTCACTGTTGCAGGGACAAAGGAGACATCATTTTGGGTTATTTTGGAGAAACTACTAGAACACGATTGGCTTAAACCACACTAAGATCATCTCATTGTCCTCTGGGTCTTCAGAGCAGCCCCATTAGGCTGCCTAGTTTGTGTTCTGAAAGAAAATCTGATTCCAACATTTTCTTTTTTTCAAACAAATATTTTGGTCAAATTTGAAAGCATCCTGGCCTGTTAGGTAAAGAATGTGATAGAAAAAAAATGGAGGAAAGTAGATATTTCCACCTTCTTCACGTAAAGCTGGCCAATAGCCACCTGGGGTTTCGCAGTCAACATGAGATGTACTACTCTGCAAAGTGTATACCCATATCTCCAGAACCTGCCACCACGGGCATGTTGGCGGGACTGTATAAGGCCAGAAGCAACCCAACTATCCTCAGAACTGACTTGCTCAGTGTTCTCAAAGCTACTTTTAAGGAGCAAGATGAATTTACAGTTAATTTTTAAGGTATACATTACCCGGGCACCTGAGCACACTAACAACCCCTAAGGTGTTCATTAGTCAGGCACAGAGACTGAATTTAATACCAAGAATTTTGACCCCCTCCTTGGCAACCCACCGATGTCTAGGAGGCCTGAACACACACACACACACAAGTGTGTGTAAGAGAGTGTGTAGTGTATGATGCTTTAAATGAAGGAGGTATCTGGCATAGTAGTAAATCCTGCCACCTCTTTGGTGAGTGTCATAGATGGTTAGGAGAGGTAGCCTAGAGGGGCCATTTATCCTTGTGCTTCCTCCCCCTTTCCTGCCTGATCAATTTTTATCATTCTTGAAAGGTTTAATTAAAGAAGTTTTGAACCAAAAATATGCAGTCTAGCCCTAAAAGGGGGGCATATGTCATCTAAAAATAAAAGAGCTTTCAAAACTCAGGTGAAGTGCTCTCTCCTGGCCTCTCTTGCTCTCTTGCTCTCCAGTGCTCTCTCTCCCCTTCCTCCACCTCTCTCTCCTCATCCCTCCCTCTCCAACTCTTCCTCTCTCCCTTCTCTTCTTTTCTGTCTCTCTCCTCTTCCCAGTCTGTCTCAGGCAAACAGCTATATTAATAGTCAGCTCATAACCACATCATTTTGCGAACAGTCACACGGCTAAATTTAAATGCAAGGCACTGCTGCCACAAATTCTACAGTATCTTTATAATCTTGTGTTTAAATACTTGTATTTGTAGAGCATCTTTGATCCCAGATAGGGGATTATGACCAGACAGAGCCTGCTGCCATCCAACCACCCTCCCCCAAACTCCCAGGAGGCTCTGGTAGATCCCACCTGACCCCTCTCCCCTGGGGAAAACTGAGCAAATCCCCCAAGCCTGAGTTCCAAACTTAGCTTTTAGGCTCACAGGTGAGTTGGTTTCAGAGCATGTTGCTCTTTTTAACTGGATACAAAAAAAAAAAAAAAAAAAAACCCAAAAAATAAAAAACAAAAACCCACACACACACAAGAGTTTGTGTAAGGGGGGGGGGGCGGTCAAACCTGGCTAGCCCAGGGAGTTTCCAACCACTGTCTGGTTTTTAGTGTCCACAAAGACCTCTTCCCTCCCCCAAGCACACATCCATTCACTGGGAGCTAATTATGCAAATATATACTAACTCGGCTTAGTTTCCTCCCTAGACTTCCTTCCCACTCCCTGCGTGCTAGCATGGGTGCTGACAGTGTTTTGGAAGAGTTACTAAATAGCTGGAAGGCTTTCTGAATATATCTATCCTGGCCTGTCAAAGCTAGAACAGCAACGGTCCATCTGGGCCTGGAAGACAATTTCCATGGTGTAAAACACTCTTTCAATTCTCTCCTACCATAGACAACCAGCTGGTACTACAGCGAGACAGCCAAATCCACTGTGCCTAGACCTGGCCTGCAAGCTTCCCAGTGGCCTGGGATGACCCTGAGCCCAGTCTCCAGAACACTGAGTGGAATTGTCACTGGAGCAAAAGCAACTGATAGGGGTGCTGCTATAGAGCCATCTATGCCGGGAGGGGTGACTTATTGCAGGGTATTCAAAACAGTATAAAAATTGCTTTAAAAAAAAAAAGAAAGTCTTTTATTTTTCTTTTGACTTTCTGGCTATTAAGCCCAGGAAAGTATTTTGAGGGGGAAAAATTCCCCCCCCCCGCCCCCCAACCAAATGCCTCACTTTTCAAATGTCTATCTTAAGCAGAAGCCCTATCTGGCACTTATGTGTTGTGTGACTCTGTAGACCATTATAAAATCCAAGCAGCTTTTGAATGTGGATGTGAAGGCAGCATGGAGGAAGTTGTTTGTTGCCTGGGGGAGTCCTGGGATTCTGCACACCCATTTCTTCTAAAAACAGTCTGTGACTGCTTCAGTCCCAAGCGCCCCCTCTTGCTTCCACAAGATTGCATCGCCTACCGTCATGGGCATGTGATTTGTATTGGCAATGGTGTTAGCACCATAACAAACTATCCAGTGCTGCACTCCTCAGAGCATATTCCTGTTGCTAGGTGACCCATGACTGAATTCACAAGCCAGGAGGATGAAGTGATCCACTCCTTCCTCAGACATCGTCACCCATTCTGTATCTTCTAGGCAAGATGAGAAGTGACGTCCTTCCACAAACCTTGCTGGGAGGGTGGTTTAGGTTCAATTCTTAGTAAGGAGTCACAAACAACACACTGTCATCTATGAGTGGAAACCATCAGGCTCTGTGCTTGGTTGCCATTCTTGAATTTGAGGTCATGACCTGGGAAAGCAGAAAGGGCTAAGATGAAACCTGGCAACAGGCAGATCAGAGCATCACACAGGCCATGGGTCAAATTGGTCAAGGAGAACAAAAACAACAGAGAAAGGAACAATGAGAGAGTCTGTTCAGGTGAGAGTTCAAAGGAGTGAGAAAAGTTCCATTTGTGATCCAAGGAGATCAGCTGTAATATCCAAGAAGAAAGCGAATTCAATTCAGAAGGACCTTGAATGGCAGAAGTAAAGCTTGTGCCTCTAATAACCAACACTAACAGTCTCTCTCTCTCTCTCTCTCTCTCTCTCTCTCTCTCTCTCTCTCTCTCTCTCTCTCTCTCCTACAGCCTCTGTTTTTTATCAGGGCCACACAGAGTTGGTATGTCACAAGAAGTCAACCACAGAATGTCCTGGCAAAGTCTTAGCTCTATTGTTCTAAGCATCTCGGAAGCATCTGGCTGATGTTCAAGGACCAGGTGTCTAAGGAGGTAGATAAGACTTTGTCTCCATGGCATCTGGCTTGGCAAGCTTCGGACAATCTTACCAGGGCTAGGAGACAATCAAAATACCCAAACAATACACAGTAGTTTCTTCATAAGCTTGGCAAAACTGGACAGGACTTTGTCCTTTTCTACTGTCTAATATAAATCCACCACCACTAACAAGTAGGAGGGACTCAACATGTTCAAGGAGAACCTAACTCATGCATTATCAGGACAACAGCTGGGCTTGCCTCTGCACTCTGGCTACATCTCTACCTTAGCAAGATGTGGTCGAGGTTGACAGTGTCCATGAGTCACCCTAAATCCCTTCTGATTTTAGTGATGTGCCAAGGATGGGAGGTTGGGATTAGTTCACTCAAGTTAACGTTGCCAATGTCTCTAAACTATGGTGTCCCTACTCAACTCTGCTCATTCAGGCATAGTCTAGAACATTCCTCTTTCTTCCCATTAATTAGCTAATTTATTCAGTTTACATCCCAGTCACAGCCCTCCCTTCTGTCCCCCCCCCCAAAAAAAAAACACATAGTCTCTCCTTCCTTCCCCCACTCCCCTTCTCTTCTGAAAGGGAGGGATCTCCCCTTACCCTGGCCCATCAAGTCTCTGAAGGGTTAGGCACATCCTCTCCCACTGAGGCCAGGCAAGGAAGCCCAGTTAATGGAATGGATTCCACAGACAGGCAACAGCTTTAGGGACAGCCCCTGTTCCAGTTGTTGGGGGACCCACATGAAGACCAAGCTGCACATCTGCTAAATATGTTGCCTGGGGCCTTGCCAGCATGTGCATTCTCTTTGGTTGGTAGATAGGTCTCTGAAAGCTTTCAAGGGTACACGTTTCTTGACTCTGCTAGTCTTCCTATGAAGTTCCTATCATTCTTTTAAGGGAAGCGATTTCCCTGGCACAAGACAGCTCTGATGTCCGCAAACAATACATGTCAGAGTCCAGTCTGATTGACATAGGCTTCCAGTTAGCCAAACCACAAAACTGCTTTGATTTGCAGCATTCTAGTTCAATGCTAATTACAAATACCCTGCACTACCACAGTACATGGTCTGGGTCTGACCAATTCTCAAATATTAACAGACAAAGTGTAAGTGGCACTGTAACATTTGCAATCAATTAGGAGTATGTATAGAAATTGAAAATACCTGTAACTTAGACCCAGGATTCCATTTGTATGCATTTAAACACAGAGATGTTTCAGTGCACCCTTGAAACAAATACACAAATACAGCTGCTCTATTCACAACAGCAGAAAATATGGAAGAACAGTACGTCAATGCCCATGATCATCAAAATGGATTAGTGAATTAGGAAACATTCATGCAATGACAAATTACTAAGTTTTTTCCAGGACTAAGGGTTTTGTGGAAACACATACAACTTTGTGTACTAAAAACAATTCTCCAGCTGATGGTGCAGGCAAAGACATCGGGAGCTGCCACCCCACCATAAAAATTAAGAAGCAGAAGTAATTTTTGTTGTTGTTTTTGTTCTTAGAAACTTTCTTTAGGTCAGTAAGAGAAATGGGGCGATGGGACAAACCACTCCCCCCAAAATTAGAGACAGATAGTTTGGTGAATCAGTCCTTAGCAGAGCAGGGAGCGCAGACTGAGGCAGTGCTAGGGGAGGGGAACTAACAGATGCTATTGCTGCTGCACAAGACTGAGAGGTAAAATTCTGATGTGCTCAGCCATACTTTTTGTGGTATTTCCCATAATGCCGGTGGTTTCGCTCATCTTCTTATGGTCCTAAAAGGGAAAGGAAAAGGGATGGATTGAGAGGACTATTGAACCAGAATCAATCACATTAGTGTATTCCTCACTGGGAAAACGCCTTTCTTCTTCATACCTACTAACAAAAAGCCACAAGGTGAAGAATTCCATCAAAACCATGAAAGGAACATCAAAACTAATTTGATATGGAAAGAATATTGAATATTGAATTTGAATCATCATGATGACTATGCTGAGAAAGTTAATGAGAAATGTGGACAGTATAAGAGAATGGACTAGTGTTGCAAACAAAAGTAAAATTTCTATTAAAAAAAAACATGAAACAGAATGGTTAGTTCCCAAAACACTGCAAATGAAATAAATAAATGTAGCTAGAGAAAGAATACAAGAGTTTGATGATCATACAGAAGAAAGTTCCAAGACAGAACATGAACGAGAAAAAGAGAAAAACTAAAATATAGCCTGGAACTGTGAAAGAACTATAAAAGCAATACATACATACATACATACATACATACATACATATATACATACATACATACTTACATAGATACATGCATGCATGCATGCATGCATATATAGATACCTAGATGATAGATACACAGATAGATGGATGGATAGATCCCAGAACACAAGAAGCAGCATGTACAATAAATGTGGGTGTGTGCCCACCATAAAAATACATGCAAGCATACTAAAGCTTCAGAAAATCAAAAATAAAGAAACTTGAAAGAATTCAACAGAAAATAAAATACAGTATAAATAGAAAAGAAAAAACTAAGAATTGTATGTAGTTTTCCAGAGATCAGGAAAGTAAAACAACATGGAGTAAAGTATTTATAATGTGGAAAGGCAAAAATACATACCAACCTAGTATTTTGTACCCATGAAATTTTATTTCAAAGCTAAAAGAGGAATAAAGGCTTCATCAGACAAGCAAAAATTACAGAAATATCTCCAAATGTCTGGAGACTAAATAAAATGATTGTGATCATTGTAGCGTGTTGTTTCTACTACCCTGCTTTAAGCTCCAGGCAGACCATGCTACCACCCTGGTTCCCTTGGATCCTCAGATAAAAGACACACACACACACACACACACACACACACACACACACACACACACATTAGCTCATTTTATTTTTTTTTCCATTTTTTATTAGGTATTTCGCTCATTTACATTTGCAATGCTATACCAAAAGTCCCCCATAGCCACCCACCCCCTCTCCCCTACCCACCCACTCCCCTTTTATGGCCCTGGCGTTCCCCTGTACTGGGGCATATAAAGTTTGCGTGTCCAATGGGCCTCTCTTTCCAGTGATGGCCGACTAGGCCATCTTTTGATGCATATGCAGCTAGAGTCAAGAGCTCCGGGGTACTGGTTAGTTCATAATGTTGTTCCACCTATAGGGTTGCAGATCCCTTTAGCTTCTTTGGTACTTTCTCTAGCTCCTTCATTGGGGGCCATGTGATCCATCCAATAGCCGACTGTGAGCATCCACTTCTATGTTTGCTAGGCCCAGGCATACTCTGACAAGAGACAGCTATATCAGGGTCCTTTCAGCATAATCTTGCTAGTGTATGCAATGGTGTCAGCATTTGGAAGCTGATTATGGGATGGATCCCCGGATATGCTAGTGTCTACATGGTCCATCCTTTTATCTCAACATTAGCTCATTTTAAACCTGCCTTATAGTTCAGTGTCTGGGCTCTTCCAAGCCTCCTGCGGCTAGCATGCCCTTCCCTTTATTCCCTTTATTCCTTGTTCAACACTCTTAATCTGCTCTCAACTTAGTTGCTTGGTTAACTTTCCCTTGCTCAGCAACATAAATCTGCCCTCTGCTTAATTATGTTTCTAATCTCCCACCTGCTACCCGAGGCCCAATCAGAGAAGTGGGATCTCACATGGCTCTCTCTCTCCCACAGAAGCAAGCCAAATTCCTTTTCCTCCTCCTGAGCCTCCTAGCCAGCCTTGGGAACCTGGAAGTCGTCACTGGCATCTTTATTGATTGATAAAGAACCAACCAGGAGTCTAATTTCTTGAGTTCTTTGTATATATTGGATATTAGTCTTCTATCTGATTTGAATTGGTAAAGATCTTTTCCCATCTCTTGGTTGCCATTTTGTCCTATTGACCGTGTCCTTTGCCTTACAGGAGCTTTGCAATTTTATGAGGTCCCATTTGTGGATTCTTGACCTTAGAGCATAAGCCATTGGTGTTCGGTTCAGGAAAGTTTCCCCTGGGCCCATATGTTCAAGACTTTCCCCCACTTTCTCTTCAGTTAGATTCAGTGTATCTGGTTTTTATGTGGAGGTCCTTGATCCACTTGGACTTGAGCTTTGTACAAGGAGATAATAATGGATCTTCTACATGTTGACTGCCAGTTGAGTCAGCACCACTTGTTGAAAATGCTGTCTTTTTTTCCACTAGATGGAGAAGTTAGACTTCAGAGAACCAAATAACCCTATTTAAAAATGGGGAATAGAGCTAAACAGAGAATTCTCAACTGAGGAAACTCAAATGCCTGAGAAGCACCTAAACAGATGTTCAACATCCTTAGTCAACAGGGAAATGCAAATCAAAGCAACCCCGAGATTCCACCTCACACCAGTCAGAATGGCTAAGATCAAAAACTCAGGTGACAGCAGATGCTAGAAAGGGTGTGGAGAAAGAGGAACACTCCTCCATTGATGGTGGGATTGCAAACTGATACAACCATTCTGGAAATCAGTCTGGCAATTCCTCAGAAAATTGGACATAGTACTACCTGTGGACCCAGCTATACCACTCCTGGGCATATACCCAGAAGATGCTCCAACATGTAATAAGGACACATAGCAGCCATATTCATAATAGCCAGAAGCTGGAAACAATCCAGACATCCCTCAACAGATGAATGGGTATAGAAAATGTGGTACATTTACACAATGGAATACTACTCAGCTATTAAAAACAATGACTTCATGAAATTCACAGACAAATGGATGGAACTTGAAAATATCATCCTGAGTGAATTAACCCAGTCACAAAAGAACACACATGGTATGCACTCACTGATAAATGGATGTTAGCTCAAAAGTTCCAAATACCCAAGATACAATTCACAGACCATATGAAGCTCAAGGGGGGAACAAAATACTCACAAGAGAAAATATGGAGACAACTTGTGGAACAGAGACTGAAGAAAAGGCCAACCAGAGACTGCACCATCTGGGGATCGACCCATATACAGTCACTGAACCCGGATGCTATTGTAGATGCCTGGAAGTTATTACTGATGGGAGCCTGATATGACTATCTCCTGAAAGGCTCTACAAGAGCCTGACAAATACAGAGGTGAATGCTTGCAGCCAAACATTGGAATGAGCACCAACCATTGGACTGAGCTCAGGGTCCCAGATGGAGGAGTTGGAGAAGGGACTAAAAGAGGTGAGGAGATTTGCAGCCCCATGGGCAGAGCAACAGTGCCAACCAGCCAGACCCCCTGGAGCTCCCGGCGACTGGACGACCAACCAATGAGTACACATGGAGGGACCCATGGTTCTGGCCGAATATGTGGCAGAGGATGGCCTTGTTGGACATCCATGGGAGGAACTGTCCTTGGGCCTAAGGGGGTTCAATGCTCCAGTGTAGGGGAATGGCAGGGCATGAAGGCAGGACTGTGTGGATGGGTGGAGGAGCACCCTCATAGAATCAGGGCAAGGGGGATGGGATAGGGGGTTTCCAGAGGGAAGACCTGAAAAGGGGATAATATTTGAAATGTAAATAAAGAAAATATCCAATAAATGGGAAAGGAAAAAAGAAAATAGTGAGAGTGGATTTGGGGGAAAGCGAAGGTGGGGGGAGGGACTGGGAGAAGTGAAGAGAGGGAAAACTGTGGTAGAAATGGAATGTATGAGAGACAAGTAAAAGAAAAAAATAAACATTTTTTTAAAAGAACCAATCAGAGAACAGGAACTTTAGTGTTCACATGCAGATTCCTGATCAAAGCATTAGAACCACCCCTACAGAGCATCACAGAAGTCAAAGAAGAACATCCCATCCGTATGCTACAAAATATATGTTCAGCTACATGGGCAGGAAAACACAACTGGCTGGAATGTGGAGTGGAATGTAACAAATAAACATTTGATGGGAATTTACAGAGTTGAATTCCTATACTAGAGAAGCAGAAAAATAGGTAGCCTACCATCAAACTGTTCACCTTTGAAAACAAGAGTGGCCAGCAGAAATTAAATTATAAATAAGCAGAAAAAAAAGAAATATAAATTAGAAGGAAATCGACTGATTTAAAAACAGTAAATTCAATAGAGAAAAATAATCAATGAGATAAAACAAACAAACAAAAAAAATCCAGTTCTTTGAAAAAAAAATCTCTAAGGTCAATAATCCCTGACCAAGCTAAGAATAATTATGAAAGGACAGAAATGACTAAAAACAGAAATGAAGATGGGCCTCCCTGCATGGCCAAGGCACATAGAGTGATAAGGGAAGAAAAATTGATATATACTCCAAAAAATATCATGGCAAAATATCAGCACAGTTGTTTAATCCCGCATAAAAGTAATCAGTAAATAAAAAAGTCCAATTGCGTGAGTTTATTATCCCAAGTATTCATAGCCAGTTCACCATTCAGAAAGATCTAGAACACTGTGTTATCCTTATGATAAAAAAACAAAACAAAACAAAAAAAAAAAAACATGATTTCCCCCCCCCCCATGGTAGTTTTAAAAGCAGGTGACAAGACCCTGCACCCGTTTGTGACTTAAAAGAAAAAGCTGTGCAAACTAGGAACTGAAGGAAACTTAGACATTTTAACACTGACAAAAATGTAGAGTTACTGCCATACTTAATAATATGATGTGATACATTTGTTTATATCTAAGTCTATTTTATTGAAAAGTTAAAAAAAAAAGAAACTCAAAACTCTTCTGATAAAATCTCAGATAATGCAAGGATGTCTCTTCTCACTTTTTTTATATATATATTGTACTGACTAATGTAATAAGGCAAGAAAAATAAATATAAAATAGGTTGGGGGAGAGGAAAAGTTGCCTTTATTGAGATATGATATGTAGAAAATGAAACCACTAGCAAAACTACTCTAAAACAAATAAATAATGATTACAAGCAAGGCTGAAGGATGACAAGTTAACATTTTAAGAGTGTCATCTCTATATACCAGCAGTTAACAGGTAGAAACTCAAATAAAAATACATATTACTATTAATATTAGAGTATAACTCTAACTATATATGCATGCATATACACAAAGGTATATGCATAGACATGAAGAAAATATACTTATTCGAAGATACTAATGGAAAGATGCACCATAATCATGGATAGGTAAATAAATAGTAACACTATAAACCAGTTCATTCCATTGTCATCAATAAGTTCAACTCCTCTCAAGTTATCAGAGGAATAGGAACCACCAAAACCCAAAATTGTGATGGAGGAGCAAAAAAGATAAAAACAGCAAATCAATACAGAGAGGAAAAAGTCAGAATATTACTGGATTGCCTTCAAAATATTCATTAATCAGAGCAGTGTTGATACAGGTGTAATAACAATCAAACAGGTGAGGAGTTCACGGGATCTCTGGCTGCCTGCACAAGACATGTACAATATCAATGCAATCCGTGTTAATTGAGGAGCTTTGAACTCAGAGACAGCTCTCAGGGAGGAAGAGTCCATTTTCTTTGGGACTATGGTCTCTGGTGGGTTGAACATACTCCAGTGGATATCTTTATGCCCAGAAGTGCGTTTCAGCACAAAATAGACTCAATGAGTTATTGGGAAAAACAAAACAAAACAAAACCAAAAAAAACCAAAAAACAAAAAACAAACAAACAAACAAAAAACAAGGAGAGGGAGGAGGTAGGATTGGGTGAAGGGTGAATATGTTTAAAATACATTGTATTAAATCCTCATAGAATTAATACATAAATTATATTAAACTGACTGTGAGTACTGTATTGGGGAAATCCAAGCTGAAACACTGAGCTAATACTAAACACCTATTAGCATGGCCAAAGTCTAGAACATCACCCACAAAACACTGGTGAGGCAGGGGAGTGACAGGAACTGACAGGAACTCTCATTCACATCTCATGTGGCTGTAAAGCAATTCAGCAACTGAGCAAGACAGTTTGTCAGCTTCTGTCAAAAGCCAAGCGCTCGCTCTTACTGTCAGCCCAGCGCTCACAGCCATAGGTGCTTGCTCAGAGGACCTGAAAACGCCAAGCATCAGAAAGCCAGGGCACTGCATTGAAAGCCTTATTTGCAATGGCCAGCAGTTGGAGGCAATCACAGTGTCAGCAGCTAAATGGCTCAACAGGCCAGTTCTGGAGGACGAAGATAACTGTGATGAAAAGGATGAATTCATGTGCTACTGTCGATGGCTCTCATGTGCAGCCTCTTAAGAGAAATAAGACATCAAGGTATAAGTTCTGCATTACTCGTTAATATATATCCCCTATCACAACCAAGATTAAACTCTTTTGTTGATGGAAACATGCAATCCCTAAAGAAAAGCCAGGGTACTCATTGGACAGTCGACCTTACATGGGGTGGACCTTGAATCATGATAAAGTTCTTAAACACGGCTGCTGGTTTTGTAGCATGAGCTCTGGTACTAAAAAGTAGAGATGTGTGTGTGTGTGTGTGTGTGTGTGTGTGTATGTATGTGTGTGTGTGTGTGTGTGTGTGTGTGTGTGTATGTGTGTGTGTGTGTGTGTGTTTTGTTTTCTGTTATGTTGCACAATTTTAAATGTGTTAGAAAAACAGAGAAAGAGCAATAGAGTAAAATTGTACTATGACAGTAAGGCCCCTTTCCTTGTCTGTTCTAGAAACCCACTTAAACAACTGCACATAGATTCGGAGTCAGAACACCTTATTCTGTTTGTTTTTGCAATCATGGATAAATTACCTTATCTAGTCTAGAAACCCACTTAAACAACTACACATAGATTTGGAGTCAGAATACCTTATCCTGTTTGTTCTTGAAACCTTGGAGAAATTGCTAAATGGATGTGAGTCTTTTTTTTTTCCCCTCTTTAAGGCAGAGATAGGGTCACTCAGCTAAAATATATGTATACTGTGCACCTGACACTGTAATAAACTCCTCAGTGCATCCAAAATGTAGCCAATGAAACCTTTTCCACAAAACCATCACAAGAGTTAACGAAGTGTCCAGCAGAAGGACCCACAGGTGAGTTTTCAGTGAGTGGCAGGTCCTCTAGTCGCATCTTCACCACATACGTTCTTTAGGTCTGATGCAAACGCAGTCAGTCCTCCAGTGCTGCCAAGGAATCGTATGCTCTACATCTGACTCCATATGATATGTGCTGTGGGAACCAATCTCTATGTGTGGAAACAAGTTGGAGGGAACAGACGTAGCAGTATTGGAGGGTAGTCCATCTCCTCTAGGCATGTCTGGTCCGACTTGAAGTTGTTGCCAAGCTGCCTCTTACCCAATGCTCCTCAAAGCCTGGAAAGGGCACCAAAAGCTACATGTCATCTTCAACAATGGAAAACCAAAAAACCTCAAACACCCAGAAATGATCAGGAAGGGTTGTATGACAGGGAAGAGAGAGGATGCACCAAATCCTCAGGGTTCTAAGAAGAACTGACAGTCACACAGCTCTGCTGGTGAGCGGCTCGCCATCGCTCCTCTGAAAGAGGTCGACGCGGGAAGGCTTACGTAGTTGGACGAGTTCGAGGGAATGAACCCAAGGACATGTGTTCCACTGCCAAGGCATGCGAGTGTGTTGTGTTTATGTGAAATTTTTAATTATATGGCATGATTTAGCCATCGCTTTGAACACTGTGGTGAGGATTGACCCAGGTACAAGGTTGGCCAGTGTCAATGTGGCCTCTCCTCTGTGGAAACCTCTTTAATGCACTTGGTTCTCCTGTTAGTCAACTTTAGGGGTAAAAAATGTTGGGGCCCAGAAAGAGGAAGTGGTTTGCCTGAGGCTTTACTGCAATGAAGGATTTAAAATGGTCCCTAGTAAGGGACTTAAGGTAAAGCCACTTTCCTTCCACCATAACCACCGAGCCATCCACAATGATAACAATATGGTATCATAAGGGTTATTAAAACACATTCTTTGTTTCTGGAACCTTCCAATGTTTCGGACTGTAGCATGCCTTAGAAGGGAAAGTTAAGCATGAGAGGCACTTACTCTCTTACTCTGGCTGACTCCATGTGAGCATAAACTCAGCTGTGCGCTTTATGGCGAGGCCAGGTGGGAAGCAGGCCCCTGAGCAAATATAACCAGACTTACAGATTTCACAGTCTGTTAATTCTTAGAGAATCTAATAGCCTTGCCTGGGGTATTCACCTAAGGGTAACAAAACCAAACTCGAATGGTACCTATAAATAGAGAATGTGTTAGCAGTCTAGACAGTTCCCAAATCCGGGTGGCCACCTAAATTACCACTGAAACACACAGTCTCTCGTGCAGAACTCCAGCCCCTAGAAGTTCTCACCCAGCCACTCTGTTCAGTTTAGTTTAGTTGTTTAGTTTAGTTTAATTGTTTAGTTTAGTTTAGTTAGTTTAGTTTAGTTTCATTGGTTCACACCATAGCCATTGTGTTACTACTGATAACCAAGGTAGAAAGTTGAATTTCTCCAAATGACTAGCTCGGTGTTTTTCATTTAACACAGAATTTTTCAAAGAAGTTGGAAATACACTGATTCATCAGAACAGAGAATTCCTCAAGTATAATATGTTAGATATGTGGAGACTAGGTAGTTCATTAAATACTTTATAACAGGAGGGACTTGGCAATTCAGTCCATGTATGCACCCTCCCCGCAAGTCTCAGCTCTGGACCCTCTCAGTCCCTACTTGCTGGTTGTATCCCTCTGACCCAGTTTCCATGACAACCCCCCCCCCCAGTTCCTGTGGAAAGTTATGTGATCTATGTGCAACTTGGAGGCAAGGAAGATACAGGCAGATCTGTGAGGACTCCTTCTCCTGTCATCCATCTTTCCAGAGTCTGGAAATGCAGTAGAGGGTGCCTGAGTCCCACTGAAAGTTCCATCTTTGACACATGATGAAACTCAGAGACAGATACACAGTTCTCCCTCTTCTGTGTGTGCATTTTCAGCATTTTACTATGATACACAAAGGTATGCACATACTTGTACACACACATGTGCACACAGAAACACAATGCATCTACAGAAACACGTGCAAACACATATGGACATGCACACAAAACAAAACATACACACATATACACACAACACACACAAACACAACACACACAAACACAACACACATACACATACACACAACATACACAAACACAACACACACAAACACAATACACACATATACACAACACACATACACACAAACACAACATACACAAACAAAACACACACACACACATCATAGCTTAAAAATAATCAGTTTCCTAAAAAAACAATTGAGAAAGTAATCATGGAGACTTAATAAGTGATGGTTGTGCCCTCTAAGCTGCAATCGCATCTATGAGCTTCAGGGATCATGTCCGTGGGGCTGGAGAGGTGGCTCAGCGGCTACGAGCTCTTGCTACTTACAGAGGATTCAGGATCTGTTTCCAATACTCCATGTCCACTCACAACTGTCCATAACTCCAGTTCCAGTGTATCTAGTGCCCATTTCTGGTCTCTGTAGATACCAGGCAGACATCCAGTACATACACATAAAATAAAAATACAAAAATGTTTTGATATTAAAAGTAGCTAAACACACTGGATATGAAACATGAAGTGGGGCAGAAAACTCAAAAACAGACTTCCAGTCACAGGTTTGTAGAAACTTTTTTTTATTTATTCTTTTTTCATGCATTATATTCCTTCTGCAGTTCCCCTTCTAGCCCTCCCTGACCCTTCTGTCTCCCCAGATCTATTCCTTCTCCATTTTCCTTCATTAACAAGCAAGGCAACCAAATACAGTGTACTGGCTGGTTTTGTGTGTCAACTTGACACAAGCTGGAGTTATCACAGAAAAGGAGCTTCAGTTGAGGAAATGTCTCCATGAGATCCAGCTGTAAGGCATTTTCTCAATTAGTGATCAAGGGTGGGAGGGCCCATTGTGGGTGGTGCCATCCCTGGGCTGGAAGTCCTGGGTTCTATAAGAAAGCAAGCTGAGCAAGCAAGGGAATGGAATGTGATGGTTTGCATATGCTCAGCCCAGGGAGTGGTACTATTAGGAGGTGTGGCGTTGTTAGAGTTGGTGTGTCACTGTGGGCATGGGTTATACGACCCTCATCCTAGCTGCCTGGAAGCCAGCATGCTCCTAGCTTCCTTCAGATGAAGATGTAGAATTCTCAGCGCCTGCACCATGCCTGCCTAGATGCTTCCCTGCTCCCACCTTGATGGTAATAGACTGAATCTCTGAACCTGTAGGCCAGCCCCAATTAAATGTTGTCCTTATAAAGTTTGCATTGGTAATGTTGTCTACTACAGCAGTAAAACCCTAAGACATATATATGGTAAAACAAGTTAAAAGACTGAGTACAAACACTCATATCAAGGCTGGATGAGGGAACCCAGTAGAAGGAAAAGGGTCCCAAGAGCAGGCACGAGTCAGAGGTGCCCCCAGTCCCACTGTTAGGAGAATTTTGGTTCCTTTAAAAACCTAGTTATGTTATGTGGATATATTTTTGTTTTAATCCCGGGTGTGGGAGATGGGGCTGATTCAGACTGTCCACAGCTGCTAACTCTGACTGTCGAATACTCTAGAAGGGGCATGATTTTTGCCACCTGTAGGTAGTTTATGTTTGGAATTCTGGGAACTCTTGAGAGGTTATAAATGGGAGAGTCCCAAGGGGGCTTTTGGAAGCTCCTGCACTCTCTGCTGCTGCAGCCACCAGAGCCACCACTGCTACCATTGCTGCTACCGCCTCTGCTGCTACCTCTGTTGCCTCCACTGCTGGTTCCTGTTCCTGCTGCTGAGTTTGCTGTTGCTCTTTGCTGGTTTGCTGGATTGCTGGATGGAAATATCCTGAAGAGAGAAATTGGACTTGCCTCAAGGAACCCGACTCCCCTGAGCGGCAGGAAGTAGTCAAAAGAGGTCGATGCCCTCTGCCCCTCTAACCTTCTTCCTCTCCTATCTAGTGCTGTGGGGTTGGAAGGCTTTGGGGTGGAATAAGGGTTGGGAGGGTGGTAGATAAAAGAACCCAATAAGTTAACACACACACACACACACACACAAAATCACACCAACAGTCCCATAAGAACACCAACTTACAGAACCATAGCATAGATTCAGAGGACCTAGCTCAGACACAGAGAGGCTCTGAGGTTGTTGCTACAATCTCTGTGAGCCCCAATGAGACATTATAATTTTAAAAATTACTTTCTTTTTTTGAAGTGGTAGCTTTTTCACCTGCCACCTGGCCACTTGTGTCCCTAACAATTCTTCTCCTTGGCTCCATTGCTCGGGCAGCCTGCTGGGTTCTGATTTTCCCAGCAGGGTTATGGAACCAGTCTCACACAGGGATTTAGGTCACCTGTGTGAACCTTGCCAGACCAGCCAGTTTAGGACTGCAGTGTCCTCATCACACCTCATCACACAAGATAGTGTGGCCAACCAGATTCTAAAGATTGGAGTATTATCCTGACTCATACCGGGCCCAACCTCTGGATAAAGGCTCCGGTCTGAGTTTCTTCATAAGGGTCCACAGAATGAATCAACTGTGAAGTAGCAAGTGGAAGCCACCCCCCTCATCCTTCTGCCTCCTGCTTTCCTTTTCCTTTTTTTCTTCTTCTCATATCCCCCTTTTCCTAGCCCTTCAGCTCCAGTATACCCACACAGTTTTCTTTACTGTTGGTAGTAGACTAGGACCTGCTCATCAAATCAATACATTCTATCTCCAGGGTCTATCAAGACAATCCCTTCGTTTTGTAAGTAATACCCAGGAAGGTTACCTGATGCCTCCAGGATTCAGGGGCCATGAGGGTTGGTTACCTGCCTTTTAAAAATACTGAATTTCCTACTTGACCCCTCACAACTTTATCAGTGCAAATAACTCAAAGTTGACTGTAATTTCTAGACTTTAAAGCCCTCCAGCTCCCCTTTGAGAAACCCTGCCCGTTTTTGTATTATGTGGTGCCTCTGGGTATTTTACCAGAATTTGTTGTTGTTGTTGCTGTTGTTTTAACTTCTAATCCTCTCTAACACTCGCCAAGCTTCTTGTCTTTCACCTGGTGAAATATCCAGCATTTAGGGTAGGAAGGGCCTGTGACTGAGGGACTTCCATCACTGCCCACACCTGCTGTTCCCATGTGCCCTCTGACACTGCCCTTATCCCCATCTACATCAGTGTCCTGAAAATCCAGAGCTTGCCTTTTCTATACCAGAGAAAGTTCGGCTTTTCATAGTCAAACTGCCAACTTTATGATTTTATTTTGTGTTGCCATGAGTCTTTGCTATCTCAGCATT
Source organism: Mus musculus (assembly GCF_000001635.26). Lineage (NCBI taxonomy): Eukaryota > Metazoa > Chordata > Mammalia > Rodentia > Muridae > Mus > Mus musculus. The sequence continues at coordinate 41,012,102 of NC_000067.6, read as the reverse complement.
TGCATCTATTATCGTGAGCAACCAGAAGGAAACAGAATGCTTTCATCCATTGCTTTTCTCCACAAAGACAATAGCAAAGCCCTGTCACTTCTCATGCAAGAACTCCACTTAAAAATCCAGAGCAGGTGGTGCCTACTAGGACCAAATTCACCACAAGACTGACAAGCATGGAATGGTCTTTCTTTAATCCTAGCATTTTCTTGCTCTGTCGACATATTCTACAGATCCTTGAGCCAGGGCAGAAACCAGTGGAAACCCTCGATGGCTGCATGGGGTCTCAGGAGGAGCACAGAGTCACATGGACTTGGTTTGCAGATCTTCATGCACCAGGCATCTGCTCAGAGCCTCTAATCGTCAGGTTGGGTCTAGGCTTGGCTTTAATAAGATTGGTCAGTAAGTTTTCACTTAAATAGGCTAGATATCTGCTGCTTTCTTCAGGGTTGACTAGAGCACCCACAAAACAGGTTTCTTAATGCCAAAGCTTAATAAGACTTTAAAATAAAATATTTCAGCAGTAGGACTGACCACAACCACTTATATCTGAAGTCAGAAGAAGTAACTTATAGAAAATGTGTGGCTGTGCTTAAATTGGAGAGTAATTTGTCATTTATGAAATAAAGATACCTGGAAATAAAGAAGCAAAGCAAGCAAACAAAGAAAAACAGGTTGGTAATTGAAACTCATGATACTAGGACACTTAGGATGCTTGCCTGTTCCTTTCTCTGCTCAGACAAAAGAGGAAACAACTTGTGTCCCGGAGGATCTCTCAGCTGATAATGTGCTGGGTAGAGAAATTTTCTTCCAACCATGGATGGAATCTGAAATTTTTTCTCATAATTTTCTTTTCAACTTAAAAGGTTGGGTTCTCATCAAACTCAACTAGTCTGGAGCAAAAGTGAGATTCTAGGCAATGGCTACTTGTGGTTATCTGGAAGCCAGGGCTTCTCAAAACATTCCTCCAGAGGATAGAGAGATGCTAAGTCGCTTTCAGATCTAAGTAGTTAGGGAAGACATTAAGAATCATGGAGTCTAAATGAAGAATGAATAGTGACAATATCCACCAACACTTGTTCTCTCTAGAGTTAGAAAACTACACAGAAGTAAACATCTTCTAGAATAGCTGGAGCAAGTGTCATAAGTCAGATTTAAATATCACGCACAAGTAAAGATTTCGCCTAGTCTGTTAAATCAGCAAGCAGTGATGCATGTGTTCTAGAAAGTGCTGTAGTCGGGTGCACAGGATATGGCTTCTTCATTAACCCTCCCCATCGTCATCATCAGGCATGTCATCTGCCACCTGCTTTCTGTGACCCCTGCCAAGTAAAATAAAACTTCCAATGTGAGCAGTGATGTTAATCCAAGGCTTTGACTAAGGTGCTCAAGACCCAGGTAAGCAGGACACTGCGCTTCTAGTTCTCGACAACTGAGAAAAGAGCCAGTCATGATTTCACACAGGAGCTGCCTAAACAGCCTCCAGGATGCTGCACTCGGAGATCGGATTAGTGGAATATGGTATCTCTTCAACAACATTCTGAAGAGATGTTTCTTAAGCACTATTTAAATCAATAATTCCCTCACCTGGAAAGACAAATATTCACTAGAATTGACTCTTTTACAGCAACTGATTCAAGGGGAATCAAAGTAAAAATGAGGTCCTTTCATTCTGTTTAGAATATCATGTATGGGCTTCTGAATGGCCAATGTCCTGGCCTCCCTTCCCAGAGCCCACTGCCCTGGCTAGGTCAACTTAAGAAAGAGGGAGATATTATGAGCTAAGAAGAGCCATTAAATTATACCTAATTGTCTTTTTTTTTTCAAGAGTCCTCCATTTCCTCATGCCAAATTTTAGAAGGGACATGTACCAGAAGTTTTTTGTTTCCCATTTTAAGATCCAAATATACCTTACTAATGAGACCACCATGACTGCATTTCCAATGGAACGGCCACCAATCTTATCTGCTTTGAGTCAGTGATGCACCTGCAAGTAAAGGCAAAAAGGCACACACATGTTGGAGTATAACCATGTTTTTTTTTAATTTAAATAGCACCTGGTTATAACCTAAGGATATTCTTAATAGAACCTTAACAACAATAACCAAAGTCCATCTGCATAATCTATAAAATGTAAGGCTCATGGCACCCACGTATAATGTTTTTCCTCAAGAAACAAAGTTGGGTAGATATATGATCTGTTTTAAACATGGACATAGTAGGAAAGTCTAGATTTCTTATTCACAAGCAATCAGTGTGTAGGTGGAGGGTCTAAGATGTGACCCACATCCTTAGGACTTTGAGGTTAAGATTCCTTCAGTTGAAATGCATCTTCTAAAACTATTGGCTTTATCACAATATCAAGACTTTCAGCTATAGAAGGGTAGAAAATTCTCCCTTTATTCTATTTAATCAGTCTCTCTATTAACAGATATTCAATATCAGTATTGACAGGTGGGGTATACAAGGGAAGCTCAGAGTTGTTCTCACACTCTAAGTAGACAAACCACCTATGAAAGGAATATGATATGAAACAAAAATGAAATATGTGGAATAAACTCAAAAGAAAATTATATTGATTAAGAAAGCCTGGCCAAGGAGGATGGCATTGTTGAAGATTTTGAGAAATTGTCTCAAAAGAAGAATGGTGGATATTTACATAGGAAAGACAGCATATTTCATTTACATAGAAAAGACAGCATATAGTACTTGGAACCCAAGGTTCCAGGCATGAAAACTTTTTGTAGTGCTGGTTTTTCAGTCTGAAATGTGATAGAATTGAATCTTGGGACAAGAAAAGCAAGAAAAATTAGAGACAGAATCTGGAACTCGAGGCAAGGATATAGCCCCAGCAAGAAGCTCAGAAGTCCATGTGAACAGGAAGAATCAAAGCATACCTGACAAGGCTCAGACCATGTTTTAATGTCCTCAGAGATGTGTAGAATAATCAATAGCACTATTGGCTGCTGGCGCTGAGTCAAATAAAACCATGCACATGCTCAAACTTGGTCTAAGCAATGTATATATGTTCAAATGCATGTCTTTCAGTATCAACATATGAACAAGGTAGAACAAGATGGCTGTTGTTCACTGAAGATATTGGATATAATAAAGTCAATGATTGTGGACACATTGTTCACACTGGGAAGCTATAGTGATATGGAAAACAACTGTTTCAGAAGAATTCGTTGAGCATTCAAGAATGTGTTGCATGGTCTCGATCTTGTAAACAGCTAAAAGAACTGTAAGTCACAATTAATAATAGTGACCTTAGAGTCATGAGCTACAGGGTGGTTACAATCAACAACAGTCAGCATGTAAGAATCCCATGTAATTTTTAATGGCATTGAGAGATAACCATCCCAACACATGCACAGTAAGAATGCACATGGTATGATGTCAGTGCAAACAAACTGATCTCTATAGCAACTGTGTAAAAGCATAGCAATTCTGCATAGTGCATCTACTTGGTTATGATGACAAGGACTGTACTGGACAAGCCTGGTGACACAGGTCTGTCATTCTATCCCTGGGGCACACGAAGCAGGAGAATCAACTGTTAACTCAAAGTCAACATAGGTGACATAGCAGGACCCTGTCTCAAGCCACCATAAAAGTATAAAATATATAAATAACTATATTTCTGACTTAAGTTTATATACTGTACTTTCACTTGTGATACAAGAGCACTCTTTTAATCCCCATAAGAAAATTTTTGTGAAACAGAAAACAGCATCACAATGACAGTGGCCTCATGTGACTCATAGTTACCAAATCTCTTCATAATATCTGCTAAGCTAGTAACTGATTTAATCCGGTATTGATTGTGTCATGACTATAGAGTAATAGGCTATGCCATAGAACAATGCATATAATACCAGTCTCTGAAAGTCTGGTTCTCAGTAGCTACCTCCATTTTTGGTTCAAGCAGGGACACTATGCTATTTGGATAAGAAGAAAATTTATCAACAATGCAAGTCTTAGATCATACCCTGTCATCAAATGGCACCTAGGCATAGCTAAAGCAAAATGACATTCCTAGCAATGTACAATAGCAAATATTTGTGTTGACTCTGCGAGGCCTTAGCTAACCACAGAGCACACAGTATCTAAGCTGATTTATGATATAATTGAATGAGAGGCACCCTGTTCCTCCTGACCTTGCACATGTGAAACTAGAGCCTGCGACTTGCCTAAAAAATGTCCATTCAGCAGAGACCAAAACACTTTTCTTACTCCATTTTATGAAGAGATCATATTCCTAAGAGCAATAAATTCAGGGAGAAGATTCCTACTGTGTACTTATAAAACATGTGAATAGTCACTTGTGATCATGAGGGAGAAACCAGGTTAGCCAATGGCAGAGGACAAATGGGAATGTGGCTTGTATGTGAGCAATTGCATATCTTTCTGTAATGGAGAGACAGTTCCTCCTTACTTGTCTGATGTGTGCCATAGTGCCACTAGATAGCTCAGCCACCTGGAAAGGGACCAGGAAGCTCATTTAGGTTATTGCTGTCATCTTCCTTGTAGTTGAAGAAGTTGAGACAGAGGACATTAAGTGTCCTGTTTCAATCTTGGTAAAGACTTGAGACTCCTGAACTCCCCACCCCCATCTTCAAGACCCAGTTCTAACCCTGAGCCCATGGGATTTTAATTAAGAACATGAAAGCCTAAAAGTCTTATGCAGAATATTCCTTAAATATTTTCCCTCAACCTGGCATTTGTGGTATAGAAATGAAACAATTCATTTTGACAAGTCGCACTAAACTGAGGCCCAAACCATACTGTGAAGGGCTCTGTGTGGATCCCATAAAGTACTCTGGAAATGTGCGATGGACATCTGGTTCACTGGATTCCTGCAGAGAAAAGGAGGCTATGGTGTGAGGCTCGCGGTTAGGCCCGGCAGACAGGCTATATGTTGAGCTGTTTGTGATTCCACACAGAGGGGTTATGTTCAGGCATTAATTGGGCATGTTTCAACAGAACCTTATGGAGGCACATAAGTAGAGACTGAACAGTGTGGAATCCTGTGCAGGGAAGGCAGTGGTAACGTAGGGATTTGGATGTGAGGAATGCAACTCTAAGAAACACAGAACAGGATGGGCACTCTGGGGAATTTGATTCACATACCCAGATCTTTAAAGTACATAGACTTGGGAAAGGGAACAGGAAACATGTGACCAAGCCGTGGTAATTGTTAGCAGGATCATAAAGTCGATTTTCTTGTTGCTATCTAAAGGAGGATGAAGTACTAAGGAGATCACAAGGGAACATTTTTAAATGTGACTTGGGTCTCACTGTGTACTCACAACACAAATGAAATATGAAGGTCAGTCTGCCACAGCAACGCTCCAAGTCTATTAGTGAAGAGACTGCTAAATGGCAAATCTACTTGATGTTCTTACTTTTTCTCCAAATCTTTATCAGCAAGCCGGAAGTTGTTCATGTTATTATTTTTAACATGCCTTCAGTGGTTTTTATTCATAAACACTAGCTGCTTGGCCATATTTAGCTGAGTTATTAATTGTTCTGCAACAAGTGCTAACAGCCAAACAAACAATAACACTGTGCAGTATTTCCATAGAAACCCTAAATTATAACTCCAGGACCTTAGCAAAGGAAGTAAGGCTGATTGTCACCTCGGTGAGACACACAGAAGATGATGCACCGGGTTATAAAATAAAACTATCTTTTAAGTTCATTTAATCGTGAGGTCCTTCCCAGGCTAAGGTCATACAACCAACTGCCTGGTCAATCACTGCTCTTCTTCCATGCAGTGACTCACTATCTAACCAAGCCTGCTGCCATGGTAGGAATCGCTGTGAGGATCCAGGGTAGGGGGTTATGAAGTTGAGTCAAATCAATCCTGTGTGGATGAGAGGGAAAGGTGATTGATAATAGAAGGAAGAAGAATTGGCCATACAAAACACAAAGGCCAGAACGGGTTGAGGAAGGGGTGGAGAACTTCTTCTCCTGTCCTATTGATCTGCCAAAATAAGTAAATAAAAATAAATAAATAAATAAATAAATAAATAAATAAAGTCTCCATCTCTTGTCCCTAGAGGAAAAAAAAAAAAAAAAACCACACCATAGATCTGAGCATTTCCGGGCTGTTGCCTGCCATGCAGGCATGTGGTATTGCTTTAGGATCAATTATGCATCTCTGCTGTCTCACATTTCAGGATATTAAGAGCCATTTATGAGAGGATAGCAAGATTGGCCACTCAATGACTACGGGAGAAAGCTGAATGTCACCGGTTCTCTGAGATCAACAGCTCACAGAGGACATTCTTTTTAGTCCAAGTTTTCCTCCTGCAGACAGTCTGCAGCTTCAGGGGACCATATGCAAAAATATGTCACAATCTGCAGCGTCGACTGCTTCCCTGAAGCCCCGTGTTCGTGAATGAGAGAATCCTGTGTATCTAACTACAGAAACCAATGTAGGCACCCCAGTATTTTCAGTGTCTTGTGATTTTTCATGAGATCATTATACAAATTGGGTTTGTTCTGTAGCTGATTTTGTTTTGGTTTGGTTTTTTGTTTTTCGAGACAGGGTTTCTCTGTGTAGCCCTGGCTGTCCTGGAACTCACTCTGTAGACCAGGCTGGCCTCGAACTCAGAAATCTGCCTGCCTCTGCCTCCTGAGTGCTGGGATTAAAGGCGTGAGTCACCACCGCCCGGCTGTAGCTGATTTTTTATGCCCCGCCCCCAAACCCCACCCCCCGCAACACACACAAAATGGCATGATCTCTCTTTAGTCTATGGCCATGGTGAGAAAGGATATAGAAAGTGATAGAAAGAAGGAGTAATATTGGTGGGAAGCATTCAAACAACACATTATGAAGCATCTGAGGGTTATTAAATAAACTTAAAAACTCACTGCACCGAAAAATGGTCAAATGACTCCATCACTTTTTCTTTCATTGTTGAGTCAATGACCACGGCCCATTTGTCTGCCCTCTCCACTCTACTTCTTCAGATGCTTCTACATGATGCAGAACAGACTACACATAAGAAAATAACTCTTTGGAGACTGGTGAAATGACTTGGTGGGTAAAGGCTCCTAATGAAAGGCCGGGCCGATGGCATGGATCTGAGACACAGAATCCACAAAATGGAAGGAGTGAATGCTCTGCCCAAGTTGTCCTTTGACCTCTTTATATACACTATGAAATGTGTGCACCCATGTACACAGACATATACACAAATTCTCTATCTATCTATCTATCTATCTATCTATCTATCTATATCTATATATCTATATCTATATCTATCTATCTATCTATCTATCTATCTATCTATCTATCTATATATATCCATCCATCTGAAATTAAGTATTTCTAGACTTTCAGACCCATTCATATGGTCAAAACGTATCCACCACCTCCCCCTTTATATATATATATACACGCTGCAGATTATGACATATATATAAAAAGGCATTTCTGGGGTAGTCTTCATAGAGCTTCTAAAAATCTGTAAATTGTATATCATTAACTTTAGGGTAAAAGATGTTTCTCAGACACTTACTAGGTGCTCAGACTAACAAACAGGCACCATAAACCAAAATCTGTGGGTTAAAATTCTGGCCTTATTAAATTTTAACAAGTTTAATTTAAAAATTTCCTTTTCATTCAGGAGTGGTGGTGCACATGTCCCAGTTCTGTACTAAGAGGCAGTAGGATCATGAGTTCAAAATCATCCCATGTTATATGGGAAGATCCTGTGTATAAATAAATACAAGAATTGATAGAAATATACGTGATAATGATGAAGATAGATAGATAGATAGATAGATAGATAGATAGATAGATAGATAGATAGATAGGATATACTGATTGACAGTTTCTCAATCGAAACATGCAGAAAACAGTAGACTATTACACCATAAGATGGGCTTAGAATATTTCCTTAAAGACAATTAAACATTCACACAGTGCTTGCTATTATTATTAAATGCTATCAATTGCTTTCTGAAGTGCAAGTCCTTGTTCTCAGCGATGAGTGGGTTAAGAGACAATGACAGATAGGCAATCAGTTGCATGCATAGTGAATATATAGGGGTCAGAGGCAAGTGAGGAGGCTGAAAATACACTGTAAAACCGGATGTGCAAACAATCCACCACCACCACCCCACCGCCCCACAGGAGTTTCTGCTTAAAAAAAGAAAGTTACATAAAATGAACTTACATGGAGTGAAAAGGCTCAGCTAAATAAAAGAGAGACAAGAAGGCATTGCGGAAAGGATTTTTTTTTTTCTAAAAAAATGCTAAGGCTCTATAAAGGTGGGCATGATTGTATATGACTGTGGGAAGGAAGAGGAACCATATGCCCTCTGAACAACATGCTAAAATGCAGAGAACTTGGACGGAAAGATTGGCATGCCGAAGCAACGCTGCAGGAACACCAAAATGTGATAACTCTATCTTAAAAGAGTGCAAGACACACACTCTGGCATGCCGGGAAAGAGAAGTCTGGTGCTGTAATTCCTTCACCGGCTCGTTCCCGTTTTCTCTCCATCATTAACTCCAGAGCCAGACCATACCTTCTTAGTCATCAAAACCATGGCTCCTCTCCACAACAGACACGGAAGAAGGATTCTATGCCCTGTAGAATTAAAAGACAAGGATGGGGAGGGAAGCGGGGGTGGGGGCAGGAAGGTCAAAGACAACTTTCATCATTTGAGTGGGTTGACATGGTGCCTAGCTCTAAGGAGTAGGGAGTGTGTATTTGACCACAGGGTCCAGGCTGCTCTGACACCCATGATTGTTTGCTAGGAATAAATTGCTTCCTTGTGTTCCCTTGTCAATTATGGTCAAGTTGTAAAGTAAATTATTTGTTTCTTCTTTCATGGTTTCTGGCCATGCCAAGCCATTCCTCCCAGGGTAAGAAAGCAGATCCATGCTCCAGAAAAGAATTAAGTATCCCGTGTATCAATAAGTGGTCACATGCTGAAACACAACCTCTCAACCAAGGGCACAGCTGAGCCACGGGATGCTGGCTGAGTGGCTTCCTTTACAATGCTAACACCGTAGAGCAGACTTCCTCTCTCTTTCTTTTCCTCCCTATGTAAAATTAACTAACTTTTCGCTGTGCTGCATAGGGCTTGAAATATATACTTGCTATGAGTTGGTCATGAATTTAAGGGGTTTAGTGATACTCAGGAGGGGCTGTTCTACAAGTGAAGATCATAGGTGTCTGTGGCTGGGCTCAGAGAACTGGATGGAGAAGAGCTCAGAGGAGTCTTCGCAAGAGAGGGATAGAATGTAAGACAATGCAGGCAGTTCTTGGGGACAGTACACCAGCCTCTTGCTTAAAGAGGGAACAGCACCACCTTTACCTCTGTAAACAAGAAGATTGGTTTCTCCTGTGAAGACCGAGTTTTCCTTCTTTTCTGTTTTAGGTGGTTTTCAGTTCTTTTCAGAAGTCTGCACATAGACATCCAGGGTCCTAAGCAACAGAGGAGAGAGATTTGAGAGTTTCATGGAGTGGGAGAGACGGGCAATGGCAAACCTTTAGCCTCATCTGTTTCTTTGTTGTTGTTTTTGAAATAAAACTACTACAATTAGCCTACTGTGATCTGGTAAGTATCTTATAAACTTGAACATCAACGAGGCTAGGGAAGAAATGATGAAACTTGCGAGCAAAAACATTTTAAATATATATAAAAGGAAAAGGGAAAGAAAGGAACGGGGCCTGAATGACTGGCAGTTCCCATTTCTTTACAAGTGTTACATTTCAGTCCCCCGCCATACCACATGTTTCCTGTTCACAGATAATTTGTACAACATATTTTACCATTCAGTTTTAGACACAGTTGAAAGGCTTTTGCCTAAGGCTTGGAACACTTTGAAAACTGTATACCATTTGCAAGGCTTTCTTCTGCTTCGCTGTGCAATTAGGTGACTGTCTTCCTACAGACATCGAATTTATCATTTATGGGATGGCGTATGTGTGCATTTGTCTGTGGGTGAGAGTGTGTTGTTTAAAACCCAGGTGAACTCGAAAACGACCGGGAGAGCCTTCCAACGTCCTGCCGACCAGGGGTTAGGAGGCCAAGTGTTCATTTCAGGTCCTTTGAGGTCCTGTGGGCTAACACTGTGAGTAAATTTTCTCCCCCGGAGAAGTAAGATGTGGGAGGATTTTTCACTCCAAGTGTTGTTTACGCACTGCCTGGGCTCTCTGCTCCCTAGTTGTAGTTAAATCACAGTGCAACGATCTAAAGAAAATCCAGTGTTATTAATCTCCAAGAAAGCAGTTTCAAGTTTTGTCCCTTTCCCCTGCCATCTTCTTTGCCTCCTCTTGCCTGGATTTCAGTGTCTTTGAACACTGGTGTGCTCAGAGCTTCCCCTGGTGGCAGCTGTCGGCAAGAGGTGCTCCTAACCAGGACGGGCGGATAGAAGACTTGCTCCAAGGCACAGCCTGGAAAGCCTCTCTCTCTCTCTCTCTCTCTCTCTCTCTCTCTCTCTCTCTCTCTCTCAAGAACGAGAGTACACGGTGTGACTGAAGGGGGGGTCTGATTGAATTTCCTGTGCATCTCTATGTTTTACATAACCTGAATTTTAAAGTCAGATCTGATAAAAGATAACTTATTCCCATCATTATGCCACTTTGTATCTTTCCACTGAATAATGCAAACGAAAAGAGTGCGCGAGGAACCCAATTCAACCCTCCCAGGAAGGGCTCGACTCTCCTCTGAGGTTGAATTCTGCAACCATCATTATGCAGCAGAGTGCTTCTCCTGTATTTTAAAAACCCTGGCCATGAGATAGCTGCAGAGGAGGCTGAGCAGCACCCAGCCTTTTGGTGGAAGACACCGATGTAGGCCTGCATATGCTCTTTGGAGAGTTTGCCTTTTCTTATTCAAAGGCAAACTTTGCACTCTGTTTCATTTTGACAATGTCAGTCAGTATATCCTGGCTCTGTACGTGAATCAGGGAAGGGATTGGGGGTGGAGAGGTAGGGGCTCTAGAATTCAAAGTAAATAGTCAATTAATAATTACAAGCATTGTTGATCGCAAGGAGGAGGATGACAGGTTTGTAATTCATGCCAATGGAGTGGAGAGATAAGACTTTGAAACCTATTTAGAAAATCTTTACAAGCCTCTAATAAAACGTAGCTTTAAATGATGGGGAGGGGAGAGACACAGATATGCTCTACCTGGCACTCTTCCTCATGTCAGAAGACATACTGGACATTTTTGAAATAACAACTAACCATTGAATTTAAACAATCATATAGTCCATATTCTAAATCCTAAGTAGGCTGTGGGTGTGAGCCTGTGGTCTGATACAAATCAATTTCGATAATTGCCCAAGTGATATAATGCCTGTAAAAATATATTTATTATAGACAAATTCCTTCCCCCAAAGCAAATGGCAATCCTAGTGAGGGATGAAGTCTACCTAACTGTGACCTTGTCTGTTCAGGAATAGAATCTGCAGCACAGAGGGCTCAGAGGGGCCGAGACCACCGTGGCCAGTCGGACTGCCTTGCTGCTTTGGTAAAACATTACGGATAATTTAAAATAATTTCACTTAAAGATGCCATCCTCTGCAAATAATAGGGAAGGACAATTAAAGCCCTAGAGACATTCATTAGATTTCTACTTATGCACAGAGCCACGACTGAGGGCTTGGGGTCAGTCGGAATGCCATTATGGGATAAGTGATGGAAGGCCAGCACTTGGAGGGAAAGGGGGGCAATGGAGACACACATGCTGGAGAGCCCCCTGGAATAGGGGGGTGTGCTTCCCTTGTTGGGTATATCCAGGACACTCCATCATTGCATAGACTTTGAGACTGGAGAAACTGAGACAATTGCAGAAAGCACGTGTCAAAGGCTTGCTGGCGTTCATACAGTGTACATGGGGTTTGGTTACATGGGTTTGGGGTGCCTAACATTCGATGTCCCTTCCCGTTTCTGGAAGGTGATAGTGACAGTCTGGGAATTGGCTTAAAAATCTTCCACATTTCTCACCAGTTCATCACGAGAGCCTTTTACAAGGTACATTTTAGACTGAAGAAACCTTGTGCTAAGCCAGGTCCATTGTTCTTCACTGTCCACATTGGGAAGATGGCTACAGGCAGGGTTCGTTTTTCCAACCATTGATTTCTGAAGATGCTGCCCAAGTTAGAGTAAACTTGGAAGGTGAAGAAGCAAGCGTCTTATAAAACATGTTCATCCTGCAGATGCAGAGCTGGGAGAAAATTCTCACCCTTGGCCTCGACTTCCTGTATACTGTGATCATGAGCACACATTCAATGAGGAGGCCTTCCCAGGCATGTGCACAGCAGAATTCACATGCAGGAATTGTTCAGGAAATTGAAGCCGGTGAGCTACTTTTCGAGGAAGATGACTTTCAAAGATTCTGAGTTGAACCTATTCTTTCTTCATGACCTTGGGCAAACCATTTAACCCCCAGATGCCTCCGCTACAAGAACAGTATGATTCTTGGCTGAAGATGCAATTTCAAAACAAAAACCCTGTCTTAATTGTGCATCCCCGCTCTGGGCTTGATCTCGTCATTGCAATGCGGCAGGCTGCTCTCCTGGTGCTTTGAGGTTGACCTTGGTGCCTGTGGAATTAAGGGGACTCGTTCCTGCTGAGCCGACTCACCAAGTGCATCTACCCAGCTGAAAGAGGCCTCTCCTGGATTGGAGACAGACATGTGCTGGTACATTTGCACAATGCAGGCACAGGCATGAGCTAGTTTAGAGACTAGACAGCACCCCTCTCTCTGGCTCACCAACAAGAACTGAGAGTCTTAGGGTTCCCTCCTAATGTGGCTCCGTGCTGTGCCTCTGGCCTCCATGCACAGACACTCATGCAGTTTTATCTCCCATGTGCAAGGAAATTATGAACACGCTGGCTGGAAAGCTCCACTTCACTGAACACACACCCAAAGTTGAAGATGAAGCAAGCAGCTCCAGGCATCTTCTCATAGCTTCTGTGTCTCTTCTATGGTATGACATAGCTCAGCTTGTGAGTCTTGACAGTTAACATACACAACAGGTCTGGAAGATATAGGATAGTAACTGCTGGCTGCTATGACTTTATACAGTCTATCCTCTCTGTTTTTATAACCCTTTTGTACTCTCAGCTCATATGGTAATCTCTGAGGCCAGGACTTTCTACCCTGCCCTGTCTAGACAGGCATCCATCCAGACAGGGTAACATACCACATGTTTCCCAAGTCTGCTTAAAATTATATGGTGCTCTCTCCCCCAATCTGTGTGCTGCCCATCTCTCCCATTTCCCAGTTGCCATGAGCTGTTCATGTGTCCTCAACATCTCTGCCTGACTTTGCGATCTCCAGTGGATTTAAAGAGCATGGTTGTTTGGAAGCCCCAACATTTTATTTCATTCTTGCAAATGTCAATGAAAATTTGGTTCACCTCACAGGATTCATTTCAGTCAAGCTCTGTTGGGGGCAAAAATCCTGGCTCTGTGCTTGATGGAGAAGAAGGAGTTGAGAAGATGGACAGAATGACTTCTATTGGTTTGTGTTTTGTGAACACCACAAACTGGGTTGCTTGCAATGAGGAGAAATGCATTTGCATTATAATCCTATAGACCAGATAAAGGGTTCATATCTGAAAGGACATCTTGATGTGTCATCCCAAGATGGCAGTAGCAAAGACCAGAGCCCAAGACAGAGAAAGGGAGACGACTCAGGTCCTGATTCCCATCACTACCTCTTCCAGTTAAAACAGCATTAATCCAATTGTAAGGGCCTCCTGTCTTACTATTGTTACTATGGCAACTAATTATCACATGAGTTGAAGGGGACATCATATTCAGAGCAAGAGTATTGTGCCACTGAGCAAACATCACTAAGTCAACGAGTACAGGATTTGAACTTGGGCCTGTGTTCCTGAGATCAAATCACTAAACCCAGGGTCAGCAGGGAGACAGTATGATCAGGCGATTCCTCTTCAAAACACTGATAAGTACTCGAAAGATTGTATAGATATAAAAAGAAAAATGCCCCCCCCAAATCTGGCTTCTGAGTTAAGGTCATTGAAGAGCTCCTGATAGGATACAGGTAATGGAAAGACAAAAGGCCGATTCATCAAGGGCACTTACTGTTGGAGAACTCCACGGGAGTCCGAAACTACCAAGAGCTCTCTCCACCTATTCAAGTTCTCAGACCTCAACTCTGGTTTGCATCATAATCACCTGTAGGATGTTCTGAGACTCATGTGGAAGGAGGGTCCTAACCTTTCTGATTCACTTGTTCTGAAGGAAGCTGTAGACTTCAGCTCTAACAAGCAGCTCTTGGCAATGATGATGCTTCTGACGCAGGTGTCACGTCTGGAGAAGAGCTGGCCTAAAGCCTCTGAAACTAAAGAACCAAGTATCATGCTAGACAGGAGATCCCATGCGAGATTTCCTTCTCTTAGTGCTTCTTCTCACTGCTTCTTCTCTTAGTACCACCTATTCTATCAGGATTCAGTCACTCCTGCATTCCTTCACATTTGAGATGAGAATGGGGGTTCACAGGCAAGATTGATTCTCTAGAATGAGGCATTAGCATAATCTCATTGTTCTAAGAATTACACCCCACTTCCCTTAGGCCAGTGGTTCTCAACCTATGGGTCACAATCCCTTTGGGGGTCCACCTACTAGATATCCTGCATATCAGATGTTTACATTATAATTTATAACATTAGCTTAAATGTTATAAAGCAGTAAACAAATACCTTTATGGTTGAGTACCTTACAACATGAGGAACTGTCACACCTTAGGAAGGTTGAAACCACTGTCTTGGGTCTTACAAGTCCTACAGAACGCAGACACTTGCTCAAAAATCTTATTAAGAATCCCTGAGCTGGCACACACTTGTCTCAGCTTTAATTGAGCAAGTGAGGCAGTTGCCTGAGCTTAAGTTGTACATTGGAAAGCTGATGTCACTCAGAGGGATGGAGTGGTAAATTACATCCTAACATAGGTATAGCCACATCTTAAGTTTTTAGTGAATTGCACACAAGATCTTTTCAACATTAAAAAGTGCTTCTAAGATAAGAATGTTCTTAAAACAAACTAGGACATTAACCTTATCATTTTTTTTATTTCAGATTCTTCTTTAAGCCAGTTTACATATGTTCCCTATATACTCTGCAACTAATAATATGTCTAATTGTACTCAAGCCATGCAAAAATAATTTTTTGAGAGGACTTTATACATTAAGTACTTTTTAAATACTAAATGCTACCATCTCCAGATACACATTTTACAAGCTAACAATACTCAGGAGGGCTATGACTATCAATAGTCTTTTGCAGTACAAGTCCTAACCCAACTGCAACCTGTTTGTCAATCCTTAGCAGCCTCATGACAAAAGTGGTCCACCCTTTATTTTTCTTAACTATTTCTTCATTTATCGTTCTTGCACTTGATGAAAAAACTGATGAAAAAAGTGATGTTTTCCTGTGGGAAATGCAATGACAATATCAAAAAACAAAGCTTAAAAAATGAAAACACACAGACTATCTAATGCTTTAATAAAAAATAGACCCCAGTGGTCCTTATGTTCCCTTGAGTGCATACCATGCTTCCCAAGTTCACCACAGGTCATGTGCAATGGATTCCATTCTATAGTGCTATACCCTATGTGTCTTTAAATTTAGACTCAGCACATGCAATGCATTTTAGGTTGAAAGTAAATTCAAGCCCTAGACCACCATACACATGCTCTGGCTACAATCATCATAAGTATGGTCTTGACATGGGTTCTAGTTATCTTCGGTGGAGACCCTAACTGTGATGGTTTCTATATGCTTGGCCATGATTAGGGAGTGGCATGATTAGAAAATGTGACCCTGCTAGAGTAGGTGTGGCCTTGTTGAAGTAGGTGTGTCCCTTGGGTATGGGCTTTAAGATCCTCATCTTAACTGCCTAGAAACTAGTATTCTGCTAGTAGCCTACAGATGAAGATGTAGAATTCTTAGTTCCTCCTGTACCATGCCTGCCTGGATGCTGCCTAGATGTTCCCGCCTTGATGATAATGAACTGAATCTCTGTAAGCCAATTAAATGTTGTCCTTATAAGAGTTGCCTTGGTCATAGTATCTGTTCACAGCAGTAAAACCCTAACTAAGACACCAACATAGTAGAAAGCGCATAAACAAATGTGTCCTTAAGTATTCTTAAAACATTCAGAGATTAAAAAGAAGATAGAATGACTCAAAATGGAAATGTTTTTCTAGTTCATGAATTTCTGGTTCTTGTGCTGTTCAGTATCACGCTATATTCTTGAAATCACTTCCTTTCCAGAAAATGATTGATTTAATACAGACATTGTGATGTCTGAGGAATTCTAAAACAATGAGTGTGAACTTGTGTGAAGGAAATCCGATGACTCTCAGGAGATTTACCTCAAAGCCTGATGTCACTGTTACCAGCCCTGTGGATCATATATCCTTCAACTCTCTGAGCCAGACCTTACTCATCTAAGCTGAAGTGTAAAAACCAACCGAGATATATTATCATATCCCTGAACAAATGAGAAATCTGAAAAAATGTCATAAGTCAGGTGCTTCCATGCAACACAGGTCAACAAACATTGGGTTCCTTATCAGAGGGAAGGGCAGTCTAAACATGATCTCTTACTCTTCTTTGGTCGCTTCTTTATGGCTTCCTTATGGAGAGCATCTCATTTTGTGAGTCAAATGCTGCACAAGTGAAAATGCTTCCTGATAATCTTTCATAGAGTTTCTGTCCAAGTGAGAAAACAGTCAATGGGGGTCATCGGCTCTCAAGAGCAGTGCAACCCAGGTTTGCACTGTGGCATTGGTTTATTCTTTCTGTGCCCAGTCTTATAATTTGTGGGGAATAAAGGTTATGATTTCACAAAAAAATGTTTGAGGGGAGATATTAGGAGATTTGGCTCTAGGTAGTTTACAGTGGTTCACAGGAGGCAATTCCGGAATTCATGAGGATTCATTCTTACTAAATCTACTGCTGAGCATGCTGGATAAGCAATCACAGTACCTCAGGAGGAGGGGAGAAAATAATGGAGTGTGTATTTTGGTCATGGTTTATATCTCTACCTGCCTGTCCATCCTCCTCTGCCTTAGCTTCATTGTTTGTAGTAAAAAGAAGAAAACTGGATGGCAGAGCTTTCTTTTGTTTGCGTTCTTTAAACCTCTACCTCAGACAAACATCAGCCCAAGCTTTCTGTACGCAGTCAATCTTCTGTTGTGTTTTTCTCCTGATTCTCTTCTACAGCCCTGAGTCCTGCACTAGACGGTTGACACCATGCTCCAATATCCCAAAGAATGAAGACAGTGTTCCCATGACCGAATTTGGATGCTCTTGACCTTAAATGACTCCAGAAGTTACCTGTTTACTACAGGGCCTCAGTAGCACATGGTAGCATTTAAAAGAAATAAAAAATGTTGGCATAAAACAGCAGGGTACTTTTTTGTTTTCAGTTTTATTTTTGAAAGCTTTAACCTTAAGACTTCATCATACTCCATTGATAACTTTAGATATCTCCTAATTAGAGCTTTACCTGGAAGCCGTTACTGTAGATTTTGGAACAAAACTAACAGAAGTCTTAAGACGGCTTTTCCTTTGGCAGCAATCATGCCCACCTATGTGTAAATTTAGGTGATATTGCCACCTAGTTATTTGTGGGTGAATTGTACATTGCAGCAATAAAAATTAGTATTATCTCGGCAAACGAGGAGACAGCGCACTGCTGCAAGGCCACGGTGACAAGGCGACTGATTATCAAGCTGTTCTGAGTTCGGTGTCTCCTCAGGAACCCACACAGTTCAGCCTCTGTCATGCAGATCTCATGCCCCAGCCTCTGTAGACCACACATGACTTGTTATCACTGTCAGGAGAGGAGCAGGAAAAAGTGCTAACTTTGTGTATGTGTGCACATGTGTATGAGTACACATCTGTATATGTGCACATGTGAATGAGTGCACATGTGTATGAGTGTACATCAGTATGTGTGCACATGTGAATGAGTGCACATGTGTATGAGTGCACATCAGTATGTGTACACATGTGAATGAGTGCACATGTGTATGAGTGCACATCAGTATGTGTGCACATGTGAATGGGTGCACATGTACAGATATGTATGATTCCAGCAAACTGGGAATGACAAGCAGTGAGAATTTAAAGAAGTCATTTCTTTGTTTCACAGAATTATACAGTAAAGTGCACAGACTCAGTAATGTCTCTTGTCTTTACACTAATGATGGAATCACAGTCTTCCATCTCCAGAAATCCCAGCTAGCAAAGATGTCCTGTCTTTGCCTTTCTGCCTTTACCTTCTGGGTTCTTATCCCACAGATGCAACTTAAGACCCATTCAATCATTGGTGCCCAGTATTGGTCTGAAATAAAACACATCCAGCTTAAACCACATTACTACACTCCTGGGTCCTTAAGGTAGGAGTGTTGCCACACTATGACAGCTACTGTGATTCGGTAACATTTCACCCATTTTAAATTCTCTGATATGAGGTTGTTTTGAATTCCATTCCTCCTTTGGATCATCTTTCATGGTTTTAAGGATGCTTGGAGATGATTCATTTCTATGCATTCCTGAAATAGCCCACCACGAGGCCACACAGATTCAGTGCTACCATCCTGCATGTTCAGAGCTGCCCCAGCTGGCTGAGCACACTCATCCTGACCTGTAGGATGGGACAATCTAATCATCCTTAGGGAATCCCATTCTCTAGGGTGGCATGGTCAATTCTGTTCAGTTTCCTCTCAATCCCGACGGGTGGCCAGGAGGGGACTGTGACACCAAAGGAAGAAAAACTTTTCTGAGACCTAGATCTCAACTCAGAGGATTTGGAAAAGGATTTTTTTTTCTTCTCTAAATTAACTGAGATTAATGAGGACCACATATGTCAAGTGCAAATTTCATTCCTAATCATTCCCTCTTTAAACATTTGAGGCACACTGGGTTGAAAAGTAGCTCTGGGTTTGATGTATCATCTGCCGTAGAACAGAGCTCATGTGGCTTCGATGCTGGTGCCTGGTGTGCTTTGTCTGGTCTTACATCTGCCCACGATTTTAATAATTCACTTCATTCTGAGTTTGAGGTACATGTGTTCATCAAGGTTTCCTTTTGTTCAGAAGGTCGTTGTGTGACCCAAATCACAGGTCTGTCCTTTTACTAGGTCCTTCTGGCTCTGCAAATGGTATGTTCTGTTTTTATTTATGTGAATTAGCTTGTTATTCGCCCCCCGCCTCCGCCCCGGGATACCAAGAGAGGTAAATCATTTTGTCTTAAAATTTTTAATTTCTCAGTATTCCACTTGTACTGGGAAGATGTTTTTCAGACCATTACTTAGGCATGAACATTTTACTTTAAGTCATCTAGAATCCAATTGCTTTGGGCTATTAATCCTATTTAGTTTAAAGGCATGTTTAATTATCCATTTCCTTTATTTCTCACCCAAGTCCTCCAGTCCTCTGATTTTATCTCTCAGCATCGTGCCCTGGATTAGCTCCTGCATCTTCACTATTTGAAAGAACCCAAAGGGACTTACTACAGGATCCCTCTCAAACAAAGTTCAGCTTGCTTTGGATATTCCATTGATTAAATGTACGCTATCTATGAGAATAAGAAAGCTAACAAGGTTTGAGAGAATTCTCCTTTCCGGTTGCTCCATTCTCTACCATCACTATTTTGTTCATCTTCTTTTTGGAAGCAGGGTTTCTTCTTGGTTCTCCTGAGATGAGCATGATCTCTGCCTCACATTGGTTACTATCCCCGTGTTGCTTGTTGCTCTTTCCATGCATTGCTCAATCCTCAACTTTCATGTACCCCAATATAGCAGCTTCACAAATGCATTCTTATATTTGGGGGTGGCTTTTTGTTGGTGGTGGTGGTGTGACTTGGTTCTTGAGCAGGAACTCACATATGGCCACATTATTTTTGAATATCCAAATATTGAGTATGGCTTCCCTCCAAGACAGCTTCCCCAGAGAGAGTCTCACCGAAGAGGGAAATCAAATTATGGACACCATCACAACCCTCTTCCTCATTCAATGCAAATCAAATCTGAAATATGTATTTAGAACTATCCACCTTGTGGTGTTTTCTCCTTTTGGATCCAGGCAGACAGAAAAGCCTCATCCTGGAAGTAAGGCCCACCTGTAAGCATTTTAAATCTTGGTAGATTTTTACAGTGTTTCCCATCTCTTCCCTGTTCTCGAAGCTCGAGCAGCAGGTGAGGTTCATTTAAGAAAATCAAAAAGTACAAAGTTCTCAGAGTGGAATAATTGGCAAATTTGTAATGACCAAAGTAGTAATATGAATGTGTATTAAAAGTTAAGTGTTGTGTTAGAGAGTGTAACTGCCATGTGACACACAGAAACCATGGATACACAGGAACACCGGGCAAGGGAGAATCATCCTCCCACAATACCACTGCTGCGAGGGTTGAGAAACTCCGCTCTAAGCTCATCTCCAGCGTGAGCTCACAGTCTTTCATTGGTGAGTTGATGACTTCTGATAGCTTTCATTTAATCCACCTGCAGCTTAGTTGCCTCCTGTTTTAGTTTTATTTAGATCATCGATAGCCTACAGTCTGAGTTTTTTATGAGTCCCTCATACTTGTATAGGCAAGAAATAAATTGAGGGTCATTCACTCTCAGCAAACCTTGGGGAAGACATACCTCAGCAAGGATGTAGAAAACATGAAATGTTCCACGTGTATTCAGAATCTTTACCATTTGTCGTGATGTTAGAGCTCTACTAACAATAGCAGAAATACCAAGTAACATCTTAGAAGCAACATGGAGAAATGAGGTAATATTTTCAGACTCTGCTGTGACAGAATCTCCTTCAAATGGAATTCCTAGGGCTGCAGCTATGGCTCAGTTGGTAGAGTGTCAGCCATGCCTACACAAAACTGGGTTTGATTTTTAGCACCAAACACAGCCTAGAGAAGAGGCACACATCTATAATCCTAGAACTCAGCCACTCATCTTTGGTGGGATAGTGAGTCTTCGGCCAGCTTGTGGCCCGTGAAATGTTGTCATCACCAAACACCAACAAGGAACTCTGAACTCCTATGGCCCACTCCAGAAAGTTTCTTCTGTCCTCCAACAGCCCCTGTGTGAAAATGTTGGTATGTGGCACTATCCTTGATAGCATCTTAGCATTCCTTCTAGGCTCTGCCCAACAGTTACCTAGCAACACCCAGGTAGGCCTGGCTTGCTATAAAAGGGACTGTTTGGCCTCTTTTCCCCTCCTGCCATCCTTCCCTTCCTCCTTCCCTCCCTCTCCCCCTTCTTCTCCCCCTTCTCCTCCCTCTCCCCCTGTTTCTGCCTCTCTACTGTTTCTGCCCCCACTCCCTTGTCAACTCCCCTTTCCATGCCTCCAAATAAACTCTATTTTACACTGGACTGGTCCTATGGCTGGTACCTCAGGGCAAGGAGGACACCTCAGCATGGACCTGCTGAACACTTTAGTCATTTGTAGTCATACCAGGTACCCTCAAAGGGAATGTTGAGCCTCTGGTATATGCTCATCTTCTCTTGTTTCTTCCATGATGTGATCAGCCTTCTGCCATAAGCCTTTACCATGATTCTCCACCTCATCCAGAAGCCATAGGACTGATGTCCCATAGGACAGAACCCATAATACTGAGAGCCAAAATCATCTTTTTCTCTTTTTAAGCTGATTCACCCTAGGAATTTTTTTTAATAAAAGCAAAAAGCTGTCTAGGTATGTAATCCAGGAAGGAAGAGTAGGGAGGAAAGTATAGAAAACAAACAAATACTTTTGCATTCCTTTTCTCTCTTATTGTGTTTCTCAATACTGCTTATCAATATACTTTAGCTATCTTCATATATATTTAGTTCAATATACTTGTTGTATCTTTGTATACATCAAGCATTTTCTAGGGTCCAAGACACTTGTTTAACTTAGGGCTCCTACTGACGTAATGAAACACCATGACCAGAAGGAACCTGGGGAGGGAAGGGTTTACTCTCTCCCAGCTCTTAGCCCACTCTCCATAAGTGAGGGCAGTCAGGGCAGGAACTAAAACCGAATCCCCAAAGGGATTCCACTTACTGGCTTTCTCCTCCTTGCTTGTTCAGCCTGCTTTTGATATAACTCAGGACTACCTCAGGACTGAGCCCACATTGGGCTCAGCTCACCCACATCAATCATCAATCAAGAAAATCTGACCAATCTGGTTGGAGCATTTTCTCAATTGAGGTCCCCTCTTTTCAAATGACTCTAGCTTGTAGAAAGTTGGTGTAAAGCCAGCCAACATCTCACCTCTTCTGCATCCATCTCTTTTGACATTACTAACAATGCCTTGTGACTGAAATCTAGGAATCGCATAAATTCTCAATTCCTGCCATGGCATTTGTGAACTATTCCAGGGATCTGAAGGCTCCTGTAGCACAGTCAGTAGAGCATGAGACTCTTACTCTCAGGGTCATGGGTTCGAGCCCCACGTTGGTTTGGCAGCAGCCCCGGACTCTCGACAAAAAGGGATGCCCTGAAGGCTCCTATAGATTTCACCTGTGATCAAACTGTTCCCCAACTTCTTGATTTCTCAACCTGGTGTATGTGTGTGTGTGTGTGTGTGTGTGTGTGTGTGTGTGTGACTTCAGGTTCATTGTGATGCTAGACACAGTAAATTCCCAAAGAAATGAGCATAGTTTTCTCCCTTAGGTTAAAATAAACAAGCACAGTGCTGTTCTGCATTGCTACACTAATATGATAAATGGAGCCTCACTCCCTGTTTCTTTTCTTTCTTTGCTAATTCTAAATTCTTTGCTAATTTTCTGATGGTGGTTGTGGTGGGGTGAAAGGGAAGATCATATGATTTTTGTAGATAGCATTTTTGCCTTAAATCTATATTTAGAGCAAAGAAATGGAGATAACACTTAATTTGAATATAAGTACAAAGAAGCTGAACAGGCTCAGAAGAAAGAGATGAAATATGGAATTAGGTTTGGTTTTGGTTTTTCAAAGCCCTGACTGATGTCCCTGGAGACTGTAAACAATACTCAACAGAGAAGGTGACAGATAAGCACATGACAGTGTTCTGAACAGGACACGAAGTAGTTCCCTGAAACTTTCAACAATTGGGGCGTCTGAAGAGAGAGATGTTTCCCAGCCTCTACGTATCCACGAGGCACACTTGGTGGAATGCCAGAACACTTCAGTGACAAATGGTACCCATATAGCATCCCCAAATGCAGAAGGAAGGATAATTAAAACCAATCCTCTCATCTCAGACGTGTGAAGATTAATAGAATGACTCAGAAAAGGGCCCTAAGCTTTTGGAAAGAAGACGAAAATGTAGAAAGTGATGCGGTGTGGTTTAATTTGTAGTTCTGAGAGGTAGGTAGCTTATAAGCCCTTTACATCAAATGGAAAACATAATTAGTGCTACATTCCTGCTTCAAAGGTCAGTTTACATACAAAGCAACCAATGTAAAGTCAGAGGATTTAATCATGAATTAATTTGTGGTACAGCATATGTTACATATATTAAGATATAGGTTTTAGAACTTTAGCTAATAGTAAAAATATGAGATAAGCACAGAGCTGGCTGTTCTCCACCTTAAACAAGATGACAATATTTCCGAAGGACTCCCTTCAGCTCTTGCTAGTTCGTGAGTGTACAATTAAGCACAGGCTTCCAGGGACAACAGCATCAGATGAAGGGTGAACTTGAGAAAACCATATTCCAAACTTTTGATCTAGAGTCAGCATGGCTGGAATAGAGTGGAGAGAAACAGGGTGTGAGTAGGCAGAAGGACAGCACACAGAGCAAGTAACCAGAGTCTTGGTGTGCTGGAGAAAAAGAGAAATGGAAAACAGAGGTAAGGAGAACAAATACACTTGAGGAAAAGCTGAGTCTTGTAACTGAGAATATAACGTTGGTCTTGAGTGTTGCACAGCACAGCTCAGAGAGAGATGCTGCAGCTTTCACAATGGTGAAGTGGCTTGGGGACAGTCTCGTTTGGTACAGAACTGCTGGTGCTTTGAAAATCAGGACAGTACCATCTAAGTGAATGTATGGTCCAGACAGAAAACTGACGTCTGCACTGTGTAGTAGGGGCAGTCACACACCCATGACTATTGAGCTGGGCTAGATTTCCAAGTATATTCCATCTCGATGCTTTGCAGTTAAATTTTAAAACCCACATGTGATTAATGAATCGCACCCGATCTGGATGGATCTAGAAGAATGTAGAACCATCAGAGCATGCATTGGGGAACTGAGTGTCAAGCTCACTTGAGTGTAAAATGCTCACCTTAGGATCATGAGTTACTGAATTTATGCTCTCCCCCAAAGCAGGCGTGGCAGTGCTTGTCTGTAATGGTAGTGCTGGGGAGGTAAAGATGTGGGTTCCTGGGGACTCACTGGCTTACTTGACTGTCAAAGGTCCTGTCAGCCAGCCAACTGATCAATCAGTGAATGACATCTAAGGATGACGTCAGAGATTGAACAATGACCTCAGCATATGTACTTTACACACTCACACATGCTCACGCAGACACACACACACAAACAGAGCGACAGAGAGGCAGACAGAGACAAACACACACATACACAGAGACAGACAGACAGATAAGGAGAGACAGAGACATGGAGACATACAGACAGACACAGACAGACACACAGACAGACACAGACAGACAGAAAGAGACAAGGAGAGACAGAGACATGGAGACAGACAGACAGATACACACACAGACAGATAGAAAGAGACAGAGACTGGCCGACAGACAGAGAGACAGAGTCAGAGACAGACAGGCACACACAGAGACAGAGACAAAGAGAAACAGATAGATAGAGAGAGAGAGAGAGAGACAGAGAGACAGAGAAAGAAGTACCATTGGGCAGTAAAAGACAGCTAGGAACAAGACTGGATTTAGGAGCTAGTGGGAACAGAGAGTTGATGACTATACCACCAAAGACAAAAAAGATTGAAAATGTGGAAAAGCTGGGCACAAACTACCAAAAGAAATCCCTCTTCTTTTCAGGATTAACCCCTCAGTCCCTTTTCGTCATGTGTGCCATTCATTTGGTAGACATCCCATCTCCTATGTGTTAGGAGATCAAAGTGCACAACCCAGGAGAAGAGAGTAGAATTTGTCCTAGTACAAGCCAGCAGCTACTAAAAACTGAAGGAGAATTGTCTTAGAGAAAGTCTTTCCTATTGCTGTCAGGCCTGTGCATGGAGCTGCTGGATTTTCCTGGGAGGGCCATGGGTACTGCATGGCATACTTTAGAGGGGACTGGTATAGGTTTCCCCCTCTGCAGTAGCTCAGAAGGAAGCAGGTTTGCCTACAGGAACACTTTGGGTGGCAGCTGCTGACTTAACTGAGTATGAATGCATCTTATATCTCTTCCCCTCTGCCCAACTTTCACATTTCCAGCATTTCCTGGAAGTTATGCATAATTAAACTATGTGCTTTCTATAGAGAGTTTGCATTTTTCCCACATTAGTTGCATTTCCAAAAATAGATGATATGCTCTCCTGTATTGTATTTGAAATACGTGTGATAAAAATTAATGTATATGATGGAGAATTCTGGTTTTTTTTTCTATCTCAATGGAATTTATTAAGGAAGAAAATATTAGATTTGAGTACATGGTAGCAATTTATTTATTCAGAAGTGAGCTTTTGCATATACAAGTGACTTGTGTATTTATCGTCTCTGATGAATAAACAACTTTCAACAAATGGCACGTGCTGGCAGCAGGCTATTATATGTAACCGTAATAATGAGAATGTTTGCGGAGAGCATCCCTAAGGTATGTGCTTTCATTGTCAGTATGATTAAGGCTTTAGCGTGCCTTGAGATTGTAGTGTGTTCTGTAATGTTCAGCAAAGAACATTGCCACAAGTGGCTTATTAGATTGTTTTTCAGTATGCAGGCTCAAAACCAAAACTTCCTGTTAGATTTGTTCCTATGTTCTTTGTGATGCAGGTGTCAAGGCCTGATAGGATTTGATTCACTGGATGCGTCTATAACAATCTGTTCCACTAATGCTCCATGTGTCTCCCTGTGCCTCACATCGACCCCCAGAGGAATAGAAAAGCAAGCTCTAGGTAGGCCATCAGGATTCACTGACCTTAACCCAAACACTTTGCTCATTCTGTTTGATCAATTGGCATTCCTCTTAAGATTTTGATATAGAATTGCATTCTTGGTATAAAAGCCAAAAAGAAACCAAATGGATCAGTTCCTTTTTCGTGGCTATGATAAAATACCTGGCAAATGTAATTAGGGAAGAGAGGCTTGATGTTGCCTCTTGGTTGGAGGAGACATGGCCAGTCACAGTACTGAAGGCACAATGAAAGGTGGCTCTGAAGGCAGGAGTGCTGGGAGCCCGCTTGGTACTGGGAATTGAACAAGGAGAAGGTGGCCCAAGCTGGAACCAGAGTGGCCTATAAGCTATAATGGAAAACTCCAGTGACCCACATCCTAAAGGAACCACTACATCCCCATAAAATCACCAACAGCTGGGGACCAAGTGTTCAACCAAAAGTCAGGGACGTTTCACACCGAAGTCATAATAGTCAATGTAACAGATACCACACAGAGACAACACGCACGCACACACACACACACACACACAAACATACACTGTACACACACTCACACATTCACACCCATACACTCACAGACATGCACACACACTTACACACACTCACATATACACACTCACATGTACTCAAACACATAAAGTCAAACCATACACACACAGTGCACATACATGATACACACATACGCTGCACCTACTCACATACATACACTCAGACATATTCACATACTTACAGTCACATACACTCATACACACACACTCACACACAAAGGGGCACACACACACACACAGACACACACACAGAGCTCTCATCTTTTCGGCTTTCCATTCATTTGCCTTTCCAGACCAATTGGTGGAACACTCAAGATGTGAAGGTTTGCTTTGATTGTAGTCTCACTCAACTTCCATTTTACTTTCTTTGCATTATGTTTACATTCTAACCTCTCTGCTTTCTGCCCCAGCCACTTGCCTCCTCCACTCCTCCGATTGTTATGGACTTCTGAATCCAATGGAAGAGTGAACTCTGTCTCCTAGAAGTTACTTTTGGTTATTGCAACAAAAAGTAACTAAACAGGTGGGCTGTGAACTGGGGGAGAAGAAGGTATGAAAGGAGCTCAGGTGGGAAATTACTACAAGATGCTAATGGGAACAAAGTATTTTAGACACAGTTTTTCACTAGTACATCACTATTTGATCCATATTAATTTGGACAAGACTGTGCACCTGCAATCTCCTCTGGCCTGGTCTTAGAACTGCACAGGCAACTTTTCTCTTTTATATTTTGAGTTTTCTTGTCCAGGGAACTCATATTCTTCAAGCTTTGCTACTTGTATTTTATTGGAGGAGTAGTAGTCTTCCATTCACTGTTGTTATATATTTTCTATCTACCTGTAACTGTTTTACACTTATAAAACCATTTAGCCAGCCATCTGGAATGTGTTATTGTGTGGTTTTCAGTAAAATAAAGTTACAGGGCAAATAACTTAGTGTAAAATCTTCCATTTTATTTTTGAGGAAAGATCTCTAGCCATACCTGGTGGGTTGACTCAGTCCTATCTTTCTACAACATATATTTTTAAAATTACAGCATTGTGTTTTTCAATAATAAGAAATGGAAACTATTAACTATTATTTCATTAAGATTTAAAGCTCATACTTTATTCATGTAAGCCATTGTATGAAAGATAAGAAATATCATTTTAAGGAGATAACAAATCTTAAATGTTAAATAATAAAAACAAACATTAACATTCTAAAACAAAAAATTAAAACACTCTTAGAATGCATAATAGCTATCAACATATGAGTAAGAATCTAAAATGTTTATTTAGGCTTATTTGTTTTCAGATACTTCCTATGGAGTTAGAGAAATTTACAACATCTGATTTAAAATTAGAATTGGCACCATGAGTCAAAGAAATGTTTGCAAAAGCCCAAAGAGAAGAGTGTAGATGCAAAAATACATATAACCACCGAGGGGAGCCAGGTACACAGAGTTAATTCTCCCCCCCCCCTCCACCCAGGGAGCCAGGTACACACATGTACCCTCCCACAAAGGGAGCCAGGTACACAGAGATAGCCCCGCCAGGGTAGCTGGGCATATACAAACAAACCCAGAGGGGAGCCAGGTTCAGAGAGATAAACCCAAGGGTAACTGGGTACACAGAGATAAACCCTTGAGGACCTGGCATGAAGTCTGAGAGGGAAGAGTGGAAAACTGCTTGAACCTTTTAGATTATATTTTATTTTTTATACTGCTGTAAATCTCTTACTGTGCCTAATTTACAGATTGAACTTTGACTTAGATTTTGATATACTGGGTAAATTCATATATATGTATATATACATATATATACATATATATATATATATATATATATATATATATATATATATATATAATGTCTGTGTGTATTAGTTATTGAAACAGAAAAGTAAATAAATAAATAGATAGCTAATAGATAGATAGATAGATAGATAGATAGATAGATAGATAGATATAAACGGATAGATAATAGATATGTACTATCATATACTACCTGGGAATTTAAACATCCACTATGACTCCTTGGAACATATTCCCCTGTGGAAATGGCCAGCTTTGATTCAAGTCTCAGGAGATGAAAATACAAAATATTAGTAGTATTCCTTTTATGTCATTATAAACCATTCAGTATGGTCTGTTCCTGTTGTAGGTTTTAGAGGGCAAATACACAGATGTTTTAGGTTGTCTAGTATGGTGTATTAAGTGGAAGGATGTTGGGTATCAGATTAACATAAGTCAACAAATCAAAATAGCTAGAAACCTCTTGAGACTCTCGGGCAAAAGAAATCTAAAGGGAAAAATGCTACTGAAAGAAGAAAGTGGAGCAGCTAGGACAGAGGCTCTGCATAAGTCAGTCATTAATGGTCCCACCAGAGGAGCCTCCTTGGTAACAAATGTGCCTTCGTGAATTTATTTCAGCATGAATAACTACCATAGAAAGGGAGAAATAACAGCAGGCCAAAAATATCTAAAAACCTGGACAAGAAAGAAACACCATCTAACAAAGAGACAATTTCATTTAAAAATGACAGATGGGAAGAGCTGCAAGTTCAAAAGAAACTCTGAAGAGAACTCACAACAACGTCCCCATTTTAACAGGGAGCAGGAGATGGAAAGCAAGGAGGAACAAACTCTGAGAAATCCACAGTAAGAGTCTATAAGATGGAATGACATTCAAAACACACTTACAATCCACATTAGGCACAGGAAAGAATGATTTTTATGGGGCTGGGAGGATTCAGTGGGGGAGGGGTGGGAGGGTAAAGGAGGCCATTAGGGGAGTGGTAACTAAGACCAAGGGCATTTGGATCAGCTCTGTGGAAACTTGCTACTGTAGAAGCTATCTAAAATAAATGCATGCGTGTGTATTAAAAGAGATTAAATGTAGTTACCCTTCATGGGGAAAGTGATGCCTTTCCCAGATGCTATAGACTATCAAACCAAAAGCCCACTGCCAGGTGTAAGTTATCCACTCCCATAGGTCCCAGAACGATATAGCATATCACCACTGCTATTGGGTAACCTCCAGAACTTGATGGTCATAGCCCATTTCTCTGAAGACATCTTACATTTATCTCATAGGATTCAAAAAAGTTAAACTGGCATTGACATGGAAGCTTCATCCCTTCTCACTAGCTTCCCTGTGACGGAAAATCGCTATGCATGCTACCAGAGGATGGGCTTATCCAGGCATGACCTTTCCAGCTACAATAAGGACTGGCCAGGGGAGAAGATATGCACATTGGCATAATAGTGGCATGGGTGTTGGTGGAGTAACCGACTATTCTCTGATTAGATTTAAGGCCTGCTTTTTGGCACAGAACTCATATCTTGCTGCAGGAAATCTCCAACCCCAATAAAAAACACTCAACTCAGTGACAATATTTATAAGCTGCTCACCGAGATTGGGCAGATTCACCACTAGGCTACTCCATTCTTCAGCTATGAGATCCCTTCTCCGAGCCATGTGGTTCGGCTCCATCTTTCTTCCACCTCTTCTTCCTCCATTTCATTCCTGTCTCCTTCCCTCTCTTCACCCACTCTCTAGAATCTCCGGCCCCACCTTTCTCTTCCACTGCCCAATCACAGGCTCTAGCCTTTATTTGACCAGTTAAAATGGGGAGAAGGTTCACATGAGATCACCTGAGTATGTGATCTACTCCTCGTTAGGTTAGCCCCTCCCTCTTGAGGAAGCAGAATCAACATCAGAATACAAACAGCAACAGGGCAACCCATAACAATATCTGATACTGTTAACTGGGCCAAAAAACCCTATAACTGTGTAGTCATAGACCTCAAGGGAAAATCCAGTACTATTATTCCGCTAAAAGTTACGATATTAAACTGCTCTCTGAGTTCTTATCTTAATAGTCATAGATCAGTGCATGTCTCAATAACAAAGCTGCTTTTTTTTTCATAGATGGAAATTAATAAAGAGATTCTCAACTTATCAATGAGCAGAGAATAGAAGACTGTAAAGCATTTAATCCAAATAGGCTCTCTATATAATACCACCCACTCTAAGGCTTAGACATTGTTGTAAAGTGGGTCAGAACGATTATGAAGAGTGGAGGTTGTTAGGAGCGCCTGCAGAACAGTATTTTCTGGACCTGACAACTCGGCAAAATTTTGGCACCAGTGTGAAAAGCTCCGGACGACATGGCAAACTGGTGGCTGCTGGGGGAGGGAGATTCAGTTTCCATCAGGGATGTGGGCTCTTGATGGACTGCCCACAGCGGGCATCTTCACAGTGGATGATCTTCCCCGTCCATGAAATATTGGAAGCCCTGGCCGGGCCCAGTTGGGTTTTATAAAGGGTGGCATGAAGTTGGAAGCAGGAAGTGATGGGGGAGGGGTCTGAGAAGACATGAGATGGCAGGGAAAGAGGTGAATCGCGTTGAAGCTCATTACACTCATGTAGGACATCCTCAAACAATGAATTGAAGAGCAGGGTACAGTCATAAGGTAAGCGTCGCACTCACAATGAAGAGGGTGGATGAGCTTAAGCCTCCGTCTGCAGTGCAGGGATATCCGAAGGATAAAAGCACAATTCTGCAGAGATCCTTTCTCCCCCTGGAGAAGAGATAAAAGCAAATAGATAAGAAGACACAATCAAAGAGATGAAAGAGGCCAGGTTGGCAGACGTACAGTTGATCACCTTATTGCAGGCAAAATTAATTAAAAGTCTTTCCACAGGTGGCTTCAGCAGAGAAAACTCAAAACATGTCGTTTTGTTTTTCACTCTGAAAATTAAAAAAAAAAAAAAAAGTTATGCAGGCGGGTCGCATTAACGGTGGAAAACACATCCATTGATCTTTTATCGTTTGCTCGTAAGGTTTCTAAGTATGGGTGTATTTGTTCATTTAATTATTTCATATTAGTAGTCCTGATTTAGAGATAAAGGACTGAGACTCTGAACAACAAGGAATCTGAAAAAGATCACAGAGCCAGTAAGTAACATTATTGAGCCTTCAAGCCAGGCATTACAACTGTGGCTTTATATCTTGAAAGA
Source organism: Mus musculus (assembly GCF_000001635.26). Taxonomy (NCBI): domain Eukaryota; kingdom Metazoa; phylum Chordata; class Mammalia; order Rodentia; family Muridae; genus Mus; species Mus musculus. The sequence continues at coordinate 40,980,475 of NC_000067.6, read as the reverse complement.
TATTTTTAAAAAACTAGAATTAGAAAATATACTAGAGTATAAAACAAACACGTGGCTCCAGAATAGGAGACAACACCTTTAAAACATCCAGTGGGGAGAACAAACCCAAGGTGCCTAAGAATCTGACGAGTGTGGAAAACACAGAACCCAATGAATACGACAATAATGTGACATTCCGGTGTGCGGACATCATGTGCAGTCCCGGCATTCAGGAAGGGAAGGCAGGAGGCCCAAGGGTGCAAGGCTATCTCAGCTCCATTCATGAGACCATTGCTCAAAAGGCAGATTTAGTAGTGGCTATAATACTATCTAGAAATGTATTAATTGCCTACTAAGAATTTTTCCTTTGATGTTTATTGGGCAAAATACAAACCACAACAATAAACTTTGATGGAAACATATTCCAAATACAGAAACATGTAAAATTAAGAAGGCCAGGCTCAGACAGATAGAACACATGCCATAATAGAGAACCAGGAAATGTAGTAACGTGCCCAAGGAAGCTAAGCTCAAAGTGAAGCAAAGGAAAGAAAAAGGGACACATTCGCATACACCTTACAGCTTTCTTTTTGTTTGTTTTGTTTTGTTTTGTTTGTTTGTTTGTTTTGAGACGGGGTTCTCTGTCACTGGGGCTGAAGGAGACATTCTTACCACATATAGCTATCAGATGCACCTTATTAAAATATGTACAACTACCATTCATACAACAGTGAGAGAAACAATGCACTGAGCTAGATGACAAAGCGTCATCATGGATCTGGTAAGTGAAAAAGAAGGGAGCGAAGAAGTATTAATAACAGGAAGTCAACCACATAAGTTTGCTCTGAACACATAGAATTAACCCTTTCTCTCTATCACAGTCAAACACTCAAAAACCTCAAAATTCCTGGGTCCCAAAGCAAAGTTCCACAAATTCCCAACAAATTTTTTGGTGCCATTATGAAAAATCTAGTAAAAGAGATACCTTAATATAGCATTAAAATGTAAGACTCTAATAAGAGAAACAATTACAATTACTAAGCTTACATAAAACTACAGTAGTACCAGTATATATAGGTGATTTTTATTTTTATCTTTTGATCTGATGGCATTTCAAAGTTTTCCACAAAAGGACACACTCATGCTTTGACACTCTATACAAATTTTCAGTGGCTGAAAGAGAAATGTGCCGTGCGGCCTCCCACTGGAGCGTAATCAACTTGCAAGGGCCAATGATATATAAAAACATATGGATTCTCCATTTCCCAAAAAGTACCAGTTGCCAAGATCTCATCTGGGGCAGTGTCTTCCTCTCCCCTTCATGATGGGATCAAGTCTGGCTTGATCTTTGAAGATCTCACGCACTGTTGTCACAAGCATCGTGAGTTCATATGTTCGACTGCCCTGTTCTGTCCTGGAAAACAGTTTCATCATGTTTACCCATCACCTCTGGCTCTCCCCCTCTTCCAGGTCCTCTTCCACCATGGCCACTGAGCCTCCTGAAATAGATGGATTAGAGGGTCGGAAATAGTTGTCTTGTTTACGGATGAGCATGCCAGTCTCTCAGTTTCTGAACTTTAGCCAGCTATGGGTCTCTACTTTAGTCACTGCAATGGTATATATATATATATATGTTTGGCTCAGGGAATGGCACTATTAGGAGGTGTGATCTTATTGGACACCTGTCCCTGTGGGTGTGGGCTTTAAGACCCTCACTCTAGCTGCTTGTCAGTATTCTGCTAGCAGCCTTTAGATGGACATATAGAACTCTCAGCTCCTCTTGCACCATGCCTGCCTGGATGCTGCCATGTTCCGACTTTGATGATAATGGACTGAACCACTGAACCAGTAAGCCAGCCCCATTTAAATGTTGGCCTGTATAAGACTTGCCTTGGTCATGGTGTCGGTTCACAGCAGTAAAACCCTAACTAAGACAGATACCCTTTCCTGTAAATAGAAGCATCTCTGATGCATGTTAAGAAAGTGCCATATTCAGCTGGGTGTGGTGGCACACGCCTTTAATGCCAGCACTGGGGAGACAGAGGCAGGAGGATTTCTGAGTTTGAGGCCAGCCTGGTCTACAGAGTAAGTTCTAGGACAGCCAGAGCTATACGGAGAAACCCTGTCTCGAAAAACAAAAAACCAAAACAAAACAAAAAAAGAAAAAAAAAACCAAAGTGCCATATTCTATGCATGTAACAATAACTCAGTAAACAGACAGGCAGCACAAGTTGTATCAGGTGGGTAGGGAAAAAATACATGAAGCTGGGGGATAGAGAACAGGGGCAGATCTGGAGAGAATTGAGGGTAGAGATGACTGTAATCAAAACAAATTAACAAATTACAAAAATAATCAAAGAACTAAGAAAAAATATTTAATAGCAACATGAACCATATTATATACAGAGATTTTTGAGATAATGAGAAAGCAGTATTCAGAGGGAAAACTCAAATTGTGCATACTTTTAAGTGAAAAGTGACTAGTATAAATTTTAAAAACACTTTATTAATTGTAATAAAAGCACTAGGCGAGTATGACTGAAGAAGCATTGATGGGAAATAAATGAGAAATTATGACAATGGAACTGGATATTTAAAAATACAAATCAATAAAATTATAATTCACCCAGCAATAATAACAAGAAACAATAACTGTACATACATGAATTACTAGTAAAAAGGCTGTGTATGTTATGCTGATGAACTTTAAGTTAGGACTTAAAGCAAATCACCTGAGAAATAAATAATAATCAGAATTGATATATATAAAATTATCAAGACTGATTAGGTAACTCATTATAAAACAAATGAATTTTTAACTATGCCTACACACACACACACGTGCACACACACACACACACACACACACACACACAAGTTTCTGAAATTTCAAAGCAAATAGAAATCTTGCTTTTTCAAATAAACAGTGCACACGAACTTTCTTTCCTAATTTTTGTTTGTTTGTTTGTTTGTTTTTACCTGTCATTGACTCTACAGATGCTTTATAGGGTAATAATTATCATTAAAAATGCTCTCTGATTGTTCTGGCCATTTGACTATCACCATAGAAATGAACGAGGTGTCAATTAGAGGATGTGAGATGAAGTCACATTCATTTATTGATGAGAGAACACGGCCTATCTAGAAGCCAGCAGGCACAGCAGAAAGCTAAGATGGTGAAGAGAGTCTAGCCCTGCCTTGTGATATTGTGAGTGCGCACTTGGCCTTGTTTTACCTTCTGCTTCCTGGCACAGACAGCACAAGGATCTTGGAATCTTGACAGTGATGTGTCTTCCGGCAAGCACGATGAGTTATGTGCTGGCTGCCTCTAGGTAGCTTCAGGATGGGTACTGGGAACCTCCCCCAGGAAAACTGAGACAGAATGGGGCTAGGGATTCCCAGCCTTACATGCCAGCCTATTCTGATAGGACTGGATGTGGAGTTAATCACACCGGTGGCCAAGGATGTAATCGATCACAGCTATGCAAAGAAGTCTCCCTAAAAGAAGAGCAGCCCTTGGAATTTATAGGATGTGCACACTCCTGGAGAGCAGAGGGCCAGAGAACATGGAAACCTTCCTCCCTCCTTCCTCCTCCCCTCTCTCCCTGTACATCTACACATCTGAGTCCCTTAAGAAAACCAACAAAATATGTCAGCATGCCGCCCTGCCTTCCATGAGCTACTCAAGCAAAGGAATCAAACTTGAGAGACTGTCGGGATGCTGACCGAGAGCCAGTTAGCGTAAGGAATGACAGGGTGCTTGTGATTAACACGTTAGAATTCTCAACCTGCGGGGCCTGACCACACCTCTAGGTAAGAAGTGTCAGAATTGATATAAATAGAAGACACCCAGCTATGATAACACTGAGCAATCGCTTGCTAATGGAGAGAGGTCCTCACATGCTTTTAGAGGTCACAGTAATCTTTGTGTAAATTGTGGGGATGAAAGAGAAAAAAAAATGTTTTTATCTAATACAGATAGACCACTCCAAAGTGCACACATAGCACATAAGAGCCTTTTCGTATAACAGGAGCAACTCATTCAAAATAGTGACTGAAAGCATTTCCATTCACAGGTGTCCTCGTTGGTGTTCTATTGCTGTGAAGAGACACCACGACCAAGGCAACTCTTATAAAAGCAAGCATTAATTGGGAGCCTTGCTTACAGTTTCAGAGGGTTAGTCTGAAATAATGATGGCCGGAAGCATGAGGGCACACAGCTAGGCATGGTGGTGAAGTAGTTGAGAGCTCCTTCTTGATCCACAGGCAGCAAGGCAGAGAGAGAAAGACACCTGGACCTGCTGTGGGCTTTTGAAACCTCAAAGCCCATCCCCAGTGGCATACTTCCTCTAACAAGGACCTGCCCCCTCTAACAAGGACACACCCCTCTAACAAGGACACACCTCTTCCTTCCAACAAATAGTTTATCACTGGGGGCTAAGCATACAAATATACAAGCACATCAGGGTCGTGCTCACTCAAAGCAAAAACAGCAGGGCTCATTTAAAAGAGGGACTTGTTTTGAAAACGGCAAAACTCGTATGTTAAAGAAAGTAACGAAAAATGATATGGCAATTGGATATATGCAAGATATAAGAAAAAGTTGAATATACCAGCAGGTATAGAGAAGAAGCACGGGAGACCCCACCTCTAGCCCAGTGGCTATTTTGCTATTGGCACTTGATGGCTGCTGAAAAAGAGGCCTCCCTTTCCTTCAGGGGTGTACCCCATGGTAGGTTGGTGTACCCCAAGAGGTAGGTCACCAGTGAGTGGTGACCTATATCCATGTGATATGGGGAATACTGATTGGACTCAGCCATTAAAAAGAAAAAAGAAAGACATGAATTTGTGAAGAGAAGAAGAGGATATAGGGGGAATTTGGGGAGAATTTGGAAGGGGGGACATTAGTATGTAGCTATGACCCAAATACATTATATTCATCAAAGAATAAATAAAAATTAAACATACATCATTGGGGATGATAAAAATGGTGTGATGATTTGTATATGCTCAGCACAGGGAGTGGCACCATTTGTGGGTGTGGCTATAAGACCCTCATTCTAGCGCCTGGAAGCCAGTATTCTGCTATTGGCCTTGAGATCAAGATGTAGAACTCTCAGCTCCTCCTACACCATGCCTGCCTGGATGCTGCCATGTTCAGACCTTGATGATAATGGACTGAACCTCTGCAACCTGTAAGCCAGGCCAAATTAAATGTTGTCCTTTTAAGAGTTGCCTTGGTCATGCTGTCTGGCCACAGTAGTAAAACCCTAACTAAGACATGTGGTATAAATATTGGAAACTATCATTTTCTAATAAACTCACAATGTGAAGTGGCATGTCAAATATGATTCAAAACTTGTAACACAAAATCTTAATTATGAGTACAAAATCAGTATAGCCCTGAGATACACCACATATACAAAAACCATTTAGAATGTGCCAACAGTTACATTTCAGATGAATGAAGAATGTAAATTGTGAAAAGCTATGTTATGGCTATTGGCTTACCATATAGTAATTCCTCTTGGGAATATAGAGGCTCCTATTTATAAAAGAAATGCCAAAAAATATCACAGACAAACTTCTTCAAAGTTTCTCACGTTAAGGAGACTACACATGAATTCATGAAATATAAACTAACTTCACCCTTCACCTCCAGTCTAATATATCTGGATGAAGATGCTCTGTCCACGTAAATGGTGAAGCTGAGTTCAACTTGGAAAGGATTGCATGATGCTCTGTAAGGTTTGATAGGTTAGCTTATCATACCTGTGTGTTTTAAAGAGGTAATGGCCCAAGAGAAAAAAGAATCACTGTGACTAGTGACATAATAATAAACTCTTGGAGGGCATAAACTCTTGGAGGGGAAGAATTAGATCAAAACACCAGAAACCTTAAAAATCTGCATAGTGTTTCATCATCATCTTCCAGGGAATGCTTCCTAACAGCTAACCATCTCTACAGTGGAAACTATCCCTTGGGGCAGTTGTGTAGCATGGTTCAAAATGGTGTGTTAGCTGAAATCCGTCTGGACATGCCAAATCCCTCTTTACCAAACGTTCTATGTTCTATGTTCTATGTTCTATGTTCTATGTTCTATGTACTCCCTTGCTTTCTATTACCATGGGTATGGTCACATGGTAATGTCTTCTGTAATCCTCTCCAATTTAACTCCAAGAAATTTCCCATGGTGACTCTACCAAAAGTCCTTTTGGGAAGTATGTAAGGAGGTGTGTGTCAACATAGAAAACACCCTGGAGGCCCAAAGAAGCATCCGCCCCATTTACCCCATTTTCTCCGTGTTGCCCAAGGAAACCCTTTCTTTCCTCCCTTCCATTCAAGGTCCCATACACACACACACACACACACACACACACACATATACACATACATATATATGCATATATATAGATATAGATAAATAGAGAGAGAGAGAGAGAATAAGACTAGAATCTATATTCATCCTATGAAAGTTTTACATTTTTTTCCAAGAACAGAAACAGTTTGCTGTCCAGCAAAGCCTTAATGTCTACATTCTTTGCTGTCCTATATCACGATTGCTGGAAACAGAGACAAAGGAAGAGATGGGGTCAGAAATTTAACATGCATCTGTGAAGTAATGAGTCAGGATTTGGTAGTTGAAGAATTCGACACACTAGGTAGTTACAACTAAATTTTTCATTGATTTACATGAGGAGCTGGGGAAAGTAGATGGCCTTTCATATTTTTTTCAGATTGAAGAACGGAGCCTAGAGCATGTGCCAAGCCAGCCATTAGCTGCAGGCAATGCTGAGAGAGCCAGTTAGAAATTTTCAGTGGTTCATACTCCCAGAAATGCACAGAAGACAGCCACAAAGTCCCAGAAGACAGATGAGAAGTAACTGGGGAAAAGCTGTTCTAACACAGGACTTTGAGAAAGCCCAATAGGACTTAGTTCTTAGACCGTGTACCAAAGTGATGCTGGGAAAAGTACACTGTTAAGAAGTGCACTTCTTGTCTTCTTCATGTACCACTTGAGGCCACACATGCAATGGCAACAGACCCCCTTTCCTCCCCCCTCAAAATCCAAGGACATTTCAACAAAGTGTAAGTTTATTTCTTCCCAATGTCATGTCCACTGCACATGCTACCACTTTTGCAAGAAAGATGCCCTGCATCAGATATCCTGATTCAAATTGCTTCAGTCATGTGAGTCTGCTTCCTCAGCTTGTGCCATGCTTATTCACTGTGAACCTGGCTGGGGAACTGCCTCTTCCACAGACAGTCACTCTCCAAGCCTAGAGGTGACAGTATGATGTGTTCACATCTCAATAGTCTGTCTGATCTCCAGAAGAACATGTAAAGGTGAAGGGAAGAGAAGGGCGCTTCTCTAAGAAGAGGAATTAGATGCAGAATTATCTATTTTTGGTCCTTCCAGGAAGAAAAATGACCCCTGGGCCCTGGAGCATTGCAATGCTACCCAACAGGGGACTGACTCTCTAAATGTCCACAGATGTGGTTGTGTTTACAGCTCTAATTGGCAGCATGAACCTGGGAGAGCAGGGCCTACGAATGAGGCAGACAAAAGTCTCATGCAATAGCCAGCTTTATTCAGTACATGAGACAATTTATACTCTGAGGGTTAAGAAGAATCATGTAAGCAAGGTGTTGAATCACAAGGAAACCCACACAGGACATAAACATGTTTTTCCATAGAGACCTGTGAGTAACAACAGCTGAAGTTGTTATTCATGCCATGCGTAGCCACTACACCTGGGAGGAGCACAAGACCATTGTTCTAAGAACAATTCTGTGTTTTGAAGCAACTGAGGTCACGAGACTCTCGTCTGTTTTCTTGGAGTTGTCTCACGAGCCCTCAGAATTCTCACATGATTCCATTCTTGGACTGTGTTCCTCCGACAGGCAGCAGGCTAGTCACAGAGCGGTACAGAAGTAAACCCTCACTGTCTGAAGACATGACACACAGGCTTGGTTATCTATCAGTGTTTTAGATTTATCTATTTCAACAGCTATGGCTGTTACATAGCACTTTGTGCTCTTTGGATGTTTCAAAGGATTTCAAAATGTTTGCATTACTTTACAGCTGATACAAAATGATTTTTGAGACAGTAGTAATACACACACACACATACATATATATGTATATATAGCTATTTAGAAATGAGACTGGAAGGACTCAACCAGAATTTACTTTGAAAGTCACAGAAATTAAATTTTCTGTCTTCTAGCCACAGCCATTCCATTTAAAAAATTTGGACAGAGGTCATGCCAAATTATATTGATATTTTCAGGGTCTTGACATTATAACCTAGAAACTGCAATGCTTTAAAAATACTCTATAGGATGTGGTAACTTGAGATTTTGCATTTCTTAATGCATTTGATTTTTAAAGCAGAAAATTATTTGGATGGACATAATAAGAAAGATACTAAGCCAATGCCTTTATCTGAAGTGTTAAATGTCTTCCAAGAAAATATTGAAAACAAGTACTCTCCACAATTAAAAATAATTATGGAGACTACATTTTTGAAATATTAAGTAAAACCAACAATTTAGAATGAAAATATCCCAAATGATTTCCCATTAAGATTTTAAATTTAAAAAGCATTTTAAACAATATATAACCAATCACTATGAAGTTTCTAATTATAATAGCTAAATTTCACATATCAAACACTTTCAAGTTACCCTATTATATAAAATATGCACTTTTTACCTTATGTGTGATATTTATTGTGATTCTCAGTCATTTGACTCACAAAATCCTGTAAGGTACTTCAACATGCTATTCATATTATTGCACAGACTCCAGAACATATGACCAATATATCATGCTATAGTCAAAGTCCCAATGTCATAGGTTGCATAAGATGCATTTAATAACATAGGTATAGTTTTTCTACCCTACTTTTTACAATGTGAGATTAATAATTCAGAATTCCTCAAAGCTTGCCATTGAAAGAAAGACCTAGGGCTCTTTTGACATAATCAGAGGGGGTGGGGGGAGCAGCATCGCAGGGACTTGGGAGGCTATTCAGTGGAGTCAGAATTCATGTGCATGTCACGGTTTGATCAAGAAATACATGTTCCCAGGAAGGAAAGTGAATCCCTTGGACTAAGGTGTAGTCTGTGTCTCTGGAACTCATGTTTTCCGTTCATTGCACTTATTTCTCTAGTCCCAAATGTTACAATCCCCACGTAGTGAGCAGGTGCTATTAAACTGAAGTATCTACAAAACTGTAAAATGCTGGACCTTATAAATTATTATTCTTAAAAAAAATCCTGTAAATTTGTTTGAAGAATGCAGGTGACCATATAGATATCAGCACAGTAAAACCTGACAGCTTTAAGTGTAAAGTATTGCTGGGTCATAATACATTGAATTATGTATGACCAGAGTAAATACAATTACTCTAGCTATCAACTCTTGGTCTTTAGGTTGCATTCGCAAAGATCTCTGCTTGTTAATCTACCAGCTGTATTTTAGGCACCCAGTTCTGTGAGGAAATCTTCCCTATATTTTACTGCTTGGTGGTGGGGTGGGGTGGGGGGCAGAAAAAAAATGATATCAAGCTCAAATTTTTCAGAAACCGTAATATCTAGAGAGCTGGTAACACAGACAGCCAAATTTAATCAGTTCTCTGAGGAGAATCGCCAACCATGTGTAATTACTCTAATGTGTATCATTAGGACATTATTTTGTGTGTATGTATGTGCTGTGTGTTTTCACTTTTTCACGGTTTCCGGTCCCTGCTCCTCAGAACGTGACTATTATTTGTATTCTAGATTATGATGTGTGTGTGTGTGTGTGTGTGTGTGTGTGTGTGTGTGTGTGTGTTTTGCAATAAAATAAAAACGGAGACAGGGGTCCTACAGATTATAAGCATATTACCGAAAATTAGAACGGAAGTGCTGCCACGCATTGTTATGCAGTCAGGCGAAGCGCAGGCAGTTCATCAGCTTCGACAACTCTCAGCTTCGTTACTTCTTCTCTCACTCTTAAACATTTATGTTTTAGTGGCATGTGCCTCTGAGCTGCCCTTCTGGCGTTTAAAGAGCTTGGAAGCTTCCAGAGTGATCCATCTGGTCGACCAAAACCCACACTGAACAGAGGAGATCCCCACTCGGCCACAAACTGTTTGGATCCATGGCCCTTTCACAGGGAGCTCAGGGGAGTTGCCCCGTGGTTCTGAATAAGCTGTGGTGGTTGGAAACTGATCCCAAGTTTCTCGTCCTCCAGGCTCTTCCACATTGAAGGAGGTGGTGCATTTGAAGAGTGAGATTAGGCTTTCTTCCCCTGAGCCGCATGTTACATCTTACATTGGGAAGTTCACTCTCTTGGATACCCGGCAATTGGTCCTAACACTGGAAACCAAAGCATATGCATGTGAGCATGCTAACTACTGCCGACAGCCCTTTGTAGCAGAAAGGAAAGTGAAGCTCTCTGCATGTCTAAAATAATAGCGGCCACCTCTCCTCCTGTTTCTTCTGTTCGGGTCTGGAGTACTGTGAGAATTTAAGGCTGTCATCGACAGCAGCAGGCTTCCTCGGGAAAGATGAACATTGTCTTTTGTCTTTTTTCTTCATAAGAATTAAAGATCTGACCATAGCTCCACCGATGCTGATCGGAGATGGAGGCTTTTTCAGAAATGGAAGACACATGATTACCTTTTATGGGTGAGGTGTTCTAATTATTCAGTGGGGATTTGTTTCCGGTTACAGGGTTTTTATTGGAAACCATTTAATTTTCAGTACCTGTCATTCCAAGTGGACAGAGTAGAGTCGCATGTAAGAATTACTGGAGCTCAAGGCCAGGCCCTCCATAATTTGCATACACCCATATAATATAATTTTTATCATCTTTTCATATAGGGAGGCAGGGAAACTACCGGTATCATCTACAGGCTGCTGCATAGCATATTGGTCGTGGCAAACTGTTAATAATAATCATTCTAGGATTCCCGTTTTAGGAACTGGCTGTATTTAGCCACACAAGAACTTTCTAAGATGCTGCTAACCAGAGCAAACGAAGGAGAGAACACGCGTTTTCTCTTCTCTGAGGTCTTTTTACTATTTGGTCTCATTGGAAATTAAAGCTAGTATATCATTCCCCGCAGCACCCAGATAATTTTAATAAAGAAGATTAAACAGAACGCAGATGGATGAATAAAAGGGGGAAGAGTGATGAGCAAACAGATCTAGTGTCTATAAATCAGTCCTCTCATCTATGCAACTGCCTGCTCTTATGTCTATTCAAGCAATTTGTATAGCATTTACACTGGGTTGTGTGTGGCTGGGGAACATCATCAAATTCAGACAGCTTGGCTCTCACACCAAGCCCCCACCAGCACCCCTGCCTGCTACTATCCTGAGAGAGGATACTCGTCATCATGAAGATGAAGCTCCCAGAGTATACCCTGTTTTCAGGAAAGAACACCTTGTCAGTAAGTTTGCATGTCCTGGGCTGAGAACTTATTCTATGATGCGTCTTCTAGAATGGCTTTCTCAAGGCAGCGCCTTTCTGTCTGAGGCACCTAAGCTTTGCCTCTGGGGCTTCTTCCGCAGCAGTTCTAAACATTGCTCGCTGGCTCCCATCACCAGCCTCACATATTGTCAACACCACAGGCGGGAGCAAACAAACCCAAGATCTGGCAAAGGTGGGCGAGTGATGATGTCACTTTCCATCTTGGTGAGGAGTGTTGAGTCTGCCATGCAGAGGGCCCTCAGTCAATACTGAATAAAACAATTTATAAATGAATAAATTTATAAGTGTATAAATGATAAAGGAGATAGGAAAGTACCAGAAAGTCACATGGTATGGAAAAAGGATGGGGGTTTCACATCAACCAGGGCAAACAGGTCAAAGGTGTCCTGGTAGACATCCACCTACTGAGCTAGCAGCCTTTTGTCAGTTGACTCGCTAGGTGGTCCTGGGAACTAGTTAGGTCACCTGTGGACTCTGGAATGTAAGCTTTAGCATAGCCTATTAGCTGAGGGACCGTATTACATGACCTTGGGAAGAAAGCCATTAGCTGTGGCAGAGGGTTAAAGGAATCAGCACCTTCCTAATGAGAGCTCTTGTTTTGCTAACTGAAAACTTTCAAATCTCTTCTGAGTTTAGTCTGCAGCCGGATCCCCACTTCACGATGAGATCAGCGTGCTGAACCAGTGAGTCAGGACCAACAATGTCCGGTTCCCATTACACTTGGCAGTCCCAGAAGCCTTCAGTACTGAGTCTCTGTGAGCAGGAATCAGCTGATCGGAAGAGATAGCCCGGTGAGGAGAAAATCCGTGTGGCAGTTTGGTCACAAGAATCGTGGAACAGAAGTTTTGGAACAACAAACCATTTGAGAATATGTAACATGCTTGTGAAAATATTCGAGGCATAATTAGATAAATAACAGATCCACTGTCTATTTTTACTTAGCTTGATGAGAAGCTTTCGGGAGAGACTGCTGGTAGCTAATTCTCCCCACCAACAGTCTGTGTAATCACAAACCCCAATTAGCCCTGCCTGTTCCACGCTATACAAACTATTTCCTTAGCGCTTCACATCGCTACTTTGTAATTAGCTTTCATCTACACAAGCCTTGACTAGAAAAAAATATAAAAGGGTGTAAGTGATTGTACTGCCACTCAGTATTCTGAGAAATAATCGCTAGCGATTTCAATCAGATTAATTTTATCACCCGTATTAAGGAAAATTACCTCCCTCTTCACTCTCTACAGCTGAAGGCTATTTCATTTCCTGAGATGTTCATAAAAGCATAATATAAAGCAATCTGTAATTGTAAATATCCTTCCCTAATAACTTTGAGATATTTCCTTAATACATCTTTACATTTGGAGTTTCCGTTCCATAAAATACGGTAACAAGTGCTCTATTATGTTTTAAGTGTGTGCTGTTAAGCCGGACAAGTTAGTGCCGTCCTTCCTGTTTTTACATAGGGTTATATTTAACTTGCAGATAATGGGAACAAGGTTTAAAAGTGATGGAGCGGAATAATGCCGTTACAGCAATAATATATCTTGCCTTTGTGAGGAATAGAACTTTACAGCCCTAATTCAGGTCAGCCAACGCGGACGTCATTTTTCACAGCCTGACAACTTTCACCTTCAGTCAGATTCTGTGTGGGTCCAAAACACCTCTGCCAGCCAGAACACAGTCACAGCCCTCTGGCTGCTGGTGTCCTTCATCACAGATAGCCTCAGAGAAAGGAGGAAAAAGTGAAGGCAAAGAGGGGAAGATAGCTGTACAGTATGCCCATTCTTTGGGCATCCAGAAAGTCCCCAAATGTAGCCCCATCAGGAAGAATGGATCATTCCGGAAAAGTTCCCACGTGGGTTCTGCAGGCAAGTGGACTTTTCCTTTACATTGTGTCCCCTGCTCTGTTGGGACGTCAGAGGCAAAGAGCTATCCTTGCCCATCTGGCCACTACCCTGAAGCCCACGACCTCCCTGACAAGGCACCTGAGTAGATGGACCGATCTGTAAAAGTTGGGATTGACAATTGTATCTTGGCCATGTTTGGGATTCTGAAAAAACCGGGGACCCTGGGGATTTCATTTAAAACCTCATCAATACTATTAAAATACAGTGTGGATCCTAAGCTACATAACCACCGTTTCACGCATAAAAAGTTCACTAGCATTTGAAATCGGACATACCTAGGAGGTAGACATGACTGTAGATATTCATCCTGGTGGGCATTTGGCCATTTGAATTTGATCACGACCACAGAGGGTGGGGAGTTCCATCCTTCGATGGATGCAGTAGACCTTGAATCATTTTTATATAGGCAGGTCCCATAGGGAAATCAAGTGTTTAGGCAGCTTAATCTGGCCCCCTGCAGCAAACACAAGGCTTTTGCTGGCTCAACTCAAAATGTTTTCCCCTGCTTAACATTCATCTTGCCTCTCACTTTCCTTATAGCTTTGTACAAGTTGCTTTTGTTTTTCTTGTTGACGTTTCTTCTTTTATTTCTGTCCCCCCCCTCCCCAATGCAATACCATCCAAAACTTTAGGGTTTGAAATAAGAAGGAATAAGAAAAGAAAGTGTACACATTTGTACCTTTTTGGCCTATCAGGGCAAGAGAGGACTTACCAAAGGTCTATAATTCTGTGTGGAAAAAATGCCCCCATAGGGTAGTCTGAGCGTGCATTTCCTATATTACTATCTTTCTTGAGCAACTTTCCAATCCTGGCTGATGATGCTCTAGTGTAGTCACTGGATCTGGGTTAGCCATGGCAGCTTCCTGCCTCTGAGGATAGGCCCTATTGGATGAGAACGAGACGGAGCCCTTGCAAACTAACCAGACCCCTTTGTTTCCTTTTTCTCACTATCAGGGCTTATGACTGGGGTCTTGTCTTATAACTACGTTGTTCCCACCATCATATAAGACCTTGTAGAAGACAATCACTGTGGTTGCCCGGCTGACTCAGGCTTCTGTATTTCACAAGAAAACCCTGCCTAGCTACACTAATGGAAAATTGCTGGGATGCAGACTTTACCTAGAAACATAAATAGGCTATCTCAGACCAGCTTACAACCCTACCCCTTGCAGGGAAATCTAACCCTCGCAGGTCGATTATGAACAAAGATGTCAGTCCTAATTTAAGTCATTAGCTATGACCCAAATGCCATGTCAGTGGATTATTGGGAGTGAAGAAATGAAAGGCCAGTAACTCTAGACACTGAATGTGGGGGTGGGTTGCTAAGTTCACCCTGTACATGTAAACTGGTCACAGGACATTTTGAGCAATTCTTATCAGACTTAGATGACAGTAGTTCATTTTCAGGAGGAACTCCCATCTCCTGATACTGATACAAGCTGAAATCACCTTAGAAAGGAGTCTTAATGAGGTCCAGTCTAGATTAGGTTAGCCTATAGGCATGCCTGGAAAGGGTCAGCATTATGCTGATTTGAGAGCGAAGACTCTCCTATGGTGCATCCTTTGCCACTTGGTTCTGGAAACTTGATTGCAGTGGTAAGGGAGTAAAGAAAGCACAGACACGTGTCCAGAAAACCTGGGATCAGGTGGAGCGGCACCATCTCCTGCAATGTTCTGGAACCTCAGCATAGCAAGTCTCTGTAGGAGGTATGTGGATGGAAACGTCCTCCTCAGACTGGAAGCACTCAGGAGGAAGCAGCAATTGCTAGTTTTTGCACACACTGATCAATGACGGTTCATAAACACTCACATTGTCAACTCTGGCTCTGACACCAAAGGAAAGCTTTGCCCTCACTCTGAGCCTCATCCCGGGGGCTGGAGGGAAGCCTTTGTGATTCCCAGGGTCTTGAGGCTCTGGTTCTAGACATATCCATTTATTCAGGACTGCATCTGCTCTCTACCCATTCCTTCAGGGTTTCCTCGGCTCCCCTGCAGCAGGTGGAACCCTTCCCTTGCCCTGGGCAGGGGAGACCAGATTGTATATAGCTGAACACAAGTAGTCATACATTTCTTTCTCTCTCAGATCTTGATTGTGGATGTGACTAGCTGCTTCAAGTTCCTGTTGCCTTGACTTCCCCAATGAGAATAGATTGTAACCTGGAATTGTGAGCCAATGAACCCTTTACCCCCTAAGGTTGGCATTGTCAAGGTATTTTATCACAGCCACAAGAAACAAGACTGAGACTGGAGGAAATCCCACAATAGGATGGGACTTCATGTCTTTGAGACTGAGGAACAGTGATGACCAAGGAAATGCATAGAACTTCAGTTGTGACCTCGCTGCCCCAACAGCTGGGCCTGCTCAGGAGACGAAGTTCAACCGTTTTCTGCTTTTTGCCATTCCCGAATCACACTATTATTTAAACTATTAATTCAAAGATTTTTCTTCCCCGTTGTATCAAAATTACCGAGAGGTGGTTTTAAATATTCAAACATTCTTTATCCTGTGAATTGTCTTATAAAAAATAGTTTTGCTCCGAGAGTCATCACAGATTTCTAACAGCCCCCATGAGTTGTGACAGTTCGTTTGTGACACGTCCTTCTCCAGGAAATGACTTCGGTGAACATTTACTACATGTCAATTGCGATTTTAAGAGCTGGGTGTTGGTGGGAGGAGGTCTTTCCACTTCCAGGAAAGTAGAGTCTGAACCTTCGTGCTCACCTCTCTCCTTCCTTTGCTTTCTCGTCCATGCTTGGTCACTACCTAAGGGGTAACTGACCCAAGAAATAGGCAAAGCTGAAAATCGCGTAGCTAATATCCTTTCCCATCACGAGCAAGTTATGCATAGAGAGGAGAGGTGTGTGCACTTGTGTGCACGGGTGCACTTAGATCAGTCACAACATTTAACATTTCTCCATTTCAGTAAGAAGATGAACTAACAAACAACTGTGAGGATTTGAGTCATTTACTGATATGACAGAGGACGAAGAGGCTCTTACTTTCTCAGCTGTAGAGCTAATTCCTCCAGCAGAGGAACACTTTACTCTTCCTTCATATCTTGTGCCACCACTGACCCTTTAGAGACTGCTGAATTGTGCCAGTGGGCTGGTGGGCTAGGGCCTGGTGGCTGAATTTAGTGAGTCAAATGAAGGCTGCCTGGAACAGCAGCAGGGAGCTCATTAACTCATAGGCAAGAAGTTCAGACAGGCTCTGATCTCAGCTTGCAGTGCTGGTAATATGCAACAAAGGTAGGGACCAGCGGATCTTCACTTTAGCTGGAAATAAAAAGTAAAAGCTTGATTGGAAGGGGTTAGAGCGATGGCTTGATGTAAGAGAACACTCTCTGTAAGACCATGAGGATCTGAGTAGAGATTCTCACATCTGCTTAACAAGTTAGGCCTGGTCTTGCCCAAACCTGAAAGCCCAGCACTGTGTAGGGTTAAGCCAAGAGCATCTCTGGGGTTTCCTGGCTGCCAGCTTAGCAAAAGAAGTGAGTCTGAGTTTCAAGGAAAGATTTGCCTGAAAGAAATAAAACAGGGAGTGATCCAGGCAGGTATGTGACACCCTCCTCTGGGCTCTGCACACATGCACACAAGTGCACACACACAAATACCCAACATAATTGAGGAGGATAAGGAGGTATGTTCCCTGGGTTTAATAAATAAATGACGAAGGAGGGAGAAAAGACAAATGGGGTCCTGTAAGACAAAGAGCCACACAATTCCAACTTCAAGCACTGGGGGTGGGGTGGGGAGTGGGGTGGGGTGGGGGTGGGGGTAGTCGGTTTGGCAGTCACTAGTATTCCACTAACTTCCATTGGAAGAAAGGTACCAACTGCAAACAGATGGACTGTTTCAAAGCATTCTGCTCGTGTCTGAGATGCCTTAGTCAGCTCAGACGCTGTAACAAAACTCAGAGCAGAAGCTCAGAGAGCAGATGTATTATCATGGGCTCCCTTGTTTACAGCTCTAAGTCGTTTTCTGCAATGTAGCTGTCCCAACATTCAACATGTGCATCTTTACCTTTCCAAAGTCTGCTTTAAACATAATAATATTTCACTACCCGTATACTGTAGGAATTGGAAAACAGTAGCTTTTCTGCTACTGTTGTCATATATATCACATATATGTATGTATGAATATATATATATATATATATATATATATATATATATATGTATGCCTACAACCCATTGTTATCTCATTTGCTGTAGTCTAAATAACATAAATTACAATGTTCAAATACTTTCCCTCTCCCAGGTTTCTTCCTTTTCCTTTCTTGTTTAAATGTGAATTTTCATGTTCTTTTCCTTTAGAGAGCTTCCTGTCGTCATTCTGGTGGCACACGTGTACTGATACCCTGTTGTTTATGCTTTATAATTTTCTGAAATTTTTTTCCTTGCCCTTTGAAGGCATTTTCTTAGGATATGGACTTTTACATCGTAGGTTTTTTATTTTTATTTTTATATTTATTTTTATTTTTATTTTGCTTTCAACATTTTTGTCTCCCATGAAATTCGGGGCTCACTGTCTCTAGGAAGAATTCATTCCAATTGTTTCCTTTGCAAACTCCTGTACAATATGTGATATTTTTCCCTTATGAACTCTCAAGAACATATTACTTTCTTAGTGGTTCCATCAGCATGTGTATCGTGGTCTTTACTGCTTACCCTACTTGAGTCTGCTGAGTTTCTTGGATCTATGGGCTTATCACTTTCATCATAAAAGAAATATGTTATACTATTATTTCTTTAATTATTTTCCATTATATCTTATTTCTCTGTGAGGCTTCAACTAGTAGGTAAAATATACACATATATATGTTTAGATATAATTATATGTAATATATAATTATATGTGCATATATACATATGTTTAGATGTAATTATACATAATATATAAGTATATGTGCATATACATGTTTAGATATAATTATACATAATTATAGATATATGTAGTATATATGGATATATATGTGTGTTTAGATGTAATTCTATGTAATATAAAAGTACATATGTGCATATATACATATATATAACATATAATCATATATGTGCACATATACATATATGCAAATATATATTTAGAGATACTTATATATATGCATATAGGTATATATGCATATATATGTTTAGATATAATTATATATAATTGTATAATATATAGCATATATGCATATATAAATATATATGTATGTTTAGATACAATTATATTTGTGTATATATACATATATATGTTTATATATAGTATAAAAATGTATATCTAAACATATATGTGCTTAGATATAATCATATATAAAGTATATACACATATATAAACTTATATGTTTAGATATATCTACAAATATATCTATATATAAATATATCTATAAATATATAATGGTCCATAAATATTTTATTATTAACATATAATAATCACATTATGACTAGTGTACTATATGAACATACTTACCAATGACTACGTATATCATAGACACTTTGTACTGTATATCTGTTCAGTGTTTAGCTCCTATTTCCTGTGTGCCTTTGTTAGGATTGTTTTTTTGTTGCATTGCCTTCATGGTTTTTTGTCTTTTCTTTGACATTGTCTAATAAGCTATTAATCCAGATATTATTTCCACATTTCATATTTTGTTTCTGCTGCCCATGGACATCCTGCTCCAGATGTTCCACCTTTGAACACAAACACACATATGTCTGTTGAGGCAGCTATCCAGGCAGCTATCCAGAAGCCTTGGGCCTCTCACATTACTTAGCCTGGGCTTGCTTCATGCTTAAGTCACCCTCCCTCTGTTCCTGAACTCCTCTGCTCATACAGCTTGTTATAGCTATAGGCTATACCTCATTTCTTCCTATTGAAGTTGTTCTAGTATTTAATATAAGCATCTCTGTCTTCACAGTTTAGTAATATATTGATGCTCATGTGCTGTAAGAATCTTAAAATATTAAAAAAGGACAGAGAGAGAGAGAGAGAGAGAGAGAGAGAGAGAGAGAGAGAGAAGCAACTACATTTTGTTGACAGATTAGCAAGCCTCTGACAGTGTGAAAACAGTTGGATAAGCCTGCACACTTTCTTCCTATTAATTCTAACCTTAAGAAGGAGACCCTTGGCTCTTGGCAATCTATTATTCCCATGTTTTCCTTCTAAATAATGAAATACCTCCTAATTTTGTCAGTACTCTCACTTATATATATTCCTAGTGCCCAATTTTCCTCCAGTTTTTCTAATCTGTTCTAATGTCTAGTGATCTGCATTGAGTACTTCATACTAGGCTTGTTATATTCATTGTTTAATGGCTGAATTCTGGTCTCTATGCATATTACTGGGATTTGTCCTTGCAGATAGTTAAGTTATTTGCAGATGATTTTTATCCTTTCAAAACGTAGTGTTAAATTATATTGGGGCAAATCTAGAACACTCATAGTTTGTTAGCAGTCTAACTATGCAAATTAGTGGTCATCCAGTGGGGATCTCCATTGAATAACCTATCTACACACTAAACCTTTATCACTCCTCTCTCCTTCTCCTCCTCCCCATCTTCCTCTCCTTCCTTCTCCTCCTTCCCCTCCCATTTCCTCTCCTCCCCCTCCTCCTCTTCTTCCCTTTGACACTCTATTTCACAAGTTGCAATTACACAAGAGTAACTGAATGGCAAAAGCATCTCTGCTCCCAGGAGCAGAGGGCATTCTAACCCTTAGCACGCTGCAGCTATCATCCAAGCATCCGCTGAATACTCTTTGGTGTCCATTTGAATGGAATTATGAAGAGATCACCTAAGGAATGTTTGAAATAGGATCGTTTAGTCCTATTGAATGATGAATAGTTAAGGTACTGACTTTGGCTTACTCAGAGATACCACTGAGTTAGTAAAAGACAGAAAAAATTTAGAACAGAAATTTTCTGCCTAATGATTTAACAGCGTAAGCTGGGAAGACCAGAAAAGATCCTAATCATTAATGAAACAACTATTTACTAAAGCCAAAAAAAAAGAAAGAAAGAAAGAAAGAAAGAAAGAAAGAAAGAAAGAGAGAGAGAGGGAGGGAGGGAGGGAGGGAGGGAGGGAGGGAGGGAGGGAGGGAGGGAGGGAGGGAGGAAGGAAGGAAGGAAGGAAGGAAGGAAGGAAGGAAGGAAGGAAGGAAGGAAGGAAGAAAGGAAGAAAGGAAGAAAGGAAGAAAGGAAAGAAATAAATGCAACTTCTGGTGTATGTCCTTAAAACAATAAAATGAATTCGGTATAGGGCATATGACTCAAAACTCTCAACTTTTTAAAATCAAAATTCACTGATTTTTAAAGGGTCAAGTAAACCAAGCCCTTTTCAAGTACAAGTACCCAGTTGGCCAGTGATTTGTAACTTTGCACAAATCAAATTAATTGCATTATTTCTGGAATATTACATGTGGAGTGGGAGCACTTGTGTTCACCAAACCCATTTAGACCCATTTGAAACCTTTTTTGAGATGCATTAAAAAGATTTAGCTGCTTAAGAAGTATGCAGGGCTATTTGGACACAATTATTTAAAAGTATTAAAACACATTCTGGCTCCCCCCTAAATTTAATAGCATGATGTCCGAGACCTCTTCTAACACCCTCTTACACAGTGAATCCATCAGATGTTTGACATTGGCCTCAGTTGCTTCTCTGTACCCAAGTCTCTGGCATCGTAAGAGCCCAGAGCACTTTCCCCTTCGAGAAATATATATTATTAAATCTCTAATTAGAAAGGAATCAAGGAATGAACTGTCAACTGAAATTTATGATTACTTATAAAATGTTAAGGGCCACAATGGTTCATCTTAAAATGCTGCCTGCCACCAACATTTCCTTCCTTTTGCAGTGACCACTTAGCAAAGAAAAGCATTTCTGAGCCACAGAAATTATGTCTAAGAACTTGAGAGTGACACTCCATGGAGTACTCTGCAAGGCAAAATCTCCTCGGCCATAGGGACTGGGTTTCAGGCTCACTTGCCAAGCTTCTGTTTTAGAGGTTTCTGAAGATCCTTTGGGGAATATAATACAGTTTCCTCGAATGCCAATTGTCCTGAGTGTCATAAAAAGACATACATGGGCCAGTCTGAGAGGGGGCAAAGCAGCTCAGTGAGGCCAGAGCCTCGCTCTGCTCAGATCAAGCATGTGTGCCGACATCCTTGCTGTTTGTCCTCAGGAAAACCATGTGATAATAGTTCCAATCACCCAATGGAAGAATATAGTACTCTGTCTTACCTATTCCAGCTTTCCATTAGGAACCAAGCACCACCTTCCCCTTTCTGCATCAACCACAGGCTACAGTTCATGGACAGAAACACACAAGGTCCTGTCACCGTGACCTGGCTCCAGCAACCACTTTGCTCACCCCTTGGTGAGAAGCATTTCTCCTCCATCACATGCAGGCTGACACAGGCAGGGAGTAGACAACATGTCTGCACATGCCGCTCACTGCCCTTTCAGAGATGCAGTATCAATACAGAGTGGATCATCTTGCCAGTTTCATCTGCTCTTTAGAGACCCATGCAACTATTGCCCGAGCTCTTTCCAGATGGAAAATGAAGGGGGCCAGGGATTCTTGTTTTCAGATGAGCATTTTAAAATCTATATGAATCTGAACAGATCACATAGACACACATATCAACTTCAGGGCTGCTTGCTTCTGCACCTGTCCCCTGATTTCAAGTTACTAGCAAAACAATCTCATGCTATCACTTCAAGCTCCATAAAAAGACAAGGCGTGGGGGGTGGGGGGAGGTCAAGATGCCAGATTAGACAGCGTTCACAATCTAATGTCCTGTTCCCCAGTCACTCCAACTCAAATGTAAAGCTTCCAGTGACATCTTAGTCTGCTCTCATGAAGCTTTATCCATAGAACACAATTTCTCTATTGAGAAGTTTATTAATTAAATGTCCAGTACCTTCCTGTAAGACCAAGTCTGCTTACTCTTCACCATGATGATGGTGTTTTTACTCTGAGCCTTGTCCTGACGGACAGGTTAGCCTTCGGAGGAAGTGCATGTACTTACTGTTGAGCTTGGATGACTCCTCACCCTCCTCCCAGAATCAGCTTAAGGGCCCATGCTGCCATCTGCTCTGCCATGGAACATCCTTAAGCTGCTGACGTCACCTCGCCAACCTTGACTATCATCTCTGTATTTCTGTTGCTCTAGACTCCAGGAGAGCTACCTACCCCCAGCTTCTATTGTTTGCCCATCCATTAGCTGACTTCTACCAAGGCTTAACAGTCCTCTTGAATCATGGGATTCTAGAGTCTATAAATAAACGGGAAATAATCTCACCCAAATTCCATGTTTGGTAGATCAGAAAAATGATTTATTTATTAAATGAGTAGTCTATTAACTGTCTAAACTGAAACTCGTGAATGAGGCCAATACTTTCCTTTTGCCAAGGAAGAGTATTTCCCAATGATTAGTTATATATATATATATATATATATATATATATGTATATATATATATATATATATATATATATATATATATATATATCTCAAAACAATGCCAGACAGCTTTCCAGAAAGGTCATTGCTCATCTCCTTCATGAGGGAAGAGATACGACAGGGAAAGTGAAGGGGACACCGGAGGGAAAGGAGTTCTTTGTTCCAAATCTGGTTGAAGTCTTTTGCCAGATCAGAGTCAACACATCTAGGACAACTAAAATAAAAAGTTGTCACGTAGATATCTTACATAGACATATTTCTTTTACACAGATATTTGGAGTAAGAATGTTAAAACAGCAATGTGCCATCTCTACAGCCTAAGTGTATATGAACAAGTAAGGCTTTTTGTCCTGAAAATTTCAAGGAATTTTACAAGAGTAAAATAAATGTAAAAAAAAAAAAAGCCAATAATTTTTTTTAGTATAAAAATGTCTTAACCTTGTCCTGTAACCCATGATTCTATCTTATCATATTATAATAATATTCGCTGCCCTTTAGAAGCCCATAACCTCACTAACTCTGCTTCTTATCCAAGACATTTTTTAGTATCCCTTTGAGATGAAACCAAAGTCTTAAGTATGGTATTGTTAAGGCATTTGAGTGTGATTCCCTTTTGAGAAGCCCATACCCGTGCTTAGGTGTCCTGCCCTTTCCTATCCTTTCCTGAGAGCATATCATTCTATCAGCTTTCACCCTTAAATCTATGGTCAAACCTCTTACTACACTTGAGCTCTGCTTAACAATGGCTGGTCTCAAATCCTTGGCTTCAGTGAAGAACCCCAGCCTCGCTTGAAGAGAGATTCCCTAAGAAGAACTAACTGTCCAGGCTGCTCAGAGAGGAGCACAGAATTGTATCTTTGGCTCATGAACCACGTTTCTGACAGGGGGAGCAGAAAAGTTCTACAAGCCAAATGGCATCTTTCACCAGTTCTCTTCCTATTATCCCTGCAACTTCATCCCCTGGGTCTACTGCTAATCCCAACAAGGGGGAAGAGAGAGAGTTAGACCAGCTCTGTTGTTACTGAGGCCTTCTTTAGGGAAAAGTATGATTGTGAATTATGCGTGGTTTCCAGTCTATAGCTTAACCATCAATAACCTGACCCAATTCCATCGATAAAGGGAATGGGAATGAAAGCAAGTTTCTCATGAAAAGTCTGTAAGAGAGAAGGGTCAAGACACCAGCCAGAAGGGAGGAAGAGTCAGCAGGGAGAAGCTGCCTACACTAAGGAGTTGCTCCACTAACTGTGGAACAAAGTCAAAGCAGTCAAGGTGCTCACATCATGAGTCATTCCGTGGATGGCCAGGATCATAATCCAAACAGTTCTGATCACCAAGAAGTAGTTGGCCTGAATCACTACCAGACACTGCAGCATCCGGAGGCAATGGTCCTCTTCCCTGTGACTGGAAGTGCTTAAGCCAGGATGCAACAGGGCAAGCCTGCCTTGGATGTTTGTGGACACTGTAATTTGTTCTGGAAGCATCCACATTATAGTCAGCCCCTTTAGTCCCATCTGTGTACTCTTCGGATGTGCACACATGCTTTCTTGCTCCTATTAAGGGATTATTGTTGCCCAATCTACTACATTGGCACCTATTTCTATTCTTGTTTTCTCTTCAGAAATTGATAGCAGTTTATTTTTAAAGCATTAGTCCAGGCATATGTATTTTTGAAAATACACACACACACATACACACACACACACACACACACACACACACACACACACACACACACATATATATATATATATATATATATATATATGTCAAATTGTTATTTTGATTTTATTCTATGAACTAGGGAAATAATAGACACACTGAGAGAAAAAAATAAACCCTCTAAAATGTTAAGTTGGTTTTATTTTAAAACTACAAATCAAAATCACCTGAGGTCCCATACCCAATAACAACAAATTAAAAGGTTCACACATTCACATTACCAGAATGGTCTGTGTTTCACCTTCTTTGAAGCTAGGGGCTGAACCCAGAACCACACACATGCTAAGCAAGTATGCTGCCCCTGAGTGATAACCCAGAGCCTAGCAGCAAGGATGTGAAAAGCGTTCCTGGTTTGGAGCAGGAAAAGCTATAGTCACACTCTATTCAGCATCCAGACACCTGATCTGTGTGTACAAATATATATTTTTGTATCCACAGAAACTTACATGTGAAAAAGAATATCACACATGCAAACACACTGGCTGCTTCTGAAACTTGGCCCTGCAAGTTGACTATATTTTACCACCGGCAGATGTTGTTGTTGTTGTTTTTATCATAGGAGACGTCGGTATTTTTACACATTTCAGAAAGGATCGCTGAAATCACGAACGCTTTCAAAACCAAACTCAGAGTAATCATTTACATTCAGGGTCCGGAATACCATAAAAGCAGGAGATGGCTTCGTATATTGGCACTTTAATGAGGTGTCCTTTCTTCACCGTCCTAAGCGAACGCGCATGAGATGTGATTCGCTTTTCAAGCCGGGTCACCTTTAAGAGCCCAGCGATGGCGGTCGCCCCAGAATTCGTCGCTAGCCCTCAGCAGAGATGTCTGCCTGTGCAAAACCTGTGACAAAGGACTGAAATGACAGCGCTCCGACTCCCTCCTACATTGTGTTTGTTTAGGAAGGTCCTAGAAATTGTATTTCACCAACCACATTCGCTATCAACACACAATTATCTGGCTTAATCATGTGGAACAGTGGCAAATTCACCTGGGGCTTAAGAACTAATGACATTCTCGTCTGAGCTGCTTTAGTGAAATGGCCCCGCACCTGAAGCAGGAACAGCAAGATTGCTCAAGAA
The DNA here is from genome assembly GCF_000001635.26 of Mus musculus. Lineage (NCBI taxonomy): Eukaryota > Metazoa > Chordata > Mammalia > Rodentia > Muridae > Mus > Mus musculus. Next base: position 40,954,851 of record NC_000067.6, on the reverse strand, counting down.
AATTTGGTTTTCTGTTTTCATTTCACAGCATAGGGCCTCTGCTCAAATCAACAAACACTCCTGATTAAATAGCTGTGGTAGTCGACTTCTCTGCCGCACTCGTGTGTGCGTGGCTGGGAATGTACATGGAGCGCCCCAACCTTTACAGGAAAGGAATTGCTTCTCACCCGCTGGCGATGCATTGTCTTTTGGATGGTGAGAATAAGTAAATAAATTGGCATTGAATAATTTGGGTATGATCGCTGTCATTAGTGGGGGTGACCACTCTAGGGCTCAAGACAACCCAGGCCAGGTGGCCCTCTCGAGGCGCTTTTGAGCTCAGGTATATATTTTCATTTCCTCTGGCCATCTGCTACCAGGGTATTAACATTCTGCTTACTTCAGGAAAAAAAAAATATCCAGCCCCTACCCTTGGCCTTAAACCCCCAATGTGTGAGGCTTTGTGGAGTCACTGCTGACTTGGCGGCTAAATCCCACGGAGGGGAGAGGCCAATTTTCAAAAGCTGGCAGTAGCAAGAAATTGAAAGTGCGGATCTCCAAAGGCTTGAAAGAAAGGGCCAGGTGAAGTGCTCTTCCAGAAGGGCTACAGAGGGGCCTTCCACTACGATAATAACGATTCATTCTCATTACGATGCCACGGCCCACAGGAACAACTGCAGCTCCTGGCTTCCCTCTCGGTGTGCCCGTGTACACGCATTACCAAAAGACTTTTTTTTTTTTCCTTTTTAATGATTTTCTTCTTTTTGTTTTGTTTTTATTAGCAAGGGCTGTGAGGTCCAAGACTGCTAAATGGAACGACTGCATATATTAGGACTGGTTAAGCCATTTGGTATTGGTGTGTCTTAGATTGGCAGAAAGAGTTTGATGGACAGAAAAACAACAACTCTCATAAGCCCCACAGGGTTCTAGGTGTAGGTGTGAGCGTCTACGAGATTTCCTTTTACCCCAATACCTCGGAATCCTCCCTCAACACCTCGGGCTGCACCGTGGACTATGCAGACACGTGCAATAGGGTAATAACGCTGTGCCGTAAACACAACCTGGGAGCCCGGATCTGAAAACCCACCATTCAAAATGTCTCCAATTTCAAAATGTCTCCAAATCTAAAACTTTTTGAAGGCTGACACCTGACAAAATGTGGAATATTTTCAGTTAGTAAGTTCCCATGTATAAAGCTACTTAAAACGCTGTCCAAAATTGTCCTGGAACTACATGTATAAGGTATATTTGAAGAAAAAACACACTTCACGCTTAGACTGCCCCCCCCCCATCCCTAACATACCTCATTATATATAAGAAATAGTCCCAAAATCTGAAGAACTCCACAATCCGAAGCACTTCTTGTCCCAAGAGTTTTGGATAAGGGCTAGCTAGCTAAACCCAAAGCAGTAAAAGTAATAAATAAATAAATAAATAAGTAAGTAAGTAAAAAGGAAGGAGTGACTGAAATACAGTAAAGGTAAACACTAAGGCTGCAATGCCAGCTAATTGTCAAGCCAAGCAGGAGAACCACACAGGCCAAGGCGTGCCTGAGCTTCAGGGTGCATTTTAGGAGAGCATGGGTTATGGGGCTCATGCCTCAAAATAGGAAAAACATTAAAAGTGGGGGGAGGGGGTTGTAGAGTATGTCTTAGCATTAAGTGCTGGCTTAAGACTGTTGAATACCCACGAAGAAAAGCATTGAATGCAACTGAAGATATACCAACATATGGACTTCATATCTTATAGTTTAAAGAGGAGGCATTAGGAAATCTCTGCTACAAACTGGGTAAAGTGTTCTTCTTTCTTTCTTTCTTTCTTTCTTTCTTTCTTTCTTTCTTTCTTTCTTTCTTTCTTCCTTTCTTCCTTTCTTTCTTTCTTTCTTCCTTTCTTCCTTCCTTCCTTCCTTTCTTTCTTTCTTTCTTTCTTTCTTTCTTTCTTTCTTTCTTTCTTTTAAAACAAGCTCCAAAATTAACCCGTCTTGTGCTAAAATGCCTTCCTGTGCAGAAACTGGAGTTTGAAGGCTCCAGACCCAGCTTTTCAAGGTCATTGTCACCAGCTTCAGGAACAGACACTATTGTTACTGTTTGAACTCTGAAGAAGAAGAAAAAAAATGCATCCAATAACCACTGTACAGTTCTCACGAAGTTATGGCACACTGATCAACTCGGAACAAGTCCAGCTGCCTGGCAGATAGGAGCAGCTCCGTCTTCATCAGATAAGAGACAGTGCTCCGGCCACAGTGAAATGGGTTAGTGGGTAATTTTCATAGTGAGAGCAGGTGTTTGTGTGATAGGTAGGATTCCTGTGACCACTCGGAGCCAGAGGACATGCTGTCCATTAAAGTCAGATGGCCATGAAAAGCAAGGCTATGGCCCTCACCAATACCTTTTCAAGTTCGCTTCTGAGGTTTCTAGACCTAATTGCCTAGAAAACCTTAAATTATACCTTTTCAAAACCAAATTTCCCTCTGCTAGCTGGAGATGCAACACTTTACGCTTCTTGGATCTATTCTAGAATACCTGCTCTGCCACGACATCTCTCCTCTGGTTCTCCCGTTTGTCCGTCCATCCAGGAAGATGAGGGATGTTTATCCACCACCCACAAAATAAACGTAAAATAAACAAAACAAAATAAACTCGGTGTGGATTAGAAGCCCACTGGATGAAACATTTAACCACTCAGTTACAGACTACAGCTGAGCAACATGCAGGAGAGGAGTAGATTGGGAGACTCAGTAGATACAGTTACCGAATCCTTAAAGAACAGTGCCAGCCCTCTCTAAGCAGCTGACCCTTCTTCATTGCAGGCTCCAGGAATGGAACCACAAGAGCCATGCACATATGGAGGTGAGAGCTTTGCGGGGGTGGGGGAGGGGAATGCTGCCTGCTCTGGCATATTTTATGTTGTGAAGAGAAGCTGGCATCCATAATTCTATCCACTAAAGAGAGCTTGTGATAAGTCCCAGTCCAACACAGTTCTCACTGCCATTCTGAATCAGCCTGCTGACCCACAATACGCATCCAGGATGCAACCACTTTCCTGAATTCTGACTCGATTCCTTTCACTGCTTCCGTTCTGCGTTAGGACCACCAGTGGCTCATTTCTCCATGCTACAGCTGTCACTAGACTCTCGGTGACAATAATAACTACAACCAACCAGTCCAAATCTTACTGTAAAATAACAAAAGAAATTCAGAGAAAGAAAAATGACCTCCCCAAATTCACGGAATGAAAAATTATCTCCCTGATTCTACGTTTGTCCCCAGGCATGCCAAGCTATCTCATCCTCTTTTCTACACCGTCCTGTAACTGAAATGACCGTGTCTTTCAGCTCCTTCAGCGCACTGAATTATAATCCCCATAGTCATTTGAACTTACATAAAGTACTTGTATCGAATGATTAGCAAAACAAGAGACCTTTTCCTTATATGTCTATTTCGATGTTCTGGGAGGTTTCAAAAATAAACTATGATTTGTAATAGAGTGGGGTGAAATAAAAATATTCTACCTAGCCATTTGCTTTACTCTCTGGCTGCACTGACATATTTTCACCTGCACACGGGAAGCCACATCAGTGAGTTGGGTAAGCTAAACTGGGCTGTGGGGCATGTACTGGGGATAACGTGTATGTGAGAACAAGGGCAGGGCAAATGTCTGCGGAGGTTGCAGAACCCTGAACTAAGAACACAGAGAAATTTAGACTAGCTCACCAGCTAACCAGCTGACCAGCTAGATAGTGAGAGAGAATCCAGAACTCAAATTATCCTTCAGATAGATGGAGTCTCTAGTTTTCCAGTTTCTTTGGACCATGAGAATACCAAATGATCTGTTGTAGGAAAAAAAAAAAAAAAGACAAAAATAAAACCCTCCAAATAACCTCAGAGGATCTAAGCTTATTTTATTGTCCTTACAAATGAGATTTCTTAAAATGAAGACTTAAGACGTGGAAGCAGAGTTAAAAGAGCATTTCACAAGGAATAGATAAAAAGAGGCATTCTCAGAGAACTGCGGGGGCTGTTGAGAACCCACGCTCATTTTGCAAACTGTGCTTCTTGTGAATTATCTTGAAAGCTCCCAGCATGCATTCCAAACCTCATGCTATAGCTGGACACTCTAGCCTTCTCCATATTGTTGACATATTATCTAGCCCAGAGATTTATTAAGCGTGTACTGTGATCTGCACTCGTGAATGCAATCCATCTCCCTTGGCCTGAGTGGCTTGTCCCAAGCGCTGAGCTGACTCACTGTCCAATTGCGGAAGACCCTGACTCAGTAAGAAGAGAGTCCTATGGACCTGATTTTGAACAAGCACCCAGGTCATTTTTTACCGCTGGACGGGTCTGAGAAACTCTTCCTGATACTAGAAGAGCCAGTGATGAGAACGAAGCTGGAGGTTAGCACCACCCAACCTACGCTGTCATAAAAAGTGTCATACTGGAGTAGGAAACTGAACCCTTGAAACCAATGAAGGCACTGGTAAAAATCCTGTCCCAGGCAACCAGAACAGAATTTCTGTATTAGAACCAGAGACAACAAACTAAGACTCTCCCCCCTAGAAGACTCTAATGACGAGGGAAATTGATGGAATCCCCTCTCCTCCCCTCCCCTTCCCTCTTCTCTCTTCCACTTGCCACCTCTCTTCTCTCTTTCTCTGTCTGTCCGTCTGTCTGTCTGTCTCTCTCTCTCCCCCTTCATATCGTCCCCCCATGCTAATTTAGTGGGACCACACAGCTGCCTGCCTCTGGCTGAACAGACAACATTGGAGGTTAGTTGTCAGTTCAGCCTCCTTGATTCTGAGCAAGACTCTCTGATCTGCTTCTAACAGACAACTGCAGATGAATATAATACCACTCTTGACTCTAGGTTTATAAAAGTTTTCTTCTATCGTCATCTCTCTCTTGCTGTTTTGTGAAATTGCTTTTCTTAGATAGTCAGGTGCCACATTGTCACACACACAAAGGATGTGCGTCCTGGACTCAGTGAAGTCATGTTCCTTCCCCTTTCCCACTGCAGCCCTAGTCAGACCCTCATTCCACTTTCTGGCTGCCCCGTGTCAGTTTGACTGAAGCCCTACAACAAACTTTGAGCTAGATAAGTGTGGCATTCCGTTTCCAGGTCCATATAAATAGTCAGATAATAACAGTTATGGATGGATGTGGTGGGATACTGGAATGAGAGGACCAAGTGGAGAGGAGGAGGGAAAAAAGAATTATGGGTAGACACAGATAAAATTAATTAAGGGCCATTTGAAGGGCAGTATGGAAAACTAATATAATAGAAGCTTCTTAAAGTAAATACATATATGAAGGTGACCTAAATGAAGTCACCAAATAGTGGGGAGGACGGAGCCCCAACTGGATATCTCTTGTTATCAAATGAAGTTTCTATTATCAGGAGTAGGTTACATCTAATTTACTTGTTGGCCAAAGATGTCCCATGGGAACTGTCAAACAACCCAGGCTTTTGCCAAGATTGTAGGTTGTTCTCCACAAACTGACAGCAGGACCCTGTTACTGAAGACAACACCTATGAAATTCACCGAACATGGAGAAGTCAAGCTGGTACCTATACAAAGTCTTCACCTCTATGTTCTAGAGTTTTTGCTACAGAAATTACTCTGCACACTATGAAAGGAGAAACATAAACATCAACTCATCCATAAAGCCTTTGATCTACAATGGTGTCTGTTGTGTTTTATAGAAAGAAAGAGAAGCCAGGGACATGTTTGGTGGAGGTGCAATAAGGTGTAGGGGAAAGGAGTGCCTCTGCCAACCCATGATGAGACATTTCTTCCCCCTGAGGTACCAGTCACATGGACGGTATAGCATAGAATTGAGTTTATTCAGAGCATTGAGAGGGGAGTTGAAAGAGAGAGAGAGTAGAGTAGTAGAGTCCAGCCATGAGCATGTGAACAGAGAGGGGGAGGGGAAATGGGGAGAGAGGGGGTATCAGGAGCAAGAGGAGAAGAGAAGAGAGCAAGAAAGCAAGAGAGCAAGAGAGCGAGGAGGGGGCAAGCAGCCCCTTTTATAGTGAGTCAGACATACCTGGCTGTTGCCAGGTAACTGTGGGGTGGAGCCTAGACTAAATGCCAACAGTGTCCCATCTGCATGCTATGCTAGGGCAATGGTGACACCAAGCTTGTGGGAGTAACCAACCAAATTTTGGGTTGACTTAAAACCGACTTTGCAAGATGGAGCCCATATCCAATACTACTTGGGTGACCAGAACCTGAAAGTAGGTACCCTAGAGACCTATTCAGAAAAACACACAAAATACTTAGCAATCAAATGACTTCTGATGGTATTCTGATGTACTCATAGAGCAACACCTGTCATCTACCATCAGAGAGGCTTCCTCCTGAAGCAGATAGCAGCAAGTACAGAGACCAAGAGGTAGACATTACGTGGAGAGTGAGAGGCCCTGAAACACTTGGCTCATGGGTTCTCAACCTTCCTAATCTGTGACCTTTTGATATAGTTCCACGTATTGTGGTGACCCCCAATCATAAAATTATTTTGTTGCTATTTCATAACTGTAATGTTGCTACTGCTATAAATTGTAATGTAAGTAGCTATTGTGTGATTCTCCAGGGAGGTTGTTACCCACAGGTTAAGAAACACTGACTTAGCCCTAAGTTGTGTCTCTCCATCAGATATTTCCCCTTGGGGATGGGAATTAGGGAACTCCTTAGAAGAGGAGGTGAAGGAGTGTAAGAATCAGAGGGCATAAAGGCACACCGTGGAAACAAGGCCTTCTAAATCAACATGACTCATGTACATATAAACTCACAGAGACCCAAGGAACATGCACAGGACCTGCAGGGCTTAGCACTAGGTGGATCCCTAGAGTTGTAAGTAGAAGCAGACACACACCCACCCCTAACCCAGAAGCTACCTCTACATGATAGGCCATTACAAAGGGAAATTTAGTTTCCTCCAAGGGGAAGCTTACTGGAGAAACAGACTAAGGGTAGGCTCATGCCCCAGCTGTAGATAGCCAAGACTAAATGAGCTCAATGGCCTCTTTGGAGGTTCCTTGTCTCATAATGTCATGGCAGGGATCTTCCTTAACTTTTAAAATCTCATGTTACTATTTTTATTTTATTTTATTTATATATGTCTTCTCCTTTCTATTTCTACAAGTCCTGTAAAATTTTGATTTCTGGTTTAGCAGTTGTCTTAGGGTTTTACTGCTGTGAACAGACACTATGAATGAGGCAGCTCTTATAAGGACAACACTTAATTGGAGTTGGCTTATAGGTGCAGAGGTTCAGTCCATTATCATCAAGGCAGGAGCATGGCAGCATGCAGGCAGGCATGGTACAGGTGGAACTGAGAGTTCTACATCTTCATCTGAAGGCTGCTAGGAGAAGACTGGCTTCCAGGCAGCTAGGATGAGGGTCTTAAAGCCCATGCTTGCAGTGGCACACCTACTTGAACAAGACCACACTTACTCCAACATGGCCACACCTACTCCAACAAAGCCACATCTACTCCAACAAGGCCACACCTACTCCAACAAGGCCACACCTACTCCAACAAGGCCATACCTACTGCAACAAGGCCACATCTACTGCAACAAGGCCACACCTCCAAATAGTGCCACTCCCCCCCACCCCCCCACCCCACCCCCACCCTCCGGCTGGGCTAAGCATACACAAACCACCATAGCCATCCTGTGGGATTTTTGAGTGTGCAAACAAGTGTCTCTACATCTACCTTCTGTTCATTTCATCCAATCCCAAAGTGTTAGCTTTGGGTTTTTTTTTTTTATCTTATTGTACTTTATTATTTTTCATTTTGTTGCTATCCCATAGAAGCCTGCTTGTTTTATAATGAGAGATACTAAGGGTGTGGATCCAGATAAAAAATGGGGTAGGGAAGAGCTGTGAGAACTAAGGGCAAGGGAAACTGTCTTCAGAATAGAGAATGAGAAAAAAAATCTATTTCCAATAAGAAGGAAAACATAAATACCACTATTTGATGACATTGAATTGGTGTGTGTGTCGGGGGGTGGGGTTGTTATGGTGCAAGAGAAAGCAAATTGTCCCCACTAAAAATAAACGTTTGTAGTCACTAAAGAATGTCAGTTCATTTTTTTAGTCTCTCCTTGTTTCCCTGGTCCCTCCTTTCTTTTTTCTTTTTTTTTTTTTTTTTTTTTTTGTCAGAATCATGGAGCTGAAGAGAATTACTCGGGAAGTCAGGAGTCTTGGCTCAGTGGCCTTGTCTAGTAGTATATGCACATCCCTTGTCTTCCCCTTCTGCTTGCATTAGGCTCACATTTATCGTTCCCTGCCACAAATGTTTGCCGAGATCTACAATGCACGTGTAGTTTTCAAGCAGAGTCCATGCCAAGATATGAGCTTGTGCTTCTGGAAGAGTTAGCACTGTCACAATAAAAACTCACCCTACCTTTGAAGGTGTCATTGGAGCGAGTTAGAATTTTGTGGGCAGATTTTTGTCTTGAAATCCTTCATTATAAAGATGGGACAGCAGCCTGGTGGGAGTATGCAGCTGTAACCCCAATATTTTAGAGGCTGAAGAAGGTTCTCTATGAGTTTAAAGTCAGACAGAGCTACAAAAAACCCTGTACCCACAAAATAAACACACACATTTAATTAAATTATATATAATTATATAAATATATAACATATATTTATACTATACACAATTTTATATTCAATAATATATATGCACATTACATAATGTATCAGCATATATTGATATATAACTATATACATATATATCATAGAGAGAGAGACATGGAGGGGGGAAACATTAATTTCGTATCAAGTAAATATAATCTGTGGATTATATTCCCCAAACACTGAATGAGTCTTCTGGTCCTTACTCAAGATCCAGTGAGAGACAAACAACTAGAATATGACCACAAGGAGGAAATGATGGGGAATCAGGAGACCATGCGATTGATTGGGCATCTAGACAGAGCTATGCAAGCATGCCCCATTCTGAAGTCACCTAGCACCACGCCCTGGAAAGTCAGTGAGCACTCAGCACTTAACACCCATCCCAGATTCCGTATGGCATGTCTGAATCAGGAATGAGATGGCAATTCTCACAGTTACAGAGTGGAAAATATTTGTAGTGTAGCAGCTGAATGTGTCTTTATTTCACATTCTAAGAACCCCACCATATGATGGAAGTGGAAACGTTTTGAATAAGATGTGGGTGAGCCCCGGAGTCCCTGCCTCCAAAGCGAGATAGCTTTTTGATAGAAAACGCTCTCCTTGTTCATCAGGCTTGCTAGCCTATGGTGAGCTTAATTAAAATCAATGGAGAAAAAAATTGAATACTAAGAAGAACTATTTGAGCTTCGTGAAATGTAAATGAGTCGAAATATGAAATTCTCAAATAACCTTGGGTCGCGCACTCTGCTTAGTGATCACCTTATTGATCCATTGAAGGACGACTTTCTTCTTTTCCTCTCTTCCACTGTCCGTGACAGAATTGGGATGGGATAAAGGCTCCAGGTTGGAGCAGGAAACCCCACACTGCCTCTGTTGGCATACAGTCTCCCTATGCCTCAGTCACTTCCTCTTATATTTCTCTATTAGTGTCCCCCTCCCCCATCTGTCCCTGCAGCTCTGTCTTCATGCCTACACAGAAGAAAAGAAGCCAGAAGTCTGTAGAAAAAGATTGTACTCTCCAGTGGCCTGGAATTGAACTTGCCCCTTAATTCTCAATATGAGGAAAATGCATTTCTTCCTTATATCTCATTTGGGCACAATTTTATTTTGTGCACATGTAATTCAAGGCCATAAAGAAGGAAGCTAAGCTGAAAACGCAGCCAGTTCAATGTGACTGGTCCTCCTTTAAAGACATTTAATAGCAAATCCACAACTAACAAAGAAAAAATAAAAAGGTTGAAAAAAACGTCTCCCCTACTGCTGGGTATTTCACCATGTGACTTTGAAGTTCTCACCACAAAAGGACAATACTTTTGGGAGGCAGGGGTTTGACACTTCAGCATTACATCCCTGTTGTCAGTTGAAGGCCCTTAGACTAGGTTGTAGAGAAAGAACAAGTCACAGAGCAGAACCATGTTGCCCTGTCTGTCCAAGTAGAAGCATACAAGACCCCATCCCTAAACTGATAAACCCAGTCCAGCAGAACCGCCTAGTCAAGCCCCTGTTGATGCTAGGCTCATAAACACCAAATACTTCTTGTCAAGGGATTCTAAGGGTTCTGTGGTTCCATGACACAGCATTGTAATGGCAGTGCCTAACCAGCACAGCAGTACTTAAACTATACTCTCTGAAGAGACGACACATTTAAGAAAATGATTTGGGAAGTAAGCTAGTATTGACATCACTGGGCTCCATTACTCTCTCTCTCTCTCTCTCTCTCCCTCTCCCTCTCTCTCTCTCTCTCTCTCTCTCTCTGTGTGTGTGTGTGTGTGTGTGTGTGTGTGTGTGTCCACACATGTGTATGTCTAATAAAAAGACCTAATTTGTATTCTTCTCTATGGATAATTAAAGATTATATACATTTATCTGACTGTTGGGTAACTTTCCCACAGAAATTTATTCATTTGCTCCCTTGACAACTGCCTATCAAATAGCTATGGCATACTTGGCACCAAGGACATGGAGGTGAATCAGCTGGAGACATACAGATGAACCAAACCCTTCCTTAAAACCCTCTTCCTTGTTAGTAACACATTGCAAGATGGTACTTCATGATCTGACAACTCTGCCCCAGACACTTGGTAGTGTTTCACTAGAACCATTCGCTATTAGGCTTTGTAAATACTATTTTGGGCTTAATCATCTATTAAACATGGCCCAAATCAAAGAAAGATGGGATTGGTGTATTCCCCAGTCCATAATGTCACATCTCAAGGGAAGACTTCCTTTGAAACGTGAAACTCTTGACACTGGCAGTATAGCAAACTGAAGCACATGCCTCTCAGTGGGGGCCAGGGACCTATATTATGTCCTACTGTTGCTTACAGAATTTTCAATATTCCCTTATCCATTTCTGCTACTATGTATGGCAGCTTATAGCCGTGGTAATCATTTCCTGTGTTTGAAAAAGAGATGAAAGCGTTCATGGATGAAAGCAGGTTGGATTTAATCTCCTTCTCTCTCATCCGGTGCATGGTGCTGATCATTTTCAGAAAGGGGGAAAAAAAAACCTCACGACTTAAGCTCATTTTTGTCATGAAAAAAACTAGTTTCATAATAATCAGATGGGCAATTCCTAGTGTATACAATTCTAATATAATTACCAGGAGGAAATGTAGAGGGAGTTGCAGGTTGGAGATAAAGAAAAGCCTGTGAATTTTGTATTAATGTCTCAGACTCTCTTATTTGTGCAAGTAATCAATCTTTGGGGGAGTAGAATAGTAATTCTTTGTGGGAGAAAAAAATGACAAGAGTCAGAGGAAGAAAAAAAAAAGATAATCTGAGTTCCATTCGGTACACAGCAGGTCAGCTGTGATTGACAAAGCTCATCACAAAACTATAGCTCACAGAGAAATCCCAGTAGCAGAGTCTCATTTACAGCCAGAGCAGTGTTAATGACATGTTTAACAGCTGCTTGTTGACGTTCGGAATCTGCATTAACCCCGCAGTGCAGTGAACAGAGAAATGAGGGAAAGTATTGAAATCAAGCCTTCGTTACTCTGACAGGCCAGGTGAAAGGCTTGTCTGGGGGTCGCCATGAGCTGAGTAAGAGGCCCGGAAGGTGGAGGGTTCAATTGCGTAGACGGACCATCTTGGAGATGACAGGGTCTGATCAATAAACACAGAGGGCTATAGAAGCAAAGCCCCTCATGTTCAACTCAAACAATGAGACAGAAAGTCAGGCAAAGCAGAATGAAGTCACGGCTCGAGACGCCAAATATTATGCCAGCATTAGAGCCGCCAAAGATGAGCTCAGTTTTGGATCCGGTGACCGCTGTAGCATCAGAAAGATGAAGAGATGCTGTTCGCGCAAATTCATTTACCCCTGGGAATACGGTTTATTCATTTCAGCTGGAACAGCAATGCAGCGCATGAAACATGGCTCACTTTCGAGACTTTCGAAAATCATACTGAGTTAGCACCAAAGACAGTTGGTGAGACCATAGCTCCCAGACAATGTTGCAGGTGAGAGACAAATCCTCTTTCCAGGAGTGCATGTGCCTTTGGGGCCCAGGAATAAGAATTGGGAGAAGGTGGTTTTTATGGGGTCCGCTGACTAAATGGTTTTCCTCGAGTGGTTCATGTGTTCTGCGGATGTGAAACTCCAGTATGACATTGAAAGAGGGCATCTGCCATTTTGAGCAAAGAAATGAAGACTGAGGAAAGGCCGGGCACTTGGAGGTAGAATTCCACCTCCTCTACATTTACAAATAAATGAATAAATAACCCCACAACATCTTATGTAAAATTCTGTTTTGATTTATACCATGAGAATGATACACATCATGAAGTAGCTAGCTGTAAGGATTAAAGTAAATGCCTCAAACCGCAGCACTGGCAAACCCTCCACAAATAAGTCTGTCATTCTTGCCCCTGTCTGAGACTCATAAAGGTGTTCCAGTCTGCTCGGGGCATCTCACTAGCACACGAGTCATCAAAATGCCCCTGCCCATTAGTAGAATGTTAGCTCTAGGAAACTAGTACATTTTTCTCTTTATCCATTGATTTATCCCAAAGGCCTAAATTCAGCCTCCAGCACATAATGGCGACTCAGAAAAGATTTGAGCACACCTTCTATACCAATTTGAAGAGTCTTCTTTCAGTTGGCCTTTGGCTTCTGTTGAAATCTTCATTTGCTTAAAAGAAAACAGCCCAGGTCCCAGGGTTTAGGGTTGTGGAACTAATGTCAGTAATGCTGCCATTTTGCAAAAAAGAAGGGCATGAGACAAGAGAGGGGGTATTCTTGCGAGGCTAAGGAAGTTGAAGAAGAAACACTGAATATTTCACTGATGCTATAGCTTCTGGCTGAACAAGTTGTTCAGACCAAGGAGTCATCGACCATGGAGTCTTGAGGGTCTCAAAGTCACACAAGCAGACTTGCATGTCCTTTATCCTCTAAGCTCATCTGACTTTTCACATCTGCATCTTTGTCAATCCATATGAACAAGAGGATTGGAGAAGGCCTCTGCTTGACACATTTATCTGCACAGCTTGATGACCTTCCAGTGATCCTGTACAAGGGCTATCCATAGAGAGATCCTGCACTGGGGCATGCTACCCCTACCTCCTTTATTTGTATTTCCACTCAGAAATGAGCAACTCTTTCAAAGATGAGCTTTGCAGCCCCATTTTCACATGAATTCATTTGGAAATAAAGTAGTTCCTTGAGCAAAATGGCAAGCCATCTAAGTAATATCTGGTGTATTTACCCTCTGTCCAGTAAGAGTGAATCAGAGCAGGGTCAGGTTGCACTGGCAATGGTTCCTCTCAGGGGGTTGGGGCCCTACCAGAGAATTCAGGAGGCTGAAGGGAGAGAGGAGTACTGGGCAAGAAAGAAGAGGGATATGAAGAATAGGGAGAAAACAAGCAATTCTGTACCATTTTAACTGTTGGTCTATCATGTTACTTAATAGTCTCCATAATCTAATAGCATGAGCCCCAAATGCATTGCAGTTCCTCATTGCATAAAAGCAGCGCTATATTCTGACACCCATCATCACATAATTAAGTTGTGTGAAAGTCACATAATATGCTTATACAAACCTAGATGTTATCAAATACTGTATAGCTTAGCCTCTGTGACAGCCTATTGTTGCTAAGCTATACAACTGAACCACGTGGCACTGCGCTGAATCCTACAGGTAACTGTGACACACTCTCCACTACTCTTGCATGACTACACATAGAGAAAGCACAGTGAAATACCAGAACATAGGGACTTTTCAGCTCCATTATAATCTTATGGGTCCAACGTTATATGAGAGCATTGACTGAAACCTGTGGCTCACTGTGTCTGTATTTCTCCCTGTTCTGAGAGAAAATAAAAATGTCCAAGACAAAATGTATGCTGAGTTGTGAATTCTCCCAGTGTTGACAGTACAGGATGGAAAGCCCATCGGAAGTCCTTTCTATCCAGGACATCCTCTTATCTGTAGCTTTGCTTTTTGAGATTTCACACATCCATGGCCAACCATGCTCTTAAAATATTAAATGGAAAACTCTAGAAATAAATGATGTTTCAGTTGTAAATACTCTACAATCTTGTCTAGATTGATAAAATCTCCTGCAACCCATTCTCTCTGTATTTCTGTATGACATAGCCACCTTTGTGGTTGACATCTTGGTCATTGTATCAATGTTGTAGCATCAAATTCTTATATTCAAGTAGTCCTTATCTTATTTAATGATCACATCTCCAAAGAACTAACAATAACAATTGGGATATGACAGATAAGTTGTAAAATGCTTTTTAAAAAATGATAAGGTAGAAGTTTTCAACTTTGTAAGCAAAGAAAAATAAAGGTTGAGGTAGAGGTGATGGTTTGAATATGCTTGGTCCAGGAAGTGGTACCATTAGGAAGTGTGGCTGTGTTGGAGTAAGCGTGTTACTGTGAGGGTGGACTTTGAGCCTCTCCTCTGGCTGCCTGAGAGATTCAGCCTCATCCTATTTGCCTTCAGATCAGGATGTAGAACTCTCAGCTCCTCCTGTGCCATGCCTGCCTGGACACTGTCATGCTCCCACCTTGATGATACTGGACTGAACTTCTGAACCTATGAGCCAGCCACAATTAAATGTCCTTTATAAGACGTGTCTTGGTCATGGTGTCTCTTCACAGCAGTAAAACCCTAACTAAGACAGTTGTTATAAGAATAATTCTCCTATCTGTGACATTATGAAAAGGGAAAAGTATCACACTTTGGGTATCCTTGTCCAAATCTGCAGCTGTGGCTGCCGAGTATGTCAAGTGTTGAATTATTCTCTCCCCTTCATCTCATTACATGAGCATCATCACACAGCCACAGAAGGCAGGGAGAAATATACCCTGTTCTATTTTGAGAGTGCCTGCATTTACGTGACACCATTACTAGTATTGTCAATCATTTACCTAGCTTATAAGTTGGCCTTTAATACATGTATGGTAGCAAACAAGCAAACAAACAAACAAACACTGCGTATAATGTTTGGTACAACTTGCAGTTCCCCTCACCCACTGAGCACCAAAGAGGAGATCCTCTGAAGAAAAGACAGAGGGTACAGTTGATAATAAGTTGCTTCAACCACTAAAGCCTACTGGTATTAATGTTTAGAAAACAAGAACAGTCATAGATAAGAATCTGAAAGTCTCAAAATACAGACACAGAGCTCCCTTCCCACAGAGAGCTCCACATACCCAAAAGAGCCAAACTCTTCTAAAGAACCCTACCCCTGCAGCCAACACAATGTGTATTTCTCTGTTTTGCATTTAGGCAATAAATTCACAGACCTAGCCATGGCCTTTTATAAACATTTCTTGTACTATGAGAATCACTCAACTACTAAATTCTGAGCCATGCCAGCATTTGGAGTGCTGAGACTCCTTCCTCTTACTTTGTGATACTCTCTGTTCACTGTGTCTGCAAACATAAACAGATTTCATTTTCTTTGTACAAACATATATACACACTGGCTTACGTGTGCATACACACTTTACACACACATCTGTATGTGTTGTTTAAAATTTGTTTCTCATTTTTTTATGAAAACAGAGCTTGGAGTAGTATCTAGGATGTGTGTTTGGGGTCTTCTGTGATTCCCCTTTGCTCCAGCACACTGCTGCTTGAACTCATTGAGATTGTCTGCCTCCTAAGTGCTGGAATTAGAGGCATTAGCCACCATGCCTGGCCATGAGAGAAGCCTCTTTAATGAGGAGTGAGAACTATACTTATGGGTGGATGTAAGGATATGGTTTAGAATATAGATTGGAATTAGGTTGGTCTGGTAACATGGTGGTAGTAAGTTCTCTCTTAAGGTCCATGACTTTAAGGTCATTGGCTGTATTTCTATTATTAGGCACAAATCCCTCATGTTGAGGAGATCTTGAGTCCAATTAGATAGTTATTGGTTACTGCCAACATGCGTATACCATGATTGCACTGAGATATCTTGCGATGCTGGTCTTAGTATCTATAGGCATCACAGCTGGATAAGGCTACTGATTGCACTGATTCGTTCTTTCACTAAGCAACTTGCATTCTGGACATCCTAGTTTAAAGCTTTGGAATTCGCTTTTCTAAGTGAGAATTCAGTGTCAAATGGGGACTTAGTGAAGTAACCTGAAGTGTTGCAGACTTCTTTGAAGTGAAGATTGAATAGACAGGACATTGAGTATGTACCTTGTCATATGTCACATGTCACCATAGACATATGTCAGGGATGAGTAGTTTACCTGATATAGGCTAAAGGTAAGGTACTTTTGAGATATCGGTAGAGCCAAGAGTCCTAGCCACTGTCTTAAGTTATGCTCAAGAACATGACAAAAAAAATCTAGTGACCAGATAGATTAAAAAGGCACAAAGCAGTTGACTTAGTATGTGAAAATTCGCTTATGTCCTTGGAAGAAAAGTTCAGTCCCTTTAACAACCAAACCTACTCCTTACCAAGAGAAGTTTTAAGAATGTCTTAGGCTATCATAGTGGTAATCAATGCCTAGCTAAATAATATCCTTTAACTTTAACTTCCAAGCACATCGTCAAATTTTACTTCCTATTTATTATGATAGAAGTGTTGGGCTTTGTTTAATGAATATAACCAGCAAATTACTTGGACTTTGTCATGGATTATGTATGCTTGGCCAGGGAGTGACACTATAAGAAGGAGTGACCTTGTTGGAATAGGTGTGTCACTGTGGGGATGGGCTTTAAGACCCTCATCCTAGCTGCCTGGAAACCAGTATTCTGCTAGCAGCCTTCAGATGAAGATGTAGAACTCTCAGCTCCTCCTGCATCACATTTGCATGGATGCTGTCATGCTCCCACCTTGATGATAGTGGATTGAACCTCTGAACCTGTAAAGGAGCCCCAATTAAATGTTTTCCTTATAAGAGTTGCCTGGGTCATGGTGTCTCCTCACAGCAGTAAAACCCTCACTAAGACAGACTCCAAGCCTGATTCAGCACCTCCTCGCCCATTGCTATGTCAGTGCTGGGAGTAATGCAGACAAGACAGCTGGCTCCTTCACTGACTGCACTGAGCTCAGGGTCCCTGCAGACTCACAGTGATGAGAGAATGACATCAGGGCTTTAGTGGGCTGAGTTATTAAAATGTGAGTTACTTGCTACCACAGCACACCTTTGCAGATCCTGACTGATTCATCTGGGGACCAACATGGGCTCTCAAAGTCCGAGAGAAAAAAAACAAAAAAAACAAGGGAATCTAATTTTTTAATGCAATGCTGGTGGGATCTCTCCACAGTAGACTTGCTCAAGTTGGTTAGTGAATACTTGGGGCAAAGACGTTGTGGTCCTCAAAATATTAATTTGGAAAGTTTATTTTACGGCTCCTTTTAATATTCCTATTATGCTTTTTTGAGTTCCAGTTCATCCGTCCACCCACAAAAACATATGGCAAACTGTCCAACAATAATCCTAAAATAGTATATAAAACTTACATTTGGTAACATCTTTCTACATCAGATTCTAACTAAATAACTATAATGAAGTTAATAGAAGATAATTTTACTAACCCTTGTATGTGTTATTGTAGAGAAATGAAAAAATATAGGCATATGAGAAATATTTAGGGCATTAAGAACTTGTGTGAAGCTAAGTAGGTTGAATTTATAATCCATGAGTTTAAGATACATAATTCCTGAACATAAATGTAAGCTTTTGGTTTCCTCTATATATAGCTCAATAAAATAGTGTTATGCATTAGAGTTAACATTGGGTTTTCTTTGAAGAGAGGTAGAGAGAATATTAATGATATCCTGCCTGATCTCTGCCGTGTGCCCAACATCTCCCCACCTGTTGTGCATCATGAATCATCACATGCTTTGAGCCCAAGCAGCAGAAGCAGGTGGCCATGTACTCACTAAGAAATGGAAATTTGCAGCTTGGTATTAAGTATGGTTTTTCTTATAGTCCTGGCTGAGGCCCCAAAGAATGGAACACTGTGGAGATAATCTCTTCCTTTCTTTTCGAGAGGTAGCCAAACCATCTGTGTTCGTTTCTAATCCTGCCCTGACAGATTATCAACAATTTATTAATGGAAGGCAAAAAGAACACAGCATCTCATAGCTCTGCTGCTCAGATGCGCAGGCGTGTGAGACGTCTTCCTTGGCTCCTGTCTCTGACACTAGTAGGTTGAATCGTCTTATAGTCCCCATCTCTCATATCATCTTCCTGTGTTGTCTATCCTCATTCTGGTCAGAGCTGGAACCCTTCTTAGGACTCCAGCTGAGACTAGAGATAATGAAAGAATCCAGTATTACACTCCTAGCCCAAGGGCCATCACCTTAATGGCAAGTGACTCATTGCCATAAGCTCATAAAATATTTATTATATCTGGCAATCCCAGCATGGTATTTTGGTGGGGAGGTCATTCGTCATGTATGAAAACTATGACATCTTGCACTTGAAAGACCCACAACGTGAGGACTCCCCCACGTTCTGACTCAGGAGAGGCGACACCCCAAAATCACCAACGAGAAACGGTCTTGCTGCAAACTGCAAGAGGATTTTTATTCAAGAGCGCTCTCAGGCCCACGGTCATACACCACGCAGGGGTAGAGGACTGTGGCGCCCCGAGTAGCTGGATAAGGGGGTATTTAAAGGAAGAAACCACAACTCAAGGAGGTGGGAAGGGTGCTGTTGGAAAATACCAAAAATACCAGTTAAGAGTCACAAGGAAGTACAAAGTCACAGGTGTCACAAGGAATACCTGGTAATTGTGAGGGTTATTTCTCAAGACAGTTTCTAAGAGCCCCTAACAATAGCACCTTTGCATAGCGGGTTCCAGCAATGGTCAGGGTGGGTCAGGGTGACTTTCTTTGAATGAACACTCCTTGAACCCAGGAAGTGGGTGGGTGGAGGAATGTTGCTATCTGTTTTATGATTAGCATACCTTGGAGCACTGAGTTTACTACTTTCACACTCAGACCCCAAACTGATTTGCCAATGACCAGCCAGCAGCCACACTTCGTGACCAGAAGTTGATCAAAGAGAGGTTGATCTGAAGACATGCAAATTGATGCGCACCTGCTTTGTGGGAAGCCATGAGATGTTTGATCCTATCATGTGCCATGAAAAGAGCAACACTGGTCTAAAGAATGGGAAGAAATGGGGGGTGGGGAGGGTATGTGACCTGTGTCCCTGGAACTTGAGCATCACAGAAACCCCCAGAACACTGAAGGCCAGAAGCATTGTTTAGCCTTGGAGATCTGAAGAGACCCTGTTGTGAGAGGTGCTATCACTCTTAATGCTACACATATCATAAGTAATTGTCCATAGATGTCAAGATAAACCATACAGCAGGGAGGGAGCAAGGTGCTGGCACCAATGAAAAACATACCAGCCATACCGGTGGCTACGGAATATCAGAATTCCTCGCACAGCAGCCTGTACAAGTGTCTCTCAAGAAAACAGCAACATGATCCTATCATACAAATGATACAAGGATTTAGTCCCAAAAGCCCATTCAAAGAAAGTTACTCATAAAGGACCATTCCACAGGGAGGAGTGATTTGGGTCCAGTGGGCTTAATTTTGCAGGTAAAATAATCTACCTTCCTTCCTCACTGAAGCTTCAAACCTGTGCGGGTCTTGATATGCAGGCAGATTTTCCCTATTATTTCTTTTTTTTATGTGTGTGCATATTTTTATTTATTAAATATTTTCTTTATATACATTTCAAATGCTATCCCGAAAGTTCCCTATACCCTCCCTCCACCCTGCCCCCCTACCCACCCACTCCCGCTTCTTGGCCCTGACATTCCCCTGTACTGGGGCATATAAAGTTTGCAATACCAAGGGGCCTCTCTTCCCAGTGATGGCCAACTAAGCCATCTTCTGCTACATATGCAGCTAGAGACACGAGCTCTGGGGGTACTGGTTAGTTCATATTGTTGTTCCACCTATAGGGTTGCAGACCCCTTCAGCTTCTTGGGTGCTTTCTCTAGCTTCTCCATTGGGGGCCCTGTGTTCCATCTTATAGATGACTGTGAGCATCAACTTCTGTATTTGCCAGGCACTGGCATAGCCTCATATGAGACAGCTATAACAGGGTCCCTTCAGCAAAATCTTTCTAGCACTGTGCAATAGTGTCTGGGTTTGGTGGCTGATTATGGGATGGATCCCAGGGTGGGGTAGACTCTGGATAGTCCATCTTTTCGTCTTAGCTCCAAACTTTGTCTCTGTAACTCCTTACATGGGTATTTTGTTCCCTATTCTAAGGAGGAATGATGTATCCACCCATTAATCTTCCCTCTTCTTGATTTTCTTGTGTTTTGCAAATTGTATCTTGGGTGTTCTATGTTTCTTTGGCTAATATTTCTAATGTACTTTATAACTGAGGAACAACTTCTGTCTGGCAGAGACTAGAGGAGATGTGGGACCTTCTTATTCTGTCAATGGGGTTAAGCCAAGGGAATCAATAAGACCCTATCTGAAACTGCCAGAATAGTAAGGAAGGTGCTCTCTAAATGCCCACCCAGCACAAGGGACCCCTTCACAAACCACGTCTATCATTCTTACCAGAGGTGACCAGTGCCAGAGATTCAGACATTCAGTCTGCCCAGAGAATCTCACTAGCATCTGTTATCACCTAAAAGCCCCTGCCCTTCAGTAGAATGCCATACGTGTTTATTTAATGGGACGGACTTCTGGAAACCAAGGCACTATCACCTTTATGACACAGAGATCCTATTATTTCCCCTTCTAACTGCTTTGTGCGTTTTTATAAATATTTATATAACCATCTGCTATATTGGGTTTTTTTTTGTTCAAGTTTGAGAAGGAACTCTTGAACAATATTAGCTGGAGCACACCGATTATTCACACAGGGTAGGGTGTTTTTAAGAAGGGAGCCACAGAAGGTCTGCTCCTACAAACCATCACCATTCATTTAATTTCACATTCTCTTTGAAGATACTCCAAAAGACAACGGCATTTGCAGACTCAAGAGTTCCCTAAATCCAATCCCACCTTCCCTCATCCTCGATGTTATTTATAATCAATAGAACAAGGGCACCGATGCTGAGCTTACAAAAATGCTATGAGGATTACACAGAATAAAATGGCCCATGTGGAGGATTGAGCAGTGTATAGGCTGAGCACTCCAGAAACGGCAGCTAATAATACTGCATATGGATGCTTTGCTTGGGAACGCATTTATGTATTCTTAGTGAATGGCTGAAAAGCAGAGAGCTGAGAAGCTAAGTAATTCTTCAAACTTCTATCAAAGCTCTAGATGCTAGAAGGAGAAGGTGAGGACAATATAAACTGTAGCTTAGGACCTGATTCATCAGGAAGAGGAAAACAAATAAGTATTAAGCTCATTTTGGGAAAAAGATGAAGAGTGTATGGTGTGTCCATTTTCATATGTAAGTGTGTATATGATTTCAATTCACAAATAGATAATCACTAAGCCAACCCCCCCCCACACACACACACAGAGACAGACACACACTTTGGGACACACAATAATCCTCTTAAAACACAAAGCAGGAATCCATTGTAAATACGTAAAGGACGTGTAAACTTTTTAAAGAAAAATGTCCTGACTTAACATTATAAGACAAAGAACCTCTGATGATGTTGAGTTTGTTTTGTGTCAGCCATCTACTGTTGGATGTGAGGTCTACTCTTAAGAATAGTGTGTTTCCAGGGCCCTTAATGAAGGAGCTAGAGAAAGTACCCAAGGAGCTAAAGGGGTCTGCAACCCTATAGGAGGAACAACAATATGAACTAACCAGTACCCCCAGAGCTCTGTCTCTAGTTGCATATGTGTAGCAGAGGATAGCCTAGTCGGTCATCAATAGGAGGAGAGGCCCTTGGTATTGCGAAGATCAAATGCCCCAGTACAGGAATGCCAGAGCCAGGAAGCAGGAGTGGGTGGGTTGGGGAACAGGGCAGGGGGAGGGTATAGGGGCTTTGGGGATAGCATTTGAAATGTAAATGAAGAAAATATCTAATAAAAAAACGAATAATGTGTTTCAGACAGGCAGTTGTGCCACATGCCTTTAATCCCAGCACTTGTCAGGCAGAGGCAGGCCAATTTCTGAGTTCGAGGACAGCCTGGTCTACAGAGTGAGTTCCAAGACAGCCTGGGCTGCAAAGAGAAACCCTGTCTTGAAACAAACAAACAAACAAACAAACAACAACAACAACAAAAGAATAGTGTGTTTTCTGGTAAGACATCCTTGTAGAAAATCAATTTTTCACTTGCAAATGGTTTTCAATTGGAGATAGACTTTGGATTTGAGACAGGGTATGTGTCCACTTCTCATCTTAGCTCCAGGACCCCATCTATGCAGATGTGTGCAGAAACTGAGGCCCTGCACATGCAGCATCAGATCCTATGAGTTCACATGTATACCAGTCTCATAGTGTCAAGGCATCCTTGCCACAGAAAAGGGGAAAGGGTCTGGACTGGGGGAACAGGAAGGAAGTAACTGGGAACAGTCAGAGAAGGGAAACTGTGATCATAACATATTGTACAAAAAAATCTATTTTCTTTCCCTTTGTGGTGGTTTAATAAGAATGCCCTCCATAGTTTCACAGATTTGAATACTTGATCACCAGGGAATGGTCCTATCAGTAGGTGCCTTCTTAGAGTAGATGTAGTTTTGTTGGAGGAAGTATGTCAATGGGGTGATCTTTGGGGTTTCAAATATTCATCTCAGGACCCCTCGCCCTCTCTCTCCCTGCTTTCTGTAGATCTGGTTGTAGAACTCTCAGCTACCTCTCCAACACCAAGTCTGCCTGTGTGCCACCATGCTTCCCACAAAGATGATAATGGGCTAAATCTCTGAACTGTAAGCCAGCTCCAATTAAATGATTTCCTTATGAAAGTTGCCATGGTCATGGTGTCTCTTCACATTAATAGATCATTAACTAAGATACCCTTAGATTATATTTGGTTAGCAAACTCTATTATAAATAAATTGACCACACAGAGCCCAAAAAGGTGTTCTAAATATGGACAAAGACAGCTCTGTGCTATAGATTGTAAATAAATTGAGCCTCAAACTTTCCCCAACTTGTCACCCCCTGGTTAGAACCATGGCTCCTCCACAGGGATGGTCTGAGTTTGCTCTTCTGGCTGCCACTGGGCAGGATCCCTTCTGGCAGGCTTCCCAGGCATCTATTAAACTGTCTTCCCATGAACTTGCTCTGCTAAGTTCCATCCGTTTTATTTCAGATCCATGTAATACTAGATGCATAGCATTTGTTTCAAGCCTGTCAGACAGCCGCTCACGCTCCAGTCATATCTGGTCTGGTCTGTCTCTCTATGCAAAATTGTTTCTCCCCTTTCTGTTTAGCTGACACACGGGAGAGCTTCCATTTGGGGCATTCTAAAAGCACCACGCTCATTGACTTTCCTCCCACCTTTTCCTAAATTAAAAGGCATGTACCTTGCCTAGAGGGCTGTTTGCTAATTAAACAGATGCTGAGTTTGTTTCCTTATTTTTTTGCTACTCCCTAAGAAGATGGCTAGTCATGGACCCAACATCATTGCTTCTTAGCTAACTGCACTAATTTGTATTACTGTTCTAAATATTTGCTCCTGTCTTCATGGGAAGAGTATTCATAGCTTCAGTCTGTAACGTCGTATTAGCCATGTGACTTAGAATGGATACCAGTTTTGGCCACATGACCTCTTATAACCAAGTAAACATAAAGGCAGTGAGAGGCACAAAGGGCTGCATAGGCATGCATTTTTTGCAGCCTATTTTTAAAAGGGTTCAGCCTCTCTTCTTGCTCACCACCCAGCAGAGATATTGGAAGAGAAAAGTTATTAGGATATGGGAGAAGAGGACCTATTCAGCAGTAGTTCTTTGGAGGGGGGGTGAGTGTGATCTTCTTTCTCAGCAGTTCAGATCCATAGCAAACACCAAATACGACTCAGCAGCTGCAGTCCAGTCCTCTAGGCAGGCAGACACCAGGCATGAACCAGCAGCTGTAGTTTAATCCTAAAGAAACCACAAGGCTCGCCAACAGGCCTGAGGTGAAGCCTCAGAAGCAGCAAGAAGCTGCAGGAACCTTGTGAGCAGTTCTCAATGGTGGCATTACCACAACTTGAGCTCAACACCTCTATATAAGTCAAACCTATATATGAGTGTCATTAGTGAAAACTAACAATGTGGAGCAAGCCAAACCAATGTTCAGTGCTCATCTCCTACTGTCTGAGGGGTCATATTTATACTCTTCCATGCCAGATCCTTTCATGTATCTGCTATATCAAAATATACTTTTACCTGTGTCTGTCCCAGCAAAACATCATTTGACATAACTGGCTTTCCAAAGAAACTAGAAGTTTCTACTTCAGGGTTGGTTTCATAGGCCATCTCTGATGGGATTTTAGGTAGGTCCTTCTTGTCCTGGAGCAAAGACTGGACAGGGACACATGGGTAGAAGCAGAAATAAGGGCGGTTTAATAGAAAAAAAGACTGTCCCAAGGGAGGAAGCTAAGAGAGCAGAGAGAAAGCTGAGCAACTGAAAGACCCTGCTCAGAGCTGGAGGTGGTTCAGTGGTTAAGAGCATGCCCTTTCTTCCAAAGGACTCAGGTTCAATTCCCAGCACCCACATGGCAGCTCATAACTCCCTGAAAGATCCTGCTCTGCAAGGGGCTGGAGCTTCTGTGGTGCCAATGAGGGCTTTCTCATGCATGCTGTATATAGTTCTCTAAGAAACTCCACACATATGCTTCTTTAACGTCTTCAATTTCCACCTAAATTTCAGTATCATAGTGAGACAGTCACAGGTCACTTTCAGATGGCAGAAGTGTCATTGCCTGTGCCTTTGGCTGGGTTTAGTAGGCTGGTACAGAAAACCTGATAGGGTACTGGAGAGCTGCTGGTGCTTTGTCCATTATAGAAGTCTGAAAATATTGTTTCCAATATCAAAAAGAAAACACAAACAGACTGAATTAAAACAGCTTCGAGTAGGAAAGGGCAGATGCTCTTCTGCCATACTTTCTTTATCTGGAAAGCTAAAGGTATCGCCCACAGTCTGAGTGGGTATTCCTGCATTAATTAAGGCCATTGGGATAGCTCTTCATTTGAGGTCCCCTACTCCAGTGATTCTAATTCATGGCAAGACATTAAAACTCACCCTAATGGCCTGGCTTTTGTTATAGATGTGTGGTAGTTTGAATAAGATTGGCCCCCATAGGCTCATATATTTGCATGCCTAGTCTCCAGTAGGAGTTGGTGAGTTGTCATGGAAGGATTAGGAGGTGTGGCCCTGTCGAAGCAGGTGTATCATTAGGGGTGGGCTGTGGGATTTCAAAAGCTCCTGCTAGGCCCAGGGATCTCTCTGTCTGCTATGTGAAGAACAGGATGTGGCTCTCAGCCTGATTGCTCCAACACTATGTCTGCCTGAGTGCCAGCATGTTCCCCACCCTGATGATAATGAACTATCTCTCTGAAACTAAGCAAAACTCCAATTAAATTATTTTAAAAAATAAGTTGCCTTAGTCAACTTATTGAGTAAGTTATCAATAAGTGATGTCTCTCCCAAGCAATAGAACATTGACTAAGACAAAATGTCTTCCAGTCACACTCTGCCTAAAGAGATATTAAAATGTAAGAGATTACTGGTTGGAGAACTTTTTAAACTGTGGTTTGGTGTGTATTCATCAGCTTCATGCTTGTGGACTAGAAAGAGGAACACAGAGAGGGGATAAGTCAGAAGGTTTCTGTTGCATACATCTATGAAATGAAGGGATGGTATTGAAGAAAATAATGCAGTGTCGCAATAAAAGTAGCAATGTGTTCAACATTAACATTTATCACTGCACTAAAAGATCAAATTAAGGCATGTGTCCTCATAATATTGAAACTACTTAAAATTCAAAAATCACCATTAGTGTTCAGCCTGTTTATAGATTTTTCAGTAAAAAAACAGAACTCAGGTCCCCTGAAGCCCTACTTAACACTGCCCATTCCACACGTGGATAATTCAGAATCATTATCCATTTCTAGAATTTTATTAGTGTGCCATGCCCCGAATTGGGAAAAAAACAGATTAAACAATGAACTTATGTACAAATTTGATAGCCTAAAAACAAAAAGAATACTGTCCAAAACCAGGAATGAACAGAATTGATGAATGTCAAACTAGCAGCTGATAAGCCCAAACCTGAATTCTCATGAGGGTATCATCAGCAACAGAAATATCCTATCTCCCTGCCCTACACTCTCACAGGGCATGCCTTTTGCACAGACTTCCCAGCACACCCGTCACCTGTTGCTCCAGCCACCTTCTGAGGTAATGTCTCTTCTTCTGAGGTAAGGTCTCTTCTGAGGTAAAAGGTCTTTTCTGAGGTAAGGTCTCTTCTGAGGTAAGGTCTCTACTGAGGTAAGGTCTCATCTGAGGTAAGGTCTCCTCTAAGGTAAGGTGCTCTCAGTAGCAGGAGCATCTGCAAACCCCCTGAGCATCATCTAAAACCTCCAGCTTTGTCCTGGGTGCCAAAGAACTGGTTATGTTCAAGATCTCTGACAAACAGGACAGCAACAGAAATCTGGTCCAAGCTAGTTGGCTGGTAAAGGAAGCAACCATCTTTAATGATTTAGCCATTTCATAATGAGAATTGCCTAAGAATGCACAGCACTTTCTTGGTAGACACAGAGATGAAATGAAAGTTGTATCCCTCTGCTGCTGCTGCTGCTGCTGCTGCTGCTGCTGCTGCTGCTGCTGCTGCTGCTGCTGCTGCTGCTGCTGCTGCTGCTGCTGCTGCTGGCGATGAAGAGGACACCGGTGCCATCTTATATGGAGTTTTTCAAGGGATCGTGTTCCTCATGTGGGAGGAAAGGAGATTTCAGCAGTGGTTCAATTTCAAGTCTGAAGAAGATCAAGTTGTTGATTGTAATTAAGTGCTAGAGCCCCAGGTCTCACAGCTACATCTTTGGTGGAGGCCCTGACTCTGCTCTTCTTGCCTGCATCTCACTGTCTCCCCTTGCGATGTTCTGCCTTGTAGATCTCTACTGTCATTTAGAAAAGGAAAAGCCAATGGCACTCTTGATCGCTGGTGTTTTGGTAGAGCCTCTGCTGTTGTGGTAAAGCCTCTGGTGTTGTGGTAGAGCCTCTGGTGTTGTGGTAGAGCCTCTGGTGTTGTAGTAGAGCCTCTGGGGTTGTGGTAGAGCCTCTGGGGTTGTGGTAGAGCCTCTGGGGTTGTGGTAGAGCCTCTAGGGTTGTGGTAGAGCCTCTGGGGTTGTGGTAGAGCCTCTGGGGTTGTGGTAGAGCCTCTGGGGTTGTGGTAGAGCCTCTGGGGTTGTGGTAGAGCCTCTGGTGAGGTCTTCAGGTCAGTGGACTCATGACCTCGAAGGGTGCTGTGGGTCTCTTCCTGTCTGCCATTCACTTCCTGGACACTGGTGAGAAGATCTGCTCCACCACCTGCCTCTGCAACGACATTCTGTGTTTCTATAAGCCGAAAGCAACAGAACAACTCACAAACTGGTTAAACCAAAGTTG
Source organism: Mus musculus (assembly GCF_000001635.26). Lineage (NCBI taxonomy): Eukaryota > Metazoa > Chordata > Mammalia > Rodentia > Muridae > Mus > Mus musculus. The sequence continues at coordinate 40,927,273 of NC_000067.6, read as the reverse complement.
ACTAACACACTCCCCCAAATACTCTATGTCTAAGTAACAGCCTCCAGTAAGTCAGAAAGTTAGGTAAAAAGGTCACTGGTACAGCATGGCAATGTGCTTACAGGAAGGGCAGAGGAGAACATAGACATGCAGAAAGAGGACAGCAAGAAGTCAAAGAGGAAGCCTATGGGGGGCATCGGCCCTGCTAAAGCTGTGAGCTTAGACTTCTGGGCTTAAGAACAGTGACACTGTGAAGTCCCACTGTCTGAGGCAACCAACATGTGGGACATAACCATAGCAGCCCCCAAAAGCATTTATTGTCAAATGAATTTTCTTAATTTTCAAATAATATTTTCTCTGACACCCAGTCTGACAGCAAACGCCCTGATCCCCTGGCTCTTACAAGCCTCCCAGCTCTCTTCCTCAATGTCCCCTGAGCCTGGGGGCACTGAAGGGTTTTGTAGATGCATCCATTGGGTCTATGAGTCACAGTTCTTCATTTTGAATGGTTGTTCTTTTCTGTAATGGTCTTCATCTGTTGTAAATAAAAGGTTCTTCGGGGATGAAGATTACACTTAGCTATGGATATAAGATAAATATTTAGAGTGTGGTAAGGGATCATGTGACCTAGCACAGTGGTGCTTATGCGTTTTCTTTTGAGATTCATGACGTCACTAGCCCTAGATAACTGGCTAGGTTTCCAGTACCAGGCATAATTTTCCTATTGTTGAGTTGGGTCTTGAGTCCAGTTAAAGAGCTGTTGGGTACTGCCAGGGTATGCACATTCACTACTGCACTCTTATGGCGTGTTGGCCAATGTTATGTCTGACAGCAGAGGACAAGTGATCTAACTGGGGCAACAAGAGAAAGGGAGGGAGCTCTAATACACAAGGGGGAGATTAAAATGAGTACAGATGTCTGAAACAGCCATAATGAACCAAACTACTAACAACCTACCAAAATTGTTTTAAAATCTATAACATTTGTAAGTCTGTGTATAAACATGCATATATAATTTAAATGAATTTTTCTCATTTGGGCTGACAATGCTCCTCCCCCTACCCCCAAGAGCCAATGGCCATCTAATAAAATCCCCAACACTGGGTCTGAGAAGCCCTCTTTGGAATTGTTGGTAACCTCGATTGATCCTAGAGGTAGAAAGTGAGTGTCTCTTGTTGATGACACCATGCACGTCAGACACAGGACCAAGAGGCCCCTGACCTGGACTAATGTTCTCCGAGGACTAGCTTTCATGGCACCAGAAGGGCACCATGTAAGCTTCCAAAGGAGGAAGGCAACCAACAGTCCAACGCAGCTATGATGCCTAAAGAGGATATTGTCTTCATTGAAATCGAAAGGATAGTGATTAGTGCTATGATGCTTAGTGTCTGTCACCTCAGACTAGAGTCAGCTGGGAAGAAGGAACCTCAGCTAAGGAGAAATTGCCTCCATCACATTAGCCTGTGTGCATATCTAATGTACACTTTTTTTCATTGCTAACTGATGTAAGAAGGCCCAGCACACCGTGGCTGACACCATCCTCACCATCCTCTGTAGACGAAAAGTAGGTGAAACTTCTAGCTAAGGAGCTATTTTACTTATAGAACTACTTTTTAGAGAGGGACAATGGGGATTTTTTCCCCCTCAGGGAAACTAAATGAAAATGACAACTCTCACCCTTAAGAGAAATGTGAGGGGGGCAGGACCCATGGCAGCGGGTAAGAGCATTGGCTGCTCTTCCAAAGGTCCCAGGTTCAATTCCCAGCATGCACATGGAAGCTCACCAAAGTCTGTCACTTCTGTTCCAGGAGATATGCTACCTTCATACAGACATACAGGGAGGCAAAACACTAATGCACTACAAATAAAAATGAATAATATTTTTAAAAATACTGTTAAAATAGGAATAATAATAAACGATGTCACTCCCATGTGTCTTGCAGTCCCAGTAAATTTTCCTTATGGGTTAAGAATTGCTACAAATTTTTAGGAGCTTTTTTTTTAGCACAGTAAAATATTAATTTTTCCTCTTCCATGTTATTGTAGTCGGTTTGGTTAATGCGATAAGGCTTGTGCTAAACAGTGCAAATGCTGGACTACTAGCTGCCAAATTCCCCACGGGACGCCATACAGAGTTTCAGAAGCAAAAGGCACACTGAAATCCAATCACCCTAAAGTGTTTTTGCATGTTTGTGCCCTACAAAAGCAATCACCACCTTGGTGCAGGCTTTTCTTAGGCAGTGGCAAGTGGCTGAGGTTAACTGCCCGGAGTCCAGCTGAAGGTCACTGGTTCCTCACAGCTACTCATTAACCCCCCAGGAAATCTCCTGCATTTTCGTGGTTATTGTTCAATCTTTAATAGACAATTTTGCAAGTACCCCGAGTACTTGCTCTCTCCCGGAACACCTGCAGCCAGCCAGATCCTGTTTGTATAGAGAAAGGACTCTGTTTTTCTTCAACGGGGATTGAATTTCAGCTTTCTTATAAAGAACACTTATGGGCCAGTGGTTCAGGAAAAGTTGCTTTAATTGGGTTTTGGTTTTGTTTCTTTCTTGATGGGGAAAGAGGATGGAGTGAGGGGAAATGGAGGGATGGGAAAGGAGGTAGATGAGGCAGAAGGACCCAGCTCCCTGATTTTTCTGGGCTCCAGCAATATCCTCGTAATGAGCACAAAACAGTAAGATTATTTGGGAAGGAATCACAAGCCCAGAGGAATGCAGGAAGGGATGGCTGTGAAGAACCTCAGACATGAAACTGAACAGCAACCTCACAGCTTGAGCACAAAGTGCAGCCCAGAAAAACTGAAATCCAGACTCAACTGCAATCCCCTGCTTCTGAAAGCCAAGCGACCTCTACCAGGACAACCCACAAATTCAGCGTGAGCATTGTTCTGGATACCAAGGAGTCATTTGTCAACAGAGGGCACTACATCAGACCATAGTTCCATTCTCTCCTTCCTGTAAAATTTGATCTTGGACCTTGGTGTTTCACCCCAAAAGAGCTATAGTTATCCAGTGTTAACTGAACCCTCAGCAAGCCTGAACTACCATGTCTGCCAGTGTGCAGAATCCACTGCACTTCCTGTTAATGTATCCTCCTCCACAGTGACTTCCCGACCACTTCTATACGGCCTAAGGAAAAGGATGTTCTCCAATTGCGTTACATGGTTTCCTGAATGCTATGAAGAGTCAGTGTATCTCTGTTCTGACTTCAAAGACTTAGATTCTCTCACTAGTCACTGACTCTAAGAAAAAAATCTAGAGCCATGTTGGGGGGGGGGGCGGGGCTTATTATTTTGTCTATAGATATAAATAATCCAAAATGTAAGGTCTCTATTTCAAAGTGGTATCAGTAAATTTTTTAAAGCATCCATCACAGATCCTTCTATGGAAATGAGAATGGCAGAGAAATTACTTATAAAATCAAATGCCAGTTAACTCAAACCATTCCAAGTCTCTATAAAGGCAATCCTTGGAGATCAGAGACCCTTGCAAAGCACTTCTTAACTGGACTTATAATGGTAGATTAAGATATTCCAAGGCAGGCAGAGCTAGTCTGGCCTAATATAAATTAGTCTAAGGCAGCAAAGGAATGCCAGTTGGAGAATAGCTGACCTCTTACGTATGAGAAATTTAAAATGCACCTGAGATGGTAAATGCAGAAGGAATTATGCAAGTTCCCCACTTTAACAGGGCAGAATCCAGTGGATTTCTTAAAGTATTTCCAAGCAAAATAACATCCATTATGCCCACATTTTTGATGTTGACAGAAACACATAGCAATTCAGCCCACTGATGTGGTGCTGTTGGGTCCAATCATTGTAGGGTTGTGCTGGCATGACTTTCATCCTAAAATAACTTAGAGCTGCAAACAAAGTCATGGTTGAAGGAGGTGTCCCTGGACCACCAGCCTTTATTGACTCCTGCCATAGAAAGAAGGTAGCAGTTCAGTTCAATTGTATTCCCTTTGCCCAGAAAAATACTTGAATCCCCAAGTTAGAAGGAGAAATACTACTGGTGGCAGTCTTCAGTTTTATAGGAGGCACCAGTTACTCCCTGACAGTTCCTGAGTGACTAACTGAACACAGAGCTCCTGGTGAAGCCTGCATAGCTGATATAAAAACAGATGGACCAGGACTTCCTCCATTACTGTGTGGCTGGGCAAGTATATAGTTAATTATTACGTTTTTCTTCACCCTTTCAGAATTCATAAACTGTTTCTCAAGGTCATATCATGGCTGTTCTGTACTTTTTAACAGGTCATTTATTTCTAAAATGTTTTCTAGACTATTTTTTTTAAAAGAGAGCACAAGAGAAATAGCTTTATAGCTCTAAGGGAAACTCCAACAGTTGGAACAGACAGCAAGTTACAAAAAAAAAAAATAGAGACAAGAATCCTTTGCTTAAATATTTTATTGTTTTGTCCTTTTATAAGCTGCATGGTGTGAAGTATTATCATATGCTAAAAATGATCTTAGCTTATATGATCTTTATTTTCACAGTAAACTTACAAAGCAGGCGTTTTCATATTAATTTATTCTCTCCTTAAAGTCAGAAAAATCTCACAAACCTTTACTGAAGTCAGCAAGTGATTAAAAACAGAGATAAACAGGCTGGTGTAATGGTGAATATTTTAACCCCAGCACTTGGGAGGCTGAGGCAGGGGGCATCCGGAGTTTGGAACTAGCCTAAAAGAAACAAGATCCTGTCTCAAAACGAAAGAAAACAGCAAAGCTGAGATTTAGATGCAGGCTGCCGTGATGGTAAATTTCTGAATCTTAACTACTGTCAACTTTTGCAACTGAAGTATATTCTTGTGGTGGATTGAGTCAGACAACAAGACCTTATTTGAGTCCCTCCTCTTAGGATCATACTCAAACAAAGGTGGATTTTAAATGCTGAAGTAGGATGTATATTATATCCTTGTCTATTGTGGCAATTTGCATCCTGGTTCTGCCCTCAGTCAGCCCTGAAGGCACCCTTTATAAAGGAAGAGAGGGTCCTTTGCCTTACAGAAGCCTCTCTGTTTCTCAAGGTCCCGTTTATCAATTGTTGATCTTAGAGCCTCAGCCATTGGTGTTCTGTTCAGGAACTTTCTCCTGTGCCAGTGTGTTCAAGGCTATTGCTCTTCTATTAGATTTAGTTTATCTGGTTTTATATGTTGAAGCCTCTTGAACTTGAGTTTTGTGCAGAGTAATAAATACGGATTTCTCTGCTCAGTTAGCCAGCAACTATTTGTCACTGAAGATGCTCTCTGTTTTCCATTGTATGGTTTTGGCTTCTTTGTCGAAAATCAAGTGTCCATAGGTGTGTGGATTTATTTCTGGGTCTTTGATTAGATTCCATTCATCAACCTATCTGTTTATGTACCAATACCATGCAGTTTTTATCACTATTGCTCTGTAGTACAGCTTGAGGTCTGGGACAGTGATTCCTCCAGAAGTTCTTTTAGAGTTCAGTACTGTTTTGACTATCCTGGGTTTTTTTGGGTTTTTTTTTTTTTGTTTTTTGTTTTTGTTTTTTGTTTTTTTCCATATTAAGGTGAGAGTTGCTCTTTCAAAGATTGTAAAGAATTGTGCTGGAATTTTAACAGGGATTGCATTGAATCTGTAGATTGCTTTTGGTAAGCTGGCCATTTTCACTATGTTCATCTTACCTATCCATGAGCATGGGAGATCTTTCAATCTTCTGAGATCTTCTTCAACTTCTTTCTTCCTGGATTTGAAGTACTTGTCATACTGACCTTTCCTTGCTTGGTTAGAATTACACAAAGATATTTTATATTATTTGTGGCTATTGTGAAGGGTGTTGTTTCCCTAATTTATTTCTCAGCCCATTTATCATTTGTATAAAGGAAGGCTACTGAGTTTTTAAAATTAACTTTGTGACCAGCCACTTTGCTGAAGGTGTTTATCAGCTGTAGGAGTTCTCTGGAAGAGGTTTTAGGGCCACTTATCTATGCTATCATATCATCCACAAGTAGTAATACTTTGACTTCTTCCTTTCCAATTTGTATCCCATTGATCTCCTTTTGTTGTTTAATTGCTCTGGCTATAACTTTGAGTACTATATTGAATAGATAGGGAGAGAGTAGGCAGCCTTGTCTTGTCCCTGACTTTAGTGGGGTGGCTTCAAGTTTCTCTCCATTTAACTTGATGTTGGCTATTGACTTGCTGTATACGACTTTCATTATGTTTCTGTTTATACTTTGAATCACTTTTTAAGAAAAGGAGGAACATGGGTAGGAAAAAGGAGGGAGAGGGTAATAGGAGGGCAAGATCAGGTATGAGGAGAGACAGGAGAGAGAGAGGCCCAAAGGTCCAGGAGAATAAATAAAAATCTGCAGATGCTAGGGGGGAGGCGGGAGGTAATCTCTAGGAAGTCCCAGACACCCAGGATGAGGGAAGTCCCTAGGGAACAATGTGGGTGACCTTAGCTGAAGTACCCAACAGTGGGGATATGGAAGCTAAAGAGACCACCTCCAGGAGGCAGGCAGGACCCCCCAGTGGAGGAATGGGGACATCAACCTACCTTCAAAGCTTTTGATTCAAAATTGTTTGTCTAAAAGAAACACAGGGACAACGATGGAGCAGAGACTAGCTCCCAGACTGGTGAGGAACCCAACCTGAGACCTATCCCATGGGCAGGCATTATGCTATGACATTAATACTGAAACTATGTTGTACTTGCCACCAGAAGGCTAGCATGACTATCCCCTGAGAGGCTCTACCAGGAGCTGACTGAGACAGATACGGGAACCCACAGCCAACCATTAGACAGAGGTCAGGGACCCCTATGAAGAGTTAGGGGAAGGATTGAAGGAGCTGAAGGCCATGGCAACCCCATAGGAAGACCAACAGTGTCAACTAACCTCTGAGAGCTCCCAGAGATGGAGCCACCAACCAAAAAGCACACACAGGCTGCTGTGAGGCCCCCAGCATATACGCAGCAGAGGGCTACCTTATCTGGCCTCAGTAGGAGAGAATATGCCTAATCCTGCAAAAACTTTATGCACCAGAGTGGGGGGAATCCCCTTTTCAGGTACCACCAAGAGGGCGCACCCTCTCAGAGAGGAAATGGGAGGGAGGAACTCTGTGAGCAGAGACCAAAAGGGAGGGGTCAACATTCTGGATTTAAATTGGGAGAGATAGAGAGAGAGAGAGAGAGAGAGAGAGAGAGAGAGAGAGAGAAATGATGAGAGGGGTGATCCTCAGTTTTTCTCTAAAACACCCAGTGGAGTGTCATAGAAACATACTAAAATAAAACTTTCTTCCCTTCTTAGGCTAATGCAGTACAAATGAGAACATGCAAATTAACAGTATTGAGGTTGAAATACATAGAATGACTAAAATTAAATACTATGTTTCTTTTGGAAAAATTGGACTATTTGCATCTTTGTAAGTAAAGCTTTTTTTTTTTTTCCTTCCAGGACTCTTCTAAAGAAAATTATACTAATATCATCAAATCTCCACTCCCAACACACACACACACACACACACACACACACACAGAGAGAGAGAGAGAGAGAGAGAGAGAGAGAGAGAGAGAAAGCTCATTCATAGAAAGAGAAACTATAGCATTTGATTAAGCAGCCGCTAATTGAGTGCACTTAGCCTCCATGGATCTCAGCTCTCTATTCAGTTTAATGTATATTGTAATCAAGGACTGCACCTTGGGCTGTCAACCCCTCAACCCAAATAATCAAAGCATTTCCCACCTAATAAAGAAACACTACACAAACAAAATATATCTTATAGCCGCATGATGTTCTGGTTGCTAGAAGTTCTCCAATACTCGTCCTAAGAAGTTCTGATTACCTCAAAAAATGCCTATATAATATTTTATGCCAATTTTTATTACCATCCAAAATTTTATTCAATAAGCTGTTCATGTGTTTTTAAAGAGTCCCCACAATAAAATGTTGCAAAGCAGCCCTTGCAGGGGAATGACAGTATATGGCTTTCTTTTCTCGGAGCTTGTCTTCAAAGGCAATAACCCTGAAAATCACTATTTCAGCTGCTAGGATTTCACAGCAGACAGCAACGTGTTTCTATTTGTTCTATGAGTATATTTTACATTGATTAACAGATCCTTATCAGCCTAGAAGGTGTTGTTTTACCAACCTGTAAAGATGTTGAAGTTGAATCCACCCTTGAAAAATAAACATGTAATATGCAGTCCTTCATGGTGTGACCTGAAGGCAAGCGTGCTAACCAGCATGCGAGCAGTGTGCACTTCTACAGCTGCGGTGGGGTGGGGAAAGTAGAGGAAAGAGAGCTCAGCTAGTGGCAAATAGGAAGGAACTCTGCAGGTTCATGAGACAGGATGCAACATTTCTCCACAAAGCCCCAGGTATGAAAGTACAGAAGACAGAGTGGTGTGCTTTCCGATGAACCCGTGACCAACCTAACTAAAACCCACACACTTGTGTCAGTGATAGCCAGGCCAAATGGCCAGAGAAAAATTACTTTCCAGGATAAACAGGACTGTGCAGGTTTACAGTTATATGTTTTACATTGCAGAACAGGGGCTATGGTCTACATGCATTGAAAATGCCCAGGGTGTGCAGTCCTTTTAACAAGACATGCAGAGATCAGAGAAAGGTAATAATAACTGAGCAAGTATAAAACAAAATCTTAATTCCTACGTTTCACTGAAATGATCAGTGTCACAGGCGATCACAAAATCAACCTTGGAGTTTCAAAGGAATTCAATATCTCTCCTAGTGACACAGCATTTAAAAACGAGCCTAGTATTACTGTCTGTGTCTTATTACACACCATTTTTGGTGGATATTCCTAGGAGGCCTGTTCTTTTCTGAATGGAAATGTAGGAAGAGGAGATCTTAGGGAGAGAGGAGGTAGGGTGGGGGTTATAAGAGGAGAGGAAGGAGGCGAAAATGCAGTCAGGGTGTATTGAAAATAAAAATAAATAAAACTAAAAATGCCAAAGTGATTGTGCCTTGAGACAACTAGAAGAGAGTATAGACCAAGCTACCAAAGCTTCCCTTGGAACATTCTCTTGTGATTCTCTGTCTTTAAGTTTACATTTGCTCAAGGACCATCTGGGAACCTCTCTGTTCAATAACCTGTCGTTTAAAACATTCATCATATCTTACTGTAAGATGAGCACGGCAGAGCAGAGCTCCGGGACTCAGTTTGCGTTGACTTAAGCTTAGAAGAACAAAGGAAACTTTGATTCACTGGGCTGAGATGAAATGTATCCATATCATTGCAATATTAGAGCCTTTTAATCGCCTTTCCATAGACAAGATTAAAATGCCTTAGTTACGCGAGATTAAATGCTTATTCCGTAATTGCAATGGACAGTATGCTTTCAAGGTGGGAGAATTAAATTAAAAGAAAGACAACTCTAGAAAATGTACTAGTGGTAGAATTAGAGAATGTTTCATCAGATCCTGATGTCTCTACAGTAATGAATCTGCCAAAAGATAATAATATTTTAGTGAAAGGTATGATTGGATAAGTCACATTATTTATTAACTGTTACCCTAAAATATCATTTTTGTCTTATTATTAAGAATGCTTAGAGGGTAGCAGGGATGCCTGACACAAGGAATTAAAAATGGATTGTGTCTATCAGAGATCCTGGAGTTTTGGATGACTGGGTGACAGACAGCTAGCACACTCAGAAACCCAAAACTAGAAGGTCTCAGTTAAGTTTTGGATCAGTCCAAAATCACCTGGTCCTTTCCAATCTACCAAACAAGAGCAGATTTTAACTTTCTAATTTATTTTTAATACCAAATAAATAGAAGTGTTTAAGAAGACAGAGACCAGATATGTAAAGGTTATGAAAATTGGTGGGAAAATACCCTCAGAGCTATCTGCCAAGCTTACTCATACTCCCCTCACAAACAGACCAACTTACTACTTAGATTTTCAAGAGTGTGCATTATAAGGACATCATGGAAGAACATTGACTTGGCCAAAGAACAAAGACTATACCTTACTTCATGGAGGCTGAGGAACCAACAGATAGCCCACCATCCCTCAAGTTTCCAAGATTCCAAAACTAATGGGACACATAAAGTCCACACAGACACACACAAATGCGCACACAAACATACACATAAACATACAAACACACACAACCAATTAGAACTCTTTTTTGTGAAATATCAGGCATATCTTAAATTCACAGAGTTCTCCCTTCATTGTGGCTTTCCTTTCTCAAAGATTTAGAAAGGTGTACTGGCTAGTTTTGTGTCAACTTGACACAGCTGTAGTTATCACAGAGAAAGGAGCTTCAGTTGAGGAAATGCCTCCATGAGATCCAACTGTAAGGCATTTTCTCAATTAGTGATCAAGGGGGAAAGGCCCCTTGTGGGTGGGACCATCTCAGGGCTGGTAGTCTTGGTTCTATAAGAAAGCAGGCTGAGTAAGCCAGGTGAGGCAAGCCAGTAAAGAACATCCCTCCATGGCCTCTGCATCAGCTCCTGCTCCCTGACCTGCTTGAGTTCCAGCCCTGACTTCCTTTGGAGATGAACAGCAGCATGGAAGTGTAAGCTGAATAAACCCTTTCCTCCCCAACTTGCTTCTTGGTCATGATGTTTGTGCAGGAATAGAAACCCTGACTAAGACAAATTGGTACCAGCAGAGTGGGGTATTCCTGTGACAACCTGACCATGTTTTGGGGAGGACTGTGGAAGGACTTTGGAACTTTGGGCTTGAAGATCCATCCATTGTTAAGAGCTCTGTCAGATGTTGTGTAGGAGCTTGGAAGATAATGTTGAGAACACTGCAGAAGATGGAGGTCTGGTTTGTGAAATTTCAAAGGGAAAATTAAAGACTCTTTTCAGGGCCATTGCTGTTTTGAATGTGAAGATTCTATGGTTCTGGTTAGCTGGGGCTGAAGAATCAGATGTGATTAACAAGATACCAGAACTACCAAAGCAAAAACTTTGCATTACTGGGACTATTGATGCTGGTTAGCTGGAGCTAAGAAATTAGAGGTGATTAAGAAGAGACCAGCATCATTGAGGTGACATCTTCTGGGAAGTGTTTTCTGAAAGCACAAAGAGGCTGTGTTCCAGAGATGGCCAAGGTTGTATTCCTGCTGCAGCAGGACTTGGTAATATGTAAGGGTCACCCAGGTGGTACTGGTTTTGAAGGCATGAAGGGGTCACGCAAAGCAGCTGAGGTTCGGCACTGTGAGAGGCCATGGAAGGCCATTGGTGAAGGTGCAGCCTCAGTTGCAATTGAAGGCCCAGGACTGAAGGGGTCATGCAGTGTTTTGGAGATGCCAGTACCATGAGATGACCACGAAGAGCAGCAGCAGCAGTGGAGTACAGGCATCTGGAGCCTAGAGGATGACGTGTGTGCTACAAAGGGCCTGGCTGGAGAAGTGACCCAAGCCCTTGGAGGAGCCCAGAAGATCGTGAGTTGGATCCCAGACATTGGACGGTTGGAGATTAACTTTTGCTTTTGATTGTGACTGTGCCCTGATATTTTCCCTCTTGAAGGAAGAAACTGTTTTAGTGGAGCCCACAGTTAAGAGACTTTTAATTGTAAAAAGACTTTGAATTTTAAAAGAGATGGATATTTTAAAGAGATTGAAATTTTAAGAATATGTAAAGACTGTGGGACTTTTAAAGTTATTTAGAATGGGGATGAATAAGAATGTAAGGGTTGAGACTTACTAGTGATGTTTTTGTGTGTCAAGTTGACAAGGGGTCAATTGTACTGGCTAGTTTTCTGTCAACTTGACACAGCTGTAGTTATCACAGAGAAAGGAGCTTCAGTTGAGGAAATGCCTCCATGAGATCCAACTCTAAGGCATTTTCTCAATTAGTGATCAAGGGGGAAAGGCCCCTTGTGGGTGGGACCATCTCAGGGCTGGTAGTCTTGGTTCTATAAGAAAGCAGGCTGAGCAAGCCAGGTGAGGCAAGCCAGTAAAGAACATCCCTCCATGGCCTCTGCATCAGCTCCTGCTCCCTGACCTGCTTGAGTTCCAGCCCTGACTTCCTTTGGAGATGAACAGCAGCATGGAAGTGTAAGCTGAATAAACCCTTTCCTCCCCAACTTGCTTCTTGGTCATGATGTTTGTGCAGGAATAGAAACCCTGACTAAGACAAAAGGTAATGTGAATAGCACAGACCCAAATTCACATACTTCCCTGCCTGTGCTCCCTGTGGGCGATAGAAATGTAACCTGTTCCCCATCCTTGTTAGGAACCGATGGTTTCTGAAGCTTTGTTAGGTTAGAGGCAGAGCAGGGCTACAGTGTATCCATCTGAGTTCCGTTGCTGGTGCTGCAGAGACACTGCACATTACATTGTATCCACCTCTGTTCCTACACTGTTGGTGTTGTGGAAATACATATTTGTTACAGACCACAAATATGCTTTAGTCCTCCTGAAATTGCTCCCACCAGAGTTTTGTCACATTTGGTCCACACCATGAATTGCGCCTTCCCCTCTCTTAGATCATATTGTTAATTAATGTATCGTACTATTTAAATTTATTTCCTATTGATCACAACTTCAAATATTGGCTCATGCTTCAGACCACTAGATTCTTGTGTGTATATAAAATGCTAACTTTCACAGAACAGAGCATTTTAGTTAATCTTTGCCTACAGATTATCACATCAAGAACCAAAGTACTGAAAACCTTACTAAAATAGCTGGTAATAAGAGTAGCACCCACATTGGTTTGTAGCTTTTGTTGTCGGTCGTAAGAAAGCTGTTTTAATCTTAATTTTATTTTTTTCTGTGTGTGTGTGTGTGTGTGTGTGTGTGTATGTATTTCATCTTCATGTAGATCTATCCTCTCTGTGCATGCCTGGTGCCCACAGAGAACAAAAAGTACGGTGGATCACATGGGATTGGACTTAAAGCACATTAGGAGTCATCATGTGGGTCCTGAGCACCCAAGCCAGTTCCTCTGGAAGAGCATCCAGAACTCTTACCTGATGAGCCATCCCTATAGCTTCCTAATATAGTTGTTATAGAGTACATCAGTATCAATGGTTCTCAACATTTCTATATCCAAGTTCCAGGTTTCTGCATTATCAGTGGGACAAGGGTGTTTCAAATTCAACCCTGGAGTCACACTTTTCATCCAATCTGCCTTCTAAACTACATTCATTGAAAAGAAATAACCTTTTCTGCAATTGTTTTCAAAGGAGCATCAATTTCCATCACAATGAAGCAACTGACAGCAATGGCAGTTAAAAGGAGAGAGGTTCCACCACCTCACCGACTTCTAGAGTCCAGCACAGGAAAAGAAATTAAAAATATAAAACCTTGGTTCAAAAACAGAAGATCAACTTTCCCTTTCTTCCACAGCCTTTATCTTTACGTTTTCTGACCTTTTTTGTTAACCAGAACAATTATTTCATTATTGCTAATGTGGCAATAGCAATTCTTGCCAGCTGAGTGCGAGCAAGTCTGTAGCTTGCTCTGTAGCTCTAGGAAAAATGAGAAGTTGACAGCTTGGGTGGAATGAGGCCAAAGATAATCTTTTCACAGTCACTAGAGTCACATAATGAGGAAGGAACAGACAGGCGTTCAGTAAATGTAGAGTAGGGTAGTCTGTGTTCACAGTGATTGGACAGTACCAACTACTACACAACAACCCAGAACCTCAGCACATTGGTTATATACAGCACCAATGAGGGGTCAGCTGGTTCTAGTGTCAGGTTCTGTAAGGGAACAGTCTCAGGCTATAAACCTGCAGGAGTTGATGCTTTCTGTACACTCTTTCAACACTTGCACATGGATCAGAGGAAGGCTTTTCCATTTCCAGAGCAACTTTTTCTGCCAGATAAGGGAGACTCTCTTCTCCTTGGGAATATCACATCAGGTTTCTATTCAATGAATGTTTTGATATATAAATCACTGACTGAGAATGCCTTTGAATAACTTAGTATGTAAAAGATGACTATCCCTCTGAAGAGCTTTAGACTAGATAGGAGGACATGGGTCTCTATGATGGAGCCATGTGGTACTCATACTGGGACAAGAGGGCAAGCATCTCAGGTGTTACACATTCTGACATGGTGGTCCCATCCCCACAGCACCTGCACAGTGGCCTCCTCAGAGAGGATTGACGGTGTCTGACAATGAAGAAATAATCATCGATCAATACTATTCTACATCCTGCAAGGTATCTCAAAGCCTTCTGGATCTTAGTTTAGAAAAGCACAGGGTAGGGAAAGGGGTATGTCCTGGTGAAGGGAGAGAAGGCATTTCCCAACCATTGAAAGTGGTAGGTGAAAGTCAAGTTGTGAAAAGGCAGCATGAATAAAAGAATTATAAATACATTAAATCAGAGATGACAGTAAAGATCATATTTATCACATTTAACCACACAGATGGACCGAGAATCATTATCTCAGTACCACTGAAGTTTCCTACTTATTGAAGAACTCTAAAATCATGAAAGAAGGGTGATTTTTAGGGTCTCAGAGTAAAGGAGAATGGGAGGCATTGGTTAAGGGATAGCACGCTTCAGCTGCTCGAGATGGGTAGGACCTGCAGAGCCACAGCCACTGCAATGCTGTTAGGTAAGGGAGATAGGCTTATCAAGTAAACAAAGGAGGATCAGTTATGCTAAGCATTCTTAGCACCAAAAAGTAATACAGCAAGAAAAGGAGGTGGAAACAAATTTGAGACATAATATGTATGTAGGAGATGGTGGGTATTTGAAAAGTGATGGGTGTGGTGGTTTGAATATGTTTGGCCCATAGGAAGTGGTACTATTAGGAGGTGTGGCCTTGTTGGAATAGGTGTGACCTTGTTGGAGGAAGTGTGTCAGTATGGGGCTGGGTTTTGAGATGTGTATGCTCAAGCTCCTCCCCATCCAAAAGAGAGCCTCCTCCCGACTGCCTGTAGATCAAGATCAAGATCAAGATCAAGAACTTTCAGCTCTTTCTCCGGGCTCACATCCTGCATGCTGTCATGACCCCCCCCCCCCCCAGATGAAAATGGACTGAACTTCTGAACCTGTAAGCCAGCCCCAATTAAATGTCCTTATAAGAGTGGCCTTGATCCTGGTGTCTCTCCACATCAATGAAACCCTAACTAAGATAATGGTTATGTAGGAGATTATAAAAATATTTGTAGCACTTATCTCAGAGCTTCCAAGTAAGATGTATTAAATATGTACATATTTTTGTGTGTCCACAATAATCAAATGGAAACGATATTTTGAGATCATTTGCAGTTTGTGGACAGACTGCATGCTACACCACATTTTTAACATAGATTTACTCAGATTTTTAACATAGATTTACCATGTGATCATGGTGTAGTGACTGTGGGCCAGAATCTTACTATGTTGTGGTGAGTGATTTGCATTGCATCAGCTAGGTACTCTCAATGATCCGATAAAAAATCTCAAAGATAGTGGGAAAAAGAGGAAGAGTAGCAAATGGGAAATTATGCTACACGTGGCTGGATCTGGTTTAAGGGGGTGACAGAGTTCACTGTGATACACCTTCAATGCTCCTGTGTACTTGAATATTTTCAAATTTTTAAAAAGTACAAATGAATACCTAGCAAATTGAAAGTTTAATAATAATAATACCAAAACCTGTATAAAATGTTTTGTTTCTTTATTCAAGATTTCATTCTGAAAATGTAATTTTTTAAACTATGCGTTTCCTTTAGTCACATAGTATTTGCTCTATACATATGTTATATAATAATATCTGATTTCCTGTGACACTGTTCATTTATCAGTTTGGTGGTGAGCCTGTAAGAGATGGACTATGCATTAGAGTGAAGCTTTCTTAACTTTTTGATTATTTTAGCTTTAACTCCTTTTTATTTATAGGTATGTGTGTGCCTTCTTGGAGTGAATATGTGCACCATATACATGAAGTGCTCACAGAGGGGAGAAGAGACCATCATATTCCCCAAGAACTGACACTACAGATGTTGTGAGCCTCCTAGTGTGACACTGGGAACAGAACCTTGGTTCTCTGGCAGCACAGCAATCGTTCACAACTGCTGGGCCATCTCTTCACCCCCAACCTTCCATTTATTTTAAATCATCTTGGGCACCTTTGCTACCATTTGCCTGAATGCACATGCCAAATATTTCTTTGGTGAGATCTATCTGCAATGGGTGATTTTTTTCTTTCTCTTTATTTATTGTCAGTCTTTCTTGTCTCCTTCCTTACCTTTTTAGAGAAATACTGTTCCGTTCATTATATTCACACTAACCCAACAATAGCATTATACCTCAGTTTTATTGCTTATTCGCAGACAACAAAATCCAATATATGAACTTACTGCGCCATGAACTTTGGGTTCTATACAGATTATCCAGCACGGTGTAAATAAACATGTCATGATGGATCCTGTAGCATTCCTAAGGTGAAGCAGGTGGCTATTAGGACCTAGTTAGGAGTTACAGATTGATGACCAGTGTGTGCAACATACAACCTCATCATTTCTTCAAGTTCTGCTTCTAGAATCAATTTCTAATTTCTCCATTAGGCACCCGGCAAGTCGGCAAGCTGCAGATGACCTTTCTGGTTTCGGTGTCCCTTTCTTGCTTGATTTAAGGGACTCTCGCCTTCATTTGTATACAGAACCCTGATCAGTATATGGATTTCTGTATGCTCTCTGTTGATCAATTTCCCCCATCAGATGCTGGCCCCAAATACTCTCTCACACTTACTGTGAGATCCAACAAAAGAATATATTTTCCATAAGTGGTTTTTGTTGTGTGTTGTTGTCATTGTTGCTGGAGGCAGGCTGTGAGCTGCCCACTGTTTCCTTCCACATCTAATACTGTGGGTTTTTTTTTTCTTACAGCCATCATTACATTCTGCTTTCTGATTATGTTCCTACAAACACAGACCATAAATGTATTCATCTTTTTAAATTCCCCACAACACTTCATACATAATTCTTAAGGAAGCTTCCAGTCATCCATCAGATTCTCACAGGGCACCATGTGGCCACACTCGGAAGGCTCTAGGTTGGGTAGATAAGTTCTTTCCACTTGATGGATGTGCTGATTTTAACTCCACTGTAAGTCACGGAGCATGTGTAGTTGATTTAAATGTATAAAATTGCTAATCATTTTATCAATAGTTCCTTAACATTTATTTATTCTAAACTTTTAAAAATATAACAACCCCCAAATGTGCAGAAGTTCTGTCAGAGTACGAGTATATCCGTCAAGAATCTCATCATCAATTCCGACATCTTCGCTGGTTCTTAAGGAGACTTAGGAAGGAACATCCTACAGGAGGTTATCCAGTGGTTAGTCTGAGCTAGCAACCAACCACAGCAGTCTACACAGGGTCATTAACAAGTTCCTGAAGTCTCTCCCTTCCCCCTCTCTCTTCCCCCTCCCGCACATACTCACACACACATACACATGCGCACACACACATTCATACACACACACACACACACACACACACACACACACACACACATCAGTTCTTTTCCTCTGGATAACTCCAAATAATACAGAGGAGAGCAGTTGATGGCCTATATGGGCCTAGTATTCAAAATACTTTTCTTCCAACATAGACATGCAGCTGATCCTTTGATAAGCAGTTAATTTACTCCAGTGTTTCACGATACTACACCACTGACCAATCTGCAGCTCCAGTAGTTGGACCCTAAGGACTAGGACGTGGACTCGGACTCAGGAGACACACTCTCCAGACCGCTGAGACCGTTTAGAGTGTCTGCAGTTCACCAAGCAGCCGTGTCTCTTGCTTCATTATAGTCAAACTGTTTCTTTCTTTCTTTTTTTTTTTTTTTTTTTTTTTTTTGGCCTCTTTACACTGAAACTGTAACCACTTCCACAGCCTCCTATGTTTCCAACCAGTCAGGAGCTGTTACTATAAAATGGGTAGGCAGGGGACATTCTCAAGGTGGTAGGGAAAAAAACAAAACAAAACAAAACAAAACTCCAAACTCTGCAAGTTCAAACTTCAAGCCCAAAATGATGTTCGCTCACTTGACAGCATGGAATATTCAAGCAGGTTCCTAACTCAGTGAACGGTGCAAGGCGGCGGCAGAACACACGCATACATGAGATTATTAAAGATTTGTTTATGTGGGACTCTTATGTTTGCCGTGAAAGTTCCTACAATTAAAATTTGATTAAAAAATAGAAATATTTCCCCCTTTCAAAGTCAGTTTCAAGAAACCCTTGATAGGATCGGCTCATTAATTCCTGGCCTCTTTCACTAATACCTCGTCTGAAGCCATGTGTTATAAATCAGTTTCAGTTGAGATATTAAAATCAGATTATAACAGAAAAGCCTTGTAAATATTTGCCTCCAAATGAGTTTAAGAATAAATATATATTCAGTAATCCATCCATATTTAGCAGATATTAATAAGACAAAGCATAGCTTTAGGTTCACTTATCATTTAATACAAAGAAGGAAACAGGAGACAGGCCTGATTAGCTTGTTTGTTCTTGGGCTTGGTAATACCTAATTAAAATTTGAACTTCAAAATTGATATAATCAGTCAAATGTCAGCAGAAGTATTTATTCTGTAAATGAAGCTTTAGTTAATAGAACATTAATGTGAAGTCTTTTACATGCTCTTCCCTACAAGGAGAAGGGCAAGAAAGGCTCGGGGAAACGTTGATGGGAGTGGAAATTAACTGTTGGCTTTAGAATGGTCTTCCAGGTATGTGCCAGCACTACAAGTCAGGGCAGCTACCTTCCAGTGACGCACAGGAGTCAGACTCTCCTGGATTTGGGGTTAGAAAGCAGTTTTAATGCCCTGGTTTTCTGTCACTTTAGAACTAGAGAGACCTGCAGAAGTCTCAGGATGTGGCTGTCTCACAGATACCCAGATAAAAGGCTAAGAGAATAATACATACTGACTGTTCATGCTTAGGAG
This sequence comes from Mus musculus, assembly GCF_000001635.26. Classification (NCBI taxonomy): domain Eukaryota; kingdom Metazoa; phylum Chordata; class Mammalia; order Rodentia; family Muridae; genus Mus; species Mus musculus. The sequence goes on along the minus strand of NC_000067.6, from coordinate 40,908,437 downwards.
AGAGGATTGCTGCAGCCACCAGCATCCTGAGAAATGAGGTGCAAAGATTCCCGGCTAGGGATCATCTGCATAGTGATTGAAGGGACAGAGAGGTCCAGACAGATGAAAGATGAAGGCCTTGGAATAAACAAAGCTGAGACACACACAGATGGCTTGGGGTGACCACTTTAGAGGAGCCCTGGGGTCCTTTCTCTTGGTCTCTTCTCCAGTTAGTCCCAAGACTTTGTACCTTTAATTCTCTTTATTTCCAAGTCTCAGAAGGAAAAGAAAAAAGAAAAGAAAAAAAGATTTCATAGTGACATTGATTCTAATTTCTAACTATGTTAGGTCTTTACCATCTTCATAGCACTCAGAACTACTCAGGAGCCACCCATGTGACCTTGAGGCAGGATGGTATCAGGTTTCTCAAAGGTCAGCCAATCAGCTGTGAGACCACAGCCTTTTTTTTTTTTTTTTTTTTTTAATGTGTCACCCCTCAGAGGAGGCATCTGTGGAGATGGAGAAGTGGCTGTGGACCAAGCTTTAGAGCCAGAGGTTGTTTGAACACTACCCTGGCTGTAGTTATGTAATTTCCCAAAAGTTAGACTTGTTCTATTGTATGGTCCCAAATGGTTTTATGTACATCACATAAAATGTTTATATACAAGTAGAGTACTAACCAGAATGCTTTGGACCAGACACACTTCTGACTTCAGATTCTTTCAAATTTGGGAATATTTCATATGCAAAAAGGGGGATGTATCTTGGAGGAGGAACTCAAGTCTAAACCTGAAATTCACTATGTTTTGTTCCTTACGTTGATATTCTGTGTTTAGTGCCTGAGCATTTTGACTGCAGCCTGGCATGTAAACCTGGTGTCATATTTTCTACTTGCACTGACTTCATATCGAAAAAGTTTAGGATTTTGGAGTATATTAAATTCAGAAATTTCAGGTTAAGGACTCAACCTGCAGAACAGAGATCCTCTGTAACAGAAAGGAAATGGAACCAAGGTGTCTTAGTTAGGGTTTTACTGCTGTGAACAGACACCATGACCAAGGCAAGCCTTATAAAAAACAACATTTAATTGGGGCTGGCTTACAGGTTCAGAGGTTCAGTCCATTAACATCAAGGTGGGAGCATGGCAGTATCCAGGCAGGCATGGCGCAGGAGGAGCTGAGAGTTCTATGTCTTCATCCGAAGGCTGCTAGTGGAAGACTGACTTCCAGGCAACTAGGGTGAGGATCTTATACCCACACCTACAGTGACACACCCATTCCAACCAGGTCACACCTATTCCAACAAGGCCACACCTTCAGATGGTGCCACTCCCTGGTCCAAGGATATACAAACCATCACACAAGGTCTCCTACTAAATAAATAGAATTAGAATGAGAGGCATCCGGGCATGGGTGGCAGAGAACAGCCCCTCAGCCTCCCACACAGAAGCCTCTCGGCCTGCAGACAGCAGCCCCTGCAGCAGCCCCTAGGTCTCCACGCCCCAGCCCCTCTGACTCCACGAGGCAGCCAGCTCATTCTCAGACAGTTCCTACAATCTGTTACTTTTACTGTGTATTGTTCCTTGACAGACACCTGGATGATGAACTGAAAATATTGGGATAGGTTTCTGAGTGGCATGCCTCCAGTCTTTGCTGTTGCTGGTTCTACTCTGAGTCCCATTTACTGACATCTTGGTCATTTCAGAAATCCACCTAGTATTTCACTTCAGGAAAGAAAACTGAGCCTCTTGCAAGGTAAGAAGTCTGTGTCCATGAGTGAGATAGGAGATTTGTCCTCCAATCCCCCATCCTTCCTATTTTGATTAATTAATGGTTTTTTTTTCTTCTTTCCTTATCCACCTGACACTTTCTTTTAGAAAGACAGAAGCCTAGACTTCTGAAAACAAAGTTAAATAATATAAACTCAGACATTTGGTGATAATGACCTTCAGAAGAAAATCAGCCATTATCACAAGTCAGTAAAGTCAAATGAGCCAATGCAAATAAAAGTAACTGTTCAATTATGGAAGTGGATAAACTAAGAGAGAGAGAGAGGAGAGAGAGAAAGAGGAGAGAGAGGAAAGAGAGAAGAGAGAGAGAGAGAAGAGAGAGAGAAGAGAGAGAAAAGAGAGAGGAGAGAGAGAAGAGAGAGAAGAGGGAGAGAGAGAGAGAGAGGTCACATGGTAAGCAGTTTCCCACAAAGATTGTACTTCCTGTGTCAAAATGGGAACAGGGATGGGTGGCAAGATGGCTCAGAAGGTAAATGTGCTGACCTGAGTTCAAATCTCAAGAGCCCATGTAAGTGCTCAATGGGTAATTACTTTTCTGAGACAAAGTATCCTAAGCTACTTGCACATCACACACATTTATTGACATCCTTATTTAATTTCATATCTCTCCGATCTTTCAATGATACTATTACTTGAGCTTTCTTGATTGATAAGAAAATTGAACTTTAAAGAGAAGCAAGGTACCACTTTTCTTTGTAACATCATTAATGAGGAAAAACAGAAATCACCATGCAGCAAATCCATGTGTTAAAACTACTTTATAGAATTCTCTGATCCTACTGTCTCTAGGTACTGTGCCCTGAGAAAAAAACTTTGTTTCTGTTTTAATGTACATCTGGCTTCTTAGAAACTACGTCTATCTATGTGAGTTTTAAGGAATTCACATTACACTGAGAGTAATGGTGTAAACCCATTTAATACTGCAATCGAGGTGTGACCTGCTAGAGAGGTCAGAACCTTAGCTTTCCATGTGGTCATCTCTGGCATTTCTATAAAGCACTAACTTATCGTATCAGTCACAGTCAGAGTCAAATAAAGCGTCCTGGGGTGGCGTGGATGCTGTTTCAGTACGTGGTGCAAAGCTCACAGAATGGAGCATAGCATACTGTAGTGTCATGTTTGGGTCAACGTTTATGTGAGTAAATATGGCAAGGTGTGGAAGAGTTCACATCTGACACTTCCTATATTTGCTACCTTCGCACTGAGCTTTCATATATAATATGTATATGTGTATATATATATATGTATATATATATATGTATATGTATATATATATATATATATATATATATATATATATATATATATATTCCTTCCCTACATCAGTTGTCTTTGAATATGATGCTATGTGAATTTCTACTGCTTTTTAAATGGGTTCCAGAGTATAAGGGTAGAAAAAAATATTTATCATGGTGTCAACCAAATGAGCGCTCAGCCTGCCTTCTGCTTGTTAATACTCAGTGAATCCTTGGCCTCTGCTTCCTGCTGCCTCTTCTGTGAACTGGGCCCAGTAGGACTTACCTTACAGAATAGGGCACCTGGTGTGTGTTTAACCCATAGTGATTGAGGTGGAGTCATACACTCTGTGCTGTAGTCCACACAGTTTTCTCATGAGGCTTCCTTTAAAAAATGACTAGTCCATCCCATAGCTTCCAAAATGTGGTCCCAAAAGGTCACTTCCTGGCGTCTGTCGGCCATAACCACAAAATCCACTTCTGACGAATGGGAAGGGGAAGAAGTTTCTCAGTTTGGATTCCTACAAAAGGTTTTGCAGCTGGCCTGTGTCTTTGGCCAAGTTTTCTCCTCCTGGGTTGGCCATAGTGGTGAATATTCAGAGGACCATAAGCTAGCAACAGACACAGGAAGATGACGTCAAGATTCAGACAGTAGGAAGCAAAGGATTGCTTGTGCCTCCAGTGGCTTACAGAGCTCTATGTCAAGCCTGCTCTGTCTATCCTTGGGCCTCTTGATAGTTGCAAAAAGCAGAAGTCTTTTTAAGGTATGAGGGGGTTGGTTTCTCAAACAACAATATAATACAAAAAGGGATTTTTTAAATATGTTGTTACTTGACCTTTATAAATGAAATGTTTCCTTTTGTGTCTATGTGTGTGCACTCACAGGCAGATGTCCATGGAGGTCAGAAGCTTGGGTCAGAGGCCCTGCATCTGGAGTTGCCGGTGTTGCTGAACCATCGGATACAGCTACTGGGAACCAAACCCAGGTCTTCTGCAAGAACAGCAAATGCTCTCACCCCTGAGCCAGCTCTCCTGCCCCAATTTGTAAGTTTCTTCAGTAAAGGCTACATGTCACTTTTTCAGTGCTGCTGCTGTTACACAAGAATTCCATAGTCACGCCCTATTCCTTGAAACAATTTATAATACAGAAATAAAAAACACTAGCTGTGAAAAACAAGCCCATATCTTTTTTTCTTGAGAATGAGGCTAGAGAGTACTGGGAGTTTAACATGATTTGTGCATGTAGGGCTAACATTCTAGCACTGAGCTGCATTCCACAGCCCCAAATCTATGTCCTCTTGGAATGTGTACAGCTGTTTCTATGAAATTCAGGTACACTAAAACAGATTGTATTAGCTATCTATGGCTGCATAACAAACTATGCACAGCCCTGGCCAGAAGGAATGTATATTTATTGTAGTATACTTCTTGTGTTTCAGAACTCAGGACTGTCTCTACCAGGGAGCTAGTAAAACAGCAGTAGAAATAGTTCCTGAGCTACAGATGCTACCAAACTCCTCTGATGACTCACTCTGTTCCCAAGGTAATGCCCATGAGTCTCCAAGCTGGCTTTCCTGTGACAGGACAGCTGGCTCCCTCAGATCAAGTAATAGGATATGTAAAAATAAAAAAAAATATATATATGTATATGTATATATGTATGCATATATGTATATATATTGGCATACATACAAATATATTATATATTCCCATATATGTGACATAAAGTAATAGTATATATATATATAGAGAGAGAGGGGGGGGGGAGAGGAAGGGGAAGGGGAAGGGTAAGGGGAAGGGGAAGGAGAAGGAGAAGGAGAAGGAGAAGGAGAAGGAGAAGGAGGAGAAGGAGGAGGAGGAAGAGGAGGAGGAAGGGAAGGAGGAAGACAGCTTGGTGTTCTTAAATTGTCTGTCAAACAGCCAGGAGAACTTAGTTCAGATCCCCAGGGCCCAAGCAAAGGTCTGGCCAAACAATGCTCATCTGTGACCTCAGCATCAAGGGGATAGAGACAGATTCCTAGACTTTGTAGACCAGCCAGCCTAGCTGATTCAAAAGGCTGTGCTCAATATGAGAGAGAGAGAGAGAGAGAGAGAGAGAGAGAGAGAGAGAGAGGAAAGAAAGTGATTGAGGAAGGCAGATGACCTTGACCTCTACTTCAACACATATGTAAATACAGCCACACACATGTAAATACAAACATGCATGCGCTGTGCATACCAAAAGAAAGAAGAGTAATCCAAAACAGGAAGGCCACTGTTGTTCAATGGTACAATCTCCAAAGTAGCCTCCACCGTTTCAATGCTCATCAGAAATGAGCCCGCAAGATCATGAAGCAGGATTAAATCCAGAGGACTTACAAATAGAAGGGAATGTAGGAAGTCCCTGACACTGGAATATATATGTCATATATTATCATCATGGAGACATTCCAAGGAGTAGTAATATCATTCTCAGATATTTTCCAGGCATAGCTTCAAAGACTAAGATTGAGAATTCTCCCTGGCTATAACAGCTCAGATATGAAGTGTGTCCCCCAAAGTCTCCTATGTGGCACACTAACTTCCCAGTGCAGCAGTGTTCATAGCTGGGACATTGAAAAGGGATTGGAATGAGAGCTCTAACTCATCAATAGATGAATGCGTTGATATAGTCACCCCATTGTCAGGAAATCACAGCATTGGAAGCATCTACCACACAAACCTGCGAGGAAACTTCCTAATGGGGGCTGCAGAAATGACTCTGCAGGTAAATGCTTGCAGAGGGCCCTGAGTTAGTTCCTAGCACTCAGAGCTTATAGCCACCTGTAACTCTGCTTCCAGGAGAACTGAGGACCTCTTCTGGCCTCCTCAGGGATGTGCATAGATGTGGTGTAGTTAAACTTACGCAAGCACACGGGTATGCACACTAATCATTTTAAAATACGTAAATCACTCTTGTAGCATATGAATGTTCATAGATTTTCATCATTAAACATCAATCAGATTCAGCTCCTTACAACTCCTGGGGTTTCCTCTCTAAGACTACACACTGAAAGCAAGAAAGGGAATTAAAACACCCCCCTGGCACTGGAATCTGCATTTCGTATATTTACCATCGGGCTGTTAGTCCTGGGAGAAAGCAATGCCATTCCTGAATAATTCCAAGCTACAGCATTAAAGGTTAAGATTTAGAACTCTTCCTGACTGTGGCAGCTCAGAAATGTAGCTGCTCCCCAAAGTCTCCTGTGCGGCAGGCTAACTTTCCAATTCACCAGGGTTCATAGAGTGGGGCTTTGGAAGAGACTGGGTTTTGAGAGCTCTAACTTGAGGCATGCTTTTGGAGACCATGTCTTATTCTAGCCCCTTTCTGTCCACCTTTACACTTCTTGTCTGCCTACCATGAAGCGAGCAGCCTCTTCATGAACACCCCCTATGCTATGCTATTCAGTAGAGTTCCAGAAAAATAGATGGAAAAGAAAAAATACAAACCATAGTATTTGTTACTGGCACTTAGACGAAGTCTCTTTCTATTCTTTAGGCACAATGAGGAGAGAGAACATTTTGTCTGCATCCTTGCAGCCCCCAGTTCCTATTCTGGGCATCTCACCCTGCACTTGAACTCCAGGGATGGAACAGGAATGGCAGCGACAGGGGCCACCTCTATGTAAACACGGGGCGGGGGGGGGGGCGGGCAGGGGGCTGCGCAGCTGCAAAAGCATCTCTTGCAGGAGGACCTAATTGAGGACTGCCTGAGAGATCAAAATTGCTGGCACAGAGAATACCAACCAGTCAGGAACTGCTGGTTAGAAGAGCTGCTTTCTTGGGACCAATGGGGCCTGGTGGAAGGTATTAAAGGGAGCTTGCAACAATGTTCATATGAGCTTGCGGTGATGTCTGCTTCATTGACTCTACACCACCTCACCTCCAACCCCCAAGGGCAGGTAGGGGCAGGAGGCAAGTAGTCCAGGGCACAGGCAACACAGGGAGGGAAACTAAAGGCATCTATCTCCACACTAGCCTTCTTAAGCCTGCCTTCTGGATGTGGTCCCCAGGAGAGCCTGCATGTCTACCACCTGGCAGCCAGTATCATCACTCATTTGCATCAGGCAGAGACAGAGGACCAGTGCGCTGCATCCCACACTCTCTGTCATCTCCCATCACATTGGTGCGATATCACGTTAGTCTATTAGAGTACCGTGACAAAAAGGTGTGAGAGCTCACAGCACCTGTCACAGGAGCGACTTGAAATCCTGGGTTTAACCAGCTTCAGGGGCATTAATGCTGGGAGCTCATCCGTGCAGACTAAGTTCATTTATTTGCACTACATAAATGAAGGTGTCATAGACAGGCTATCGTTCAAAACAACTTCCCCCTAACAGAGTTGTTGGAGTCAGGAAATTCTCCATACTAGAGTCCCTGCCATGGTGTGGCGGTCCTCTGCTGGGAGAGCTTACAGCTCCCTCCCTCCCCAGGGTGGAGCTCACCAGCACCTTTCACATCATCACTTCCTGGGGGTCTCTATCAGCATGGGTGAAGGTAGACAGTGTCACAGCTTGCAGATAGGGATGTAAAGGTTTTCTCTGATCTACATGCTTCTGAACTTGGTTCCTGAACAAGGACTGGGGACACCGTGACAGCGTAGAAGAAATCTTCTCTTCCTCTCCACCACAGCATCTAGATCTGGGTTTCCTGAGAACATAGACTAAGCTATGCGCTTGCCCAGTGACCTAGTACAATCTCTGCCTTAACAGATGAGGAGCTGCCAGCCAGCACAAAAGGTGTTTGGAGCTGAGAGGACTGGGTAAGTCAGACATCTTCACAGCACACGCTTGCTTATTACAGTGGGTAATGGCCTCACTCATAGTGTCTGAGGATTTGAAGAACATAAGTTAAGCTAAGGTTGGGTCTTTAGACAAAAGTAGGAGTGAACATAAAGTTACCAGCCTGGATTTTGACAGTGCGCTTTGTAATTACTATTATTGCTCGGTCTCTTGAGTTTGAAATGTTAAGAAGGAATGAGAAGTTAGTCCCCAGCTCTGAACTTTAGAAAATGAATATTCTAGGTCGGTTTGGAAAAATAAATAGATGTGTCTTCAAAACCAAACTCTATATACCCTTGTAATTTGAATTTTTTTTTCAAATCTTATTTTTAATGATGGTTCTTAAATGCTTTAACCTTCCTTGTAGCCCACTACCCACAAGAGGTAGTAGAAAAGAAAGGATACAGGGGAAGTGGGCCTATTTAGAAAGGTTCTTTGGAGCAACTCCCATCTGTGTTGTCTGGAAATCAGCAGTTCAGTTCACAGGTCAACAGACAGCAGCAGCTCGATCCACTCACAAACACCTACCTCATAGATACACCAGCGGTCCAGTTCAGTAAGAGTCGGGAGAGCAAACACGCATCAGCAGCAGTGGCACTACCTAGCGGAGACAACCAGTCCTCGGCCTCTGCACAAGTCAGCAGGAGGGACCAACAGCAACATCAGGAGTTCTCCACTCTCCTCTCTCAGGGAAGTGAAGGACAGTGAAGATTCCTGAGGCCAGCAAGCATTGCACAGCTAACTGTACCAGCAAGCCAAGCTCTGTCTCCACCACTCTATGGAGTCTTACTTAAACCCTTGAAACATTACGAGTCCTTCGAATGCCTTGGCTCAGCACAGGTCTAGCCTCATCACATGCATCCAATCAGCCTGAGTCCTTGGATGCTGCAGCATACCACCAGAAGTTTTTATTTGTTTGTTTGTTTGTTTGTTTTTGGTTGGTTTGTGTGTGTGTGTGTGTGTGTGTGTGTGTGTGTGTGTGTGTGTGGTGTATCACTGCCTGTTTCTCTCTATGGCATCCCAACAAATGCAGCTCAACTATGCAATGTAGAGTGGACATATACATGCATGTTATTAGCAAAGGATTCTTCACCATGTGTCCTTTCACATGCTCTGCTTCATCGAAACTTTCATTCACAAGTCTGCCTTAGTCTTTCACCTGTGTCCACTTTAACGAAACATTCCTTCACATGTTTGCCCCAGCAAAACACCACCCAACTGACTTTCCAAAGAACCCTTAAGTTTCTACTTCATACCCCTTCATTCACTGAAATCTTTGATGCTGTGTATATGATGCTATAGTGACAGATTTGGGGAAACTCTTATCTGATGAACTGTTAGGAGGTATTGTCACAAATGGTGTTAGTGGCATGGGTCAAAAGGTGATAAAATTCTTTTTAATGTTCTAATGAAATGCTGTTGATAAGGTGTAATTCATTTATAAATGTTTTATATACCATAAGTACAGTTCTCATATCCATATGTTTTTATGTGCTGAATAACTCAACATCTACATACATATTGAGCCCCAATGTCCAATGTGAGTACTTGAGGTTCAATCCTTGGAAATTCTCTTTAGAGTAAGTCATGAACATCCTTATTATGGTATTAACATCTTTTGACAAAGAGAAAGAAAGATTCCCCCTAAAAATGTCAGGGTGCAAAGAGAAATGGCGGTTTTCAGGTCAGGAAGCTAAGTCAGCGCTCGCCAAGAGCCATGTCTACCAGCACTTCAATCTTGGACTCCCAGACTCTAGAACTGGGTCTTCAAACTACCAGTCTGTGGTGTCCTTCTGTAGCAGCAAAAATGATCCTTATTAATTTCTCTACAGATTCCTCCTAGCAGTGGTCCCATTTGATCACGTGACTCTATAGTCATTTTATATATCATTCTCCATTGCCACACCTCTCGTTTCCTGTCCACCCCGCCCCCACTCTACTATCTGAGCACACCCAGCACGATACTGAACTGAAAGAGAATCGGTAAAACTCTTGTCATTTTCTCATCTCCGAGGAAAGCTTTTACACTCAACTCCTAAATATAGTACTTGCCACAGGCTTTTTATAGATCTTCTTCAAGTTAAGGAAGTTTTACTATTCCAAGTTTGTTGAGTTTTTTTTTTTCTAAAATTATAAGTGCATATTGGTTTGATTTTAAAAATGTCTCCATCTACGCAGAAGATCTTGCGGTTTTTCTATTCTAGTCTATTAATATAATGAAGCACACTGCTTGCTTTCTCTACTCTTAAGTCAAAGTTTACATTTCTGGAAAACCTCCAACCTCCAGAACCGGTTCTCTCTTCATTAATTTGCAAGGTCGGATTGCACATTGGGTATTATCCTGTTTGGAAACTTTACTACTGTATTTATGATTGGAGAATGGCCTGCGTGTCGCCTTCCTCAGGGTAGTTTACTGTGTTGTCACGGGTTCCTGGAGGTGTTTCTTAACTGTGTCTCTCATCCCCTTACTCATGAGACTCGGGAGAAGACAACAGCACCTGTTGCTTTGCTGTTGTTGTTGTTGATGATGATAATGATGATGGTGATTCTAGGGAAAATCTTTTGTATGCTAAGCAAGTGCTCTACCCCCAATATATACCCTCAATATTTATTTATTCTTCCAGTGCCTTGCCAGCATAGTCAGCCATCTGGACCTGGAGCTTTATTTGGGGGAGGTTCATAATTACTTTTCAGCTTCTTCTAAAGATGGAGGGTTATTAAGGTTTTATACATCTCCTTTAGTCAGTTTGTTCCCCTTACATTTCTCCCCACTTCACAAAGCAATCCCAATCAATAGAGGTAAGCTTGTTTGTGGTGTTGTCCTGGCATCTCAAAAGCTCCAGGCGAGTACCAGGGGTCTCTCTTTGGGGTTCATGTGATTGCTCCCCGTGCTCCCCATCTCCCCATGCTCTCATCTTTTTCTCTACCTCCATTCCAACAACTGTTGATGCCAACAAAGATCCTTTTCAAAAGAAATCCTCATCATTAGCTATAATAGTTTAGTCAATTATTACCCTGTTCTAATTTCTTTAATTATTGTGACAGTCCCTCTCTGCTGCCCTGGGTAACCAGAGATTCATTATAAACTGTGTTAGCCTGCAACTTGCCTCTTCTTCCCAAGTCCTGAGATTAAACACATGCACCACCACTCCTGGCCTATATTTTAAATTTTTAAAAATGTCTCCAGTTATATGTTCATTGCTTCTCCATCCAAAATTACTTGGGTGTAAACCGTTATCTGATTCTGTGTGTTCAGCTGAAATGTCTAGTTTGTAGTTTTTGGAAACCTACTGCACAGGGGCTTAATGCTATAAATTACCAAGTATGGCTTTAGTTGCATCCCGTATAGAAATGTACTTATTTATTTTCTAATTTTGGAATTCTTTTTTTCTTTGATATATGAGTTATCCGTAACTATATTTTTTCTAAACTTCCAGACATATGGGAACTTTGCATTATATTTTGGCATTGCTTTCTAGCTTAATTGTATCATAGTAAATATAATTTATATGTATAAATTATAAATTTAATTTACATCCATAAATTATATATAATTTATTATATATATATATACATATATATATATGCACACACAGAGACATCCACACATATATATTAAGACATCTGTCATAAACTCTCCAAAGCTTGCTGGGAAAGACTGAATTAATGTTCAAAACACGCCCCATTCTTTGTGCTTACTGCTTCCCTCTGCAGCAGAATTGAGTATAATTATCATTTTGAAAACTTGTTACATGGTTTGTCCAATCAATTGCAAATGGAGAGAGTTCAAGACTCTTACTGTCTATCCCTATCCCAGACAGAGGCCTGTTAATCTAACTCATGAACAGTAAACACACGCAGTAAAGGTCTCATTCGCTCATGGCATCTCGTCGTTGCGTTGCAATAGGCAAAAAGAATGGGAGCAAGACTTGGATAGCATCATGGGAATCTCTGCTCCTGTTCATCTCCTATTGCTGCAGGTTAGAAAGCTGCAAAACTACAGCAACATAGCAGGAACCTTCTCCCAAGGGTTGAGAAAGTTTGCTGCTTCCTTGGAAAGCCTCAGCAACGGTGACCTCACCATAGAGGCTGGGATTACATTTGGAGAGCACTTACTAAGCAAATGCTAAGAGCTATGTTGCTAAAACCAAAGGGAACTCGGGCTTCGTCCATATATCCACACTGTTGAGAGCTAGCTAAACCCTTAAGAGTGAGCCTGTTGAGAGTCCTAGGTCATTAGGGATAAACCACCAGAGGGACTGGTGGAGCCTAGCTCTGTGCTTTCCCAATCCCTTTTCTGGGGCTATCTCGCTCTGCCACAGAGTTAAGCCAGGATGCATTGAGTTGCCGTCATTCCAAGGCAACAGGCTTAACTTATTATGGACTAAACCCTCTAAAAACTCGAGTTTCCAAGTAACCCTTCTTTTCTTTTTAGGTTAATGACACAAGATACTGTATTATAGTATCAGAAAGCTGACAGAGGCCCTCAAAACTGTGCTTTCTATCAGAGGGCCAAATAGAAGAGGAGGAAAATATAAAGGCGGGGAGAGGAGGAGGGGAAGAGAAAGGAGAACATGCCAAAAGAACAAGAGAAGAAGATGGTCTAGATCAGTGAGAGGTGTCCAACCATGTGTCACCACACTGGACCATGATTTAGTGACATGATGCCATGGGTGACTGAGACCTTTTCTGCATGTGTTCACTGTTAGATTAACAGATCTGCCTCTGTCTGGGGTGCAGATAGACACTAGGAGTCTTGAACTCTCTCCATTTGCAATTGATTGGACGAATCATGCAACAAGCTTTCAAAATGATAACACTAGAGCCTGATTCATGTAATTACATCCTGAACAATAAGCTGAGGTTTCACCAGGTTATAGTTTTGTGGATCTGGAGGTATTTGCATGTGGTAGAGTGCACAGCCATTGTGTGCCAGAGAGAAGGCTACGGGCGGCATCCTATCAGCCAGGACTCTGAGTTCAGGCTGGCCATAGTGGTTTATTTCATTGTGTAGATATCTACAGAGTACATGGGGTATCAATTTAAAAAAACACATCTCCAAAGTGACGATGCCTGTCACCCTGAATAGCCCCTTATCTTAATTCTTAAACGGACTGCAGTCCTGTCCAGACTTTAATTGTAGCCTTGTGAAGACCTCAAACCACAGATACCTGACAAGACTTTTCTCTTATTCTTTTTTAACTGTTGTTTCCTTTCAGTACGGAGGATCAAGCTATACTTGACCCAAGAAACCATCAGATGACAGATGTTTGTACAACAGCCAGACCTTCTGTGGCTCTGGTTCTTCATGGTCAATGGCAGTCCAAACATAATAAATGGGAAACTCAGAAAATAAATAGCTCCTCACTTTTAATTGTGTGTGTGGAATGCTCTGTGTAGAACAGCGGAATGTATCACTCAGCCGAGGTCAGGGACTCCTCCTCTCTCCCCGGGGTATAATCTAACAAATTCCTAATCACTCAACTTGATCAGCAAGCTGATAAACTACTGTAGTGTTGCAGTATCTGTGTGCCAGTTGCCTGTATGTGATTCAATAATGATTGGTGACGTCATGAATCCCTATGTGCCAGAAGGAAGCTATTATTTGATCCCTTTAAATGTTGTCTCATATCACAAGAAGAGAGAAATACAGATCAGTAAGGTACTTTGTGAATGATGGCATATAGCACATTCACATAACTTTTATGACAGTGAATTGTTATAATTGTTTTACTTTCTGATTATTGTTAACATCATTTTTTACCTAATTTACAAATTAAATGCTTATGTGCATATGCATATATGTATATGTATATGTATATGTATATATATATATATATATATATCTGTGTATGTATGCATATATGTATGTTTGTATAAATAGGGAAGAAAGCCATAGTATATAGAAAGTTCAGTGCTGGCTGTGACTTGACTCATCTTCTTGGGGTTTCCAAATATTTTCCACATTGATTCCAGTGAAAGAGGATACTGCAAAGCCACACGTTTTAGAGTTTGTTCTAAAACAGTAGACTTTATGTCTACTCTCAGCCAAATTAATTAATAGCATCAATTTATGTCTCAAATATATTTATTTTTGTATGTGCCATTTACATGGTTAAAAACACCTCAAATGCTCTTTAGTTATGGAATGGCACTTGAAGGGTTTATTTCCATTTATTTGTGTCTGTGTGAATATATGTCTCACATGTGCAGGTGTTCAGAGGCCAGAAGACTGCATTGGGTCCCCTGGAACTGGAGTTATATACAGGAACTTGTAAGCTTCCTGATGTGGGTGCTGAGAACTGACCTCGGGTCCTCTGAAGAACCAGCAGCAAAGCCCTCACATCCACTAAGCTCTGTCTCTCCAGCCACTTGGATGCTTTATTTTAATCCCTACAAAACTGTCACGCATGAATCAGCTCACGTTTGTCTTCCATTTTCTCTTCCCATTGTCAAGTGCCAGTTCCAAATTCCAGACATCACGGTATAAGTGCTAATTAATAATCCCTTACATAGTTTTCCCTACCTTTTATCCTTCCGTGCTGTGTCTAAGTGCCAAGTTTGTCAAGAGCAAGGCCAGTGATCTTCTTTGTGAGCTCTCCTTTGTCCTATGGAGGAAAAAAAAATGGGCTGGTCAGCTGTCAGTCACTGGGTAAAAATGTCTGAGACAGTCAACCTAGAAGAAACATTTATTTGTGTTCTCGGAGGCTTCCCTTCCATTCTGCTTGGGGGCCAACAGTGAAGCAGAGCCATGTGACAGAGAGTGGTGGATGGAATCTTCCCACCTCAGGTGTCCAGAAAGAAAGGGGTTAAATCCATTACCCCTCCAGGGCCAGCACCTAGAGACCTAAATGTCCTTCACTAAGCCCACTCTAGTTTCCATTTCTCCTAATACCACAGACTAGGAACTAAGCCTTTAGTGCAACTGCCTTGGTGAGGAACAAAGTCCAGACTATAGCTAAAGACCTTTTGGAGTTCTCTTCTGTCATCCGATGTCACAACAAAAAAAGAGTGACAATCAGGTTCACTATGACAAGATGCCCTGATGAAAGCAGCTAAGGGAGAAAGGGCTTCTTTGGCTCATAGTTCCAGACAGACGAGTACAGCTCACCTTGGAGGGGAAGACATGGCAGCAGACAGAGAAGGCATGGTGGTAGGAGAAGGAGCCTGGAAGGTCATCTTTCATCCAGATGTAGAATGTGAAATATAATAGGATGTGAGGCCCAGCTATGCAACTGTAAATACCTAGCGCATAGTGGGAACACTGGAAATGCTCCACCTTCTAAAGTTCTCAAATAGCACCACCATTGGTGACCAACTGATGAAACCAGAGAATGCTTCTCATTCAAACCACAGCAGTAGCTCATAACCAGGTGTTAACGAGCTTCATTCAGAGCATACAGTGGAAAAGGCGGCCAGAAGCTACAATTTGTGAGCAACTGCGAGCAACTAACAGACACCATGGGATTATTCAATGACACCTCCTCTATTCATCCCCACTGATAGTACTTTGCAAGGTAGTTCTTCTGTCTTTGGTTTTAAACATGGAAAGCCTGAAATTCCCAGGGACTAAGATCATGTCTGTTATCAGGTTTATCAAATAACAGAAGCAGAGTTTGTAGTGTGTTTCTGTCTGCGAAGTTAGTTCTCCACCATCTTGTGCTGAACTTCCTTGGGCTTGCTTCAGTTGACATGAGGAAAGATAGATCTTGGAGCTTGTGAGACGCAAATAAGAAATTAATGACCCTGCTTACTGGGACTCTGGGGCTGACTTGTCTTAGAGCTCCTGTGTTGGAAGATCACGTGTTACAACACCTCTTCATGACTGGACCTTTTGAATTGCTGAGCCTTTTGATGAACTGATATTTCCATTTTATATAGCATTATCTTTATGTTCTTAGAATAAAGGAAAAGACAAAGTGATAAGTGTAAAATGTGGTCAAAATAATCTATACTTCTGCTATCCAATGAGGGCTCTGCCAGCAACCTGATCATGCGACCTACTGGTTGTTGAAACGGAGAGAAGAGAGAGAGAGAGAGAGAAATCTCCAGGGCTTTTGTGGCATTTTGACATGCATGACATCCCCATCGGTGGCTGAGGATCTTCCACTTCAATAAGTGAAGATTTATCCACACACACCAACACACAGGACAAGGGGGACAAGAATAAAGGGAATCTGTTATACACAGCAAATCATTTGGAATGCAGAGATCACATAGCAGGTTAAGGGAGGGGCTGCTCTGGTTTGGAGGCCCTGCTTTCCTTTCTCCCTAGACCCATCCTGGCAATTGGTTCTCTTCAGAGTTTTGGACAGTCCCTCTTCCACCTAGCTTGTGTACCATGCCCACCACTGCATCTACCTGTGAGCAGGATCATGATCATGGGGTCTGACCCCTCTAGGCATAAAAGGACAAGTGGGGAGACCTGCTCTAGGGCCAGGTATGAGAATTGGAGCTGGTAGACTGGGAAGAGCTAGCAGACAAGTCTTCTTCAGGAATCAGCTGAGCTCATACAGGGCAAGCGTTACCTCTGCATTTCTGTGACTCTCCCACCCGTGTGCACTGACACAGTGCTCACAGTCTGCTGCTTGCCCTGACTTCCACTTCCTTGATCTTACCCCTCAGCCAAGTCTTTAGGAGCGAGGCTTTGTTTTAGAGAAGCTGATGCAAGACACGGACCCTGGGAAGACAGTAATTCTCATGCTACAGACCCATGCCCGGGCATCCGGGGGTGTGAGCATTATCTGCAGATTCTGATAATCATATGTTCCTATCTGGGGATGGGACCTAACAATCTAGATCTTATCAAGTTCTAGGTGGGTCTAGTTTTATAACTCTGAGAACCATTAACACCTCAAAACTGTGTTTTGGTTTTTTATGTTGGGGATTGAACCTCTGACCATCCCAGCTGTACCACAGGATCTCCTCCATGGAGTCATCCCTCTCCTGGCCTCCTGTGTGTGTGTGTGTGTGTGTGTGTGTGTGTGTGTGTGTATTTTAATACTTCGAGACATGTATCCCTAAATTCCAAAGGCTGGCCTTGAATTCACTCTCTAACCAGAAGACCTTGAATTGGCAAGCCTTCTGCTCCTCCTCCTGGGTACCTAGCATCCCAGACCTGTACCAACAGGCTTAGCATAATCATTTTGTAGTAGTATTTTATTGACAATGGATTTTTTTTCATACAATATATTCCAATTATATTTTCTGTCCCTACCTTCTGCCAGTTGCTCCCCACCAACCCTTCCGTCTGAGCCCATACCCTTTTCCTCTCATTTCTTAAAACATCTCTTTCTCTCCTGCTATTTCTTCTTAACTTTAACCCACACAGAGGACACCCAAGCCTATAGACTGCAGAGCGTGTAGAGTACTGACTGAGCTATTGAACAGTTAAGGACAGGTTTAGGATTCATCTTTGTCCTGCCTGTTCATTCCACATTTCCAGGTTGCTTTCTTAGATGGGGTTATTTTGTTTTTAGTAAGGCATTCCGAAATTAATTTTAGATGTCAGCAATTCAGCTGGAGGCCGTGACTCTCACCGGGGCCCCTGAAATCACCAAGGTTTTCCATGAGCACAGCCATCTGCAGACCCGACTGCAAGTTCAAGTCACTAGTGGAACTTTTAGAAATTCACCCGTGCCCTTAGCCCATCCTGAAGAAATTGATTTAGCCTGTGGGAAGAAGGTTTCCCAGTATTAGCTATTTCAGAATCCCTGAAGTGGTATTCTAATGCGTGGCCGGGGACCACAAACACTTTGAGGAGAACTCTGGCTCACCATGTGTCTGAATTTTGCTCCTTGACCTCCTAAGCCTCAGGGCAAGCAAGAGCTGCTTCAGAAGTCGTTGCCTTTCAAAGGCAATTTAAAAAGACAGCCGCGGTGCTCACCACCTCACCACAATCAGAGAGAAAGAGAGTAAAATTACATTCTGGAAGCCAAAGTCAAAGGACAAATCCAAGTCTATTTAAAGGTACTCTCAAATGGCTCCCGCAACAGATACGGGGACTTCGGGTTACAGAGAAAATGATTTGCAGCCTTCCTGTAGAATTTGGATCGCCTCCTTCTTCCCCATCCCCAGCTGTAGTCAGAGCAAACGGCTGTCTGCAATAACCAGAGCCCAAAGAGAGCTGTGTGGTGTTCTCTGAGGTGCATGGCAGCAGGGAATGCTGAGCGCATGCTCAGGTCCTGAACTCCCAGGCTGGATGCCCTCTGGGAGACTTGAGCCAGCTCTGAGAATGGCACAAAGGAACAAGGGCTCCTGAGCCAGCCCCCAAGCGCTGCCTCCCAGCCTCCAGCTTGCTCCTGCAGTTGGCATGTGCGGGAGTTTCTGGTGTTTGAGTCGCTCTCACCTTCTATTCCCTTAGTGAAAATCCCATTATCTCCAACAGCTGTGTGTCAAGAAAAGACATGAATTCTGTGCCACAACAAAAGGATCTGATGCGTGTTTCTCCGGGTAGCCTTAGGCTAAAAAACATTTTATCTCACTTTCTTCATTTATAATACAAAGACTTAACTTCCTACTGAAAGGGATGGATGTCTACTTCAGGATGGGAAAAGTGTGAAGATTGCCTCGAACCTCCTCCCCGAACATAGCAAGGTTAATAATTACATGTACATGTAATATAGGAAATGTAATCAACCAGACGCCCCCCCCCCCGCAAGTCGTGCAAACCTGCCGTTAAAATATTACTCGAAATTGACCATTTCAAGATAAACAGATAAAGGGATAGGCAAAGAGGCAGGTCACATGCCTACCGCGTAAAGCTTGAAATTGATTTCGGAAGCATCCGAGCTCGCTACGAAAGAACCTCGCTGTTTAATTAGGATGGCTTGGATCCAGAGTCTATATTTAGGGGAAACTGGAAATTACAGTGTAGAAGCAAGAATCACCCAGCAAGAGTCTAAATTAAGGGAGAGAGGACCCAGTGAAAGAAGCGCCACAGTTTTCCTCAGCAAACTATGAGACGTCTTTTGTGTTTCACCAAACACAAACTGAATAATCCCTTAGGTCTCTCTCTACCTTTTCCTCTAACGAATGTGCTCTGACTAAAATCCTATGAATATTAACTTTTCAGTTCACCTTCATCCGAGTTGCACATGGTTCTCCTCCATACCTGAGCTCTACTGGAGTATAGGCGGATTTGGCACCCGACCCGCAACACATCAGAAGACTCTCATTAAGATTCCAAATGTATAGAAACATATTTTATACCATTAATATTTTGGCTTCTTTTTGTAAGTGGTTGGCAGAAGATCCATGGCACCATATCATTAATTTCTTAAATATTCCTGTTTTCTTCTCATCATTGATGTATCATCAAATAAATTAGTTCAGACCCAAAATGTGACAGAGAGAAACATATGATTGATTTTTTTTTTTTAACTTTCAGGAGGTGTTTTGAATGATTTTATACAACTTATTCTGGCTTACCATCCTAAAATTTTATAGAGGAGTATGTGGATATTGATGACCAAAAGTATATTATTATTATTATTATTATTATTATATTAATAATTATTAGTTTTACATCTTCCCACTGACCTGGCTCTGAACTGAAAGATGACTGTCAGTAAGTTCACTAAACACAGTTTCAACCATCTAAATACCATATTCTAAGCTGTTAAGAATATAAGTCACCAGCAAAGGGACCTTGTCAGGGAAGACACTGTAAGGAACAACACCATCCGGTTAGGAAGTCGTCCAGAGGGCTCAGAGCTTTGAAAGTGGAGTTTGAACTTCATTCAAATGACAGTTACTTTCCTGGGCTGAAGGTTTAATTTTCAATTACAAGAGGGAGAATATGGGCCAAGTGCGCCAGTAGTTCTTACATAATTTAGCTAACAAATACATCGAAGATACCAAGTTTGGAGCTTATGGATTAGTGCCCCTCCCCACCGCATACAAACACCTCTGCTGTGCTCCGTGCTTCCCATGCAGTCTCTCTGGCCTCTAGTGCAGTCTACAGCCTGGGCTTTAAAAAGATCTGAAAGTCACATGTTCCTGGGTGGGAGGACCCAGCTGACCTGATCAGTTTTTTGCTGGCACATTCTAACACCCAAAAGACAGGAACCCTGACCGGGTCATTCAGTCTTTGACACAAGGCCTAGTGCTTATTGTGTGCCTTCTACTGGCAGATAAACCTAAGTAAGATTTGGTGACTTGGTGCCAGAGCCCCCACCAGATCTGTACGCACTTCCTGTACAATGTAGGTACCTGCAGCAGGTTTTCCTTCCTTTACAGCCATTTTGGGAACATGAAGCCAACTGGTCCAGGCATCGTCTAATATTCACAAAAACTTTTTTAAAAAATCAAATCAAATAAAGAACGTACGCTGTTTTGTGCCTTAGAAGTATTTTAAAAGACAAGGTCATAGTTCATGTTTAGTGGGGACAAGCAGGGCAGCGACGAGCATGTGTGTGTTGCTGTCCTTATGAAGTTCTGTACGATTGTCTGCTGCCTGAACGAAACCTTAGTGATCGTTTCGATACAAACTGAAAACCCCAAGTCTTATATAAAAACAAAACAAAACAATAACAAGAAAGTCAGCTCTCTGGTATTTTTAAACCAATTAGTCAGAAAGGTGGGAGGCGAATTTCACAGGGGAAGTGAACTAGGAGCCGCGCACACTACTCGTTCATCTTCTATGCCCACGTGAATAGAGCAAAGCCTTGGAGAAGGACCCTGCGCAGCCCGATCCACAGGCTGGCTGGAAGCCCGTTCTTTTGCATGTGTGGTACCTCTAAGTTTGGCAGGCTGAGCGCTTCATGGGAAAGAAAGGCAAGGTCGTTCCTAACACAGACTCCAGAGAAGAAGATGTGCCCAGCACCGCCACCAGGTGGTCATTCCTGGAAGAGATTTCCCAAGTACAAAGCAGAAACCTGCGAGGTTACCTGACTAAGAATCAGCTCCCTGGCCTGCTTTAAAGCATTCTAGAAGGGGTGGGGTAAAGAGGTGAAAAGAGACTGGGATGCCGATCCTCTAACAACCAGACATTCTCTAAATATATTTCCACCTGGATAGTGGACATCTTCTGGGTCACTCATATCTCGACACACACAGAGTCATGTGTGCACCATATTGGCTGCTGGTGACCGTGTTGCCCTTTGTGTGTCCATCAAGTATCAAGTCATAAAAAAGAAAATTGGTTTTGGAAGAATAGTAATCCAGTCAACAGAGCTATCCACAACTCCACTTTAAAAGCCTAATAATATTAAGATTCTATTTTGTCTTCTCTGATTAGGGGCTTTTCCTTGGACAGTAAGAAAATCAACACAGGTAGCATTGTTCTGTGTGTGTATATATACACATATACATGTATGTATATGTGTATACATATGAGATATATGTATGTGATATATATATATATGTATGTATGTATGTATGTATGTATATTATTGTAAATGTAAAAAGCAAAAGGGTTCCTTTTATGGTGTGATCTTACATGCATCATATTTTACCCCTTCTGCCAATAATCTATATCATTGCCCCAAATAGGCCCTTCTCAGGTCTAATCATTTACAGTTATAGACAAATAGACACAAACATAGATGCTACACGAATATTTAATCTTCACATGTACAAGAGAAAAAAGCATGCAATCTCTCTTTTTTTAATAGAAACATCTGTTTGATGAGCTGGGCTACACACATGCTCTTCTTCCCCAACGCAAACTGACCTTCCCACAGGCCAAACCACAGGTTCCCCAAAGCGTGGCTGGCCTCTCTTCACCTCTGCACAAGGTGCCATTTCTCCCAAACTACACAGAAAATGAGATGGTACTTTGTCCCATCCTTACAAAGTACCCCATCCTTTCTTTACTTAAATATATATATATATATATATATATATATATATATATTAAATCATGTGTGTGAATGCATGTCAGTGTGGGGTTGTGTGCGAGTAAGTGCAGGTCCCTGGGAGTCCAGAAGGGGACATCAGACACTTGCTGGAGTTACAGGCAGTTGTGAGATGTCTCACACGGATACTGGAAGAAGGACTCTTCAAGGACAGTGAGCATTCTGGTTGGTTGAGCAGGGCAGAGAGAACACTGATTGCCTGAGCAGGGCAGATGAACTGATTGGCTGAGCAGAGCAGAGAGAACTCTGATTGGCTGAGTCACCTATCTACTTGCACACACTTCCTGAAATGTGGTGGTCTCACTAATATCTTTGTTTTTAAGTTATAAGCATAGACAGCCTTTTGTAAAACCCTAAGACACATTTGCAAGGCTGGACAGACTTTGACTCCATTCCCAAGCAAATGTAAAACTCTTCATTCTGCCTACACTGATTTTATTTTTGGTTAATACCCTCTTTCAGAAAGATAGAAAACAGACATGTGAGTGAGAAGTCTCTTTCCCTTTAAAAAAAAAAAATCACTCCCAATAAATGGAAACGTAAGGGTTCTTTGGAAAGTCAGTTGTGTTGTGTGGTGTTTTGCTGGTGCAAACACATGAAGGAGTGTTTTCCTGAAGTGGACACAGGAGAAAGGCTAAGGCAGACTCCTGAAGGAACTTTTCACTGAAGCAGACACAGATGAAAGGATGTTCTGCTAAAGTAAGCGTGTGAAAGGACATGCGATAAAGGATCCTTTGTTAACGACACTCACGTCCACCTTACGTTGCATAGTTGAACTGCGTTTGCCAGGACTCCAAAGAGAGAGACACACCAAAATATTCCTGGGGGTGTGCTGCAATTTCTGGCAACCAACTCAGACTCTGATTGGCAGAGTGATGTCAGCTGGGAACAGATGCATGTGCTGAGGCAAGACCCGTGGAGGACACGTGATGTTTAGAGAGTATAAATAGAACGCGACCGACAGTGATGGAGACTGAGCTAGGCTTGCTTATATAGTTGGCTGTGCAATGACTGTCGGTCTCCAGTCCTTGTTGATCTTTCCTTACCTGAGAGAGGCACAGCTGAGAACTTCTGGGGTCTCTCCAGGTCCCTCCTGCTGACTCCTGCCAAGGCTGAGGCCTGGCTGTCTCTGCTAGGTAGTACTACCCCTGTTGCCACCCCTATAAACTGAACATTTTATGTCTCTGAATCAAGATTACTCCATGGGTTCTGCTGGAAGAATATTGGATATATATATATATATATATATATATATATATATATATATATATATATATATCTCCAAGAAGAGGGAGAAGGAGAGGGAGAGGGAGAGGGAGAGGGAGAGGGAGAGGGAGAGGGAGAGGGAGAGGGAGAGGGAGAGGGAGAGGGAGAGGGAGAGGGAGAGGGAGAGGGAGAGGGAGAGGGAGAGGGAGAGGGAGAGGGAGAGGGAGAGGGAGGACTCTGCTCTACAACCTGGGCACAAATCCCAGCTCAGTCATTACTGAATTGTCGACTAGCGAAATTAATTCCACTTCTCAATTTCTCGTTTTAAAAACTATAGTCAGTCAGACCAATAAGGATAAGATTTGTGCAGTTCTGCACCTTCAAAACAGAAATAAGAGGTATGAGCATCGACTGAGACCAACCATTAGGGGGCGCCCTCCTGTGTCATCTCATTGTCCATTTATCCACTGTCCTGCGCCTATGTGTCCCTACAGTTAGAGACCAAGTAAAGGTCTGAAACCTAACATAGTGGTGAGCTGGATCCTGACAGGTATGGTTTGTTCCATTACTTCAGAATGACTGATTAGAGACATACATCCAGGACCCTTTCTTTTACTCTTTAAGGGTACATGGGGGTGTGGTGTGAGAAAATCCGTGGATAACACTCTCATCCATGTGCACTGGTATACTGTACTGGCTCACCAGTATTAACTTGTGCAAGTTGGGGAGGAAAAGATTTATTAGGCTTAGTCAATCACTGGAGGAAGGCAGGACTGGAACTCAAGCAGGGCTGGAAGCTGATGGAGAGGTCATGGTGGGTGCCCCTGGCTCGCTCAGCCTGCTTTTTTTTTTTTTTTTTTTTTTTTTTTTTTACAGAATCCAGGACCACCAGCCCAGGGATGGCACCACATACAACAACCAGGGCCCTCCCCCACTGATCACTAACTGAGAAAATGCCTTACAGTTGGATCTCATGGAGGCATTTCCTCAGCTGAAACCCCTTCCTCTCTGTTGACTCTCGTTTATGACGCACAAAACCAACTACTATATCACAGCATTTCTAGTACGCCATCTCTGCTCTGACTCTTAAGGACCAGGGACAATGTCTGGGAAGACAGTACCAGGATAGCAAGAGAAGCTTCCCCTGGTACAGATCAAGGTCATTTATCCCCATACATGGATAAGCTTCCTAGCAACTCTTGGCTCCAGCCATTGCTGTTTTCCAAGGGATGAGAGAAGACATAAAACAGTGGCTTGAGGGCTTTGAGGGGTAGGGAGAAAGGCAGAACACATACCACAGAGTCACAAAGAATGCATGTTATGGTGAAGATGAGCTCTGTTTACCTGAGTCGGCCCATGAGTCACTGTGAGGGTAGACACTGCTTCTTGTTGTTGCCCCTGCTCACTCAGCATAGAGATTCTCAGGCCAGGATGTCAGGAGAGGTTACAGCAGGCCCAAGCAGAAGGCAGACAGCATCAAGGAAGAAATCACATTTGGCCCTAAGCTCTGGCCTGGAGTGACCATCCCATCCCCAGCCATGAGGGATTGGCAGGCAAATTGGGCTTCCCGCCTGGATGCAATTAGCTATTGACAGCCTCCAGGACTCCATATGCAAAGATGCCCATAATGCAACCTTAGTTCCTTTGCAAAGCCATCTTTTTTTTTTTAATCTCATGTGGGGATAGAAATATCTGAGACAAGGTGGCCTCAGCTGACCACTAGGTCACCATGGAGGCTCCTGGTCACCAACCACTATCCATTAATCACCCTGACAGAAGGAGTTACAAAGCATACATTGTGCAAAGAGAGCACTGCATGGCCACACTGCTTGGGAACTGGAGGGAGGAAAGATAATTGGAAGCATTTTAGCATTTGTGTGTGTGTGTGTGTGTGTGTGTGTGTGTGTGTGTGTGTGTGTAAGAACTAATATTCCACTTCCCAGCATCCTTCCTTAGAAATACAAACCAGCCTGAGATTCATACATTCACTTCATCAGTATGTGTAAGACCCAGTGCGGGAGGAGAGGACTCCTTAAACAATAAGCATTCAAAAGGAAAGACTACATGGACCATTCAAGCACTAAGCAATTAAGCTGGGGTGGGGGGTGGTGATTAAAAACAAATACGAACCTTAGTGTCTGTTTCTAAGTGGCTCATAACCAACTGGGCAGAAATATTGGGTACAGGTGTAAAAGAAGTCAGACTATCAGGCAGTATTTGGGAAATGTTGGTGAACGGTTGGTCCTCAGTTTAGAAGGAGACCTCAGTGAAGGCCAAAGGAGAGGCTGGGATCTGAAACCTTTAAGACAATTGAGTGACAAAGAAGAAATTCCATGTAGGAAAGAGTGCAATCTATTGAGAGAGTTGCTTGATTTCTAAGAAACTAGAAGAGAACTTTGAATAACAAGTACTGGGTAGACCACAAGTACACTGTCAGCAGAGAAGATCCTCAACTATGTATCAGAGTCGACTCTGGATTCCGCTGGCTAACAGGAATGACTACTGGTTTTGAGGCTTAATGGGTGACCAGGACCTATTTGCTGGTGGTGGCTGAGTATCTGATATCGGAGTGCACAAGCAGACTGAGCTTGAGATGGGGGCCCTGCAGATGTGTCTTAGGAGCTGCACCAGGGAGAAATCATAAGTTCACAACCAACACACCTATAACTCCTGGTCCAAGCATCTCTCTATTAGATTCTGCGTTCTATACCAAGAGCTGTAGCTCAGGGGCTCGTTGTCAACAAAGTCCAAGGAGGAGGGAAAAGGCTGTACCAGAGCAACCATCAGTAGGTTGCTAAAGTACGGAGATGCCTGACAAGGGCCAGGCACTTTCCCACGTGGTAAGATGCACAGTGTCCTAGCCTGCATTGAATCTAGAATCGAATGACGACATTACCTGTGAAATGAAATCCATTGTCCAGGAAGTAGAAACATGGGGTGCATAGTGGAGAGGTTCAATTAGTGCTTTATGGCTCAGTGGGTAAGAGCACTGAGTGCTCTTCAGAAGGTCCTGAGATCAAATGCCAGCAACCACATTTGAAGGAAGAAAGAAGAAGAAGGAAGAAGGAAGAAAGAAGGAGAAGGAGAAGGAGAAGGAGAAGGAGAAGAGGAGAAGGGGGAGAAGGAGGAGAAGGAGGAGAAGGAGGAGAAGGAGGAGGAGGAGGAGGAGGAGGAGGAGGAGGAGGAGGAGAAGGAGAAGGAGAAGGAGAAGGAGAAGGAGGAGGAGGAGGAGGAGAAGGAGAAGGAGAAGGAGAAGGAGAAGGAGAAGGAGAAGGAGAAGGAGAAGGAGAAGGAGAAGGAGAAGGAGAAGGAGAAGGAGAAGGAGAAGGAGAAGGAGAAGGAGAAGGAGAAGGAGAAGGAGAAGAAGAAGAAGAAGAAGAAGAAGAAGAAGAAGAAGAAGAAGAAAGAAAGAAAGAAAGAAAGAAAGAAAGAAAGAAAGAAAGAAAGAAAGAAAGAAAGAAAGAATTATGTCAATAAAAGCTACTTCAGATTTGAAAGATAGAGGCAACAGCATTTCCTTACAGAATCCAGAATGTGTGTTAAAGCTGCATTGTCAAGGCCCCCTTACACCTTTGGGACTGAGGGGAACCTAAGATAGGCATTTGGGGAAAACTCCTCAGGACACTCAGGGTGTCTGAGGTAGGACACCGGACTATCAGTCATGACAGAAATGGATGCCAGGGACTGCATGGCCAGGCCAGGGATCTGTCTGAATATGGTGAATTGTAATGAAGGATCCAGAAAGAGGACCAACACCGTCACAGGGAAGGAGGGAAACAGAAGGTGCTGGAATGAGTCTTAGGGTCCAGTGTGGCAAAGATGACTGGACCACACTGATGGTACAATAGAAAGCAGAGTCCAAGGTGACATGGGCCAGCCACTGTTGGCATCAACCATATTGGACACATGATAATACTGAGTGTGCATAATTTACTTAAAATGTAGTAAAAATATTAAAATCACGATGATGCGAAAACCACAATCCATGGCTGTGTCTATGCTCAGAACTTGCTAACCATATGGGCTTCTCACATAACCGTTACTGCATTTTAACCTTCCCAATTACCCTGTCACAGAACGGAGTCTCAAAGCTCAAAATTATGCAAATTCTCCAAGGCCACATATACAGAGGGAAGGCAGAGGCAGGACCTGATTGTACCCTTCTGGATTCCCCAGACCTTGCATGACAGCTACTGACTTCCACTAACTAAAAATAATCCTCCCCCCCCCAAAAAAATTTCTTTC
This sequence comes from Mus musculus, assembly GCF_000001635.26. Classification (NCBI taxonomy): domain Eukaryota; kingdom Metazoa; phylum Chordata; class Mammalia; order Rodentia; family Muridae; genus Mus; species Mus musculus. The sequence continues at coordinate 40,881,325 of NC_000067.6, read as the reverse complement.
CAAGGGAAAAATATTGTTACATGGCCATTGCCACTTTGAAATACAGATCACTATCTTTTTTGTTGGCTAGGAAGGGTCTAGAGTGGTAGCTGTGGTCAGAGTATGTTGTTTAACTGTGTCAAAGTGTCCTAAAATCGTTACTTTGTACAAATGAATAACACCAACAACATCTTATAAGTAATTGTTCAGTTAGCTCCTGGCTGCCTTTTTAGACCTGGTAAGATGGAAAGACACCAACAGTTCAAATATAAGACAGATGCGGTGTGCGCAGAGCCCTGGGGCTCTGAACGGAAACTCTTGCTCAGTTACTTCGCTTTGCTATTTCATTTTTGAGACAGGTTCTTGTCCTGAGACTTTGGGTAACCTGTATTCACTATGTAGCCCAGGCTGAGCTCAAACTCCCAGTTGCTGGGATTATGGGCTTCTGCCACAACACCCAGCAGGTTTAAAATCCACATGTTATTGCTACATGACCCCTGTGCCTTTTGGGTTCATGGTCCTTTGTTTGGGGCCCAGCTCCCTAAAGCTTCAGTCTTTCTTCCCCATTTTAACAGTTCCACGGTGACATCTGCTGGAAACTAGAGCAGCTCAGATCCTGTCCCCTGCAGGACACTCCTGCTGCTGCAGATTATGCAGGGGACATGTGAGGTGGTCACCACAGTCCTTCCTTAGTTGGTCAGTGACAGGGCACATTGAAAGCTGAGTTCTCAGATGATAAGCACCCGGACTTTGGGTCCTTAGGGGCTGGGCACAGGCTCTACCCACATTCCAGACAGAAAGTCCTCAAAGGAAGCCCATGGTCCAGTGGCCAGGACTCTCAGGCTCTGAGCCCTGGTCTGCCTGCTGTAGTTAATTGTGTCCCCGGCACGGCCTTCCTGATACCCCGTTTGTTTCTCTGTGGATCTCCAGGATTCTTGGCTTAATAACAACCTAAAACGGAGAGGCCCCCAGCATGACCGAGAAGGCGACGACTTCTGCAGAAAGTGCCAAAATGTTTTAGAAATAAATGGCAGAAAACAAGAGTCTCACGGATTTTCACCAGGCAGCATAGTAATTTGTGTGATGTATTTTTAACTGTGGAGATTGATGGAGAAACCACTTAACTATAATGTGAACTGGAGATTGTCAGCTCTGCAGTTCATGCTGTGGCAAATAGAGAGGTGCGTGTGTGCACGTGCACACACACACACACACACACACACACGCACACACGAGCACATACACGCGCACACACACACATGTGCACACACGCGCACACACACACATGTGCACACACGCGCACACACACACATGCGCACACATGCACACACACACCAGTGAGAAATGTGTGTGGGCCAGTAAGAAGTGTGTATGTTTGTGTGTGGGGGCCAGTGAGAAGCATGTGTGTGTGTGAGTGTGCCAGTGAGAAGCATGTGTGTGTGTGTGTGTGTGTGTGTGTGTGTGTGTGTGTGCCCCAAATCAGCTCTTATTTGAGTCCTAACTCCCCATGTTTCCGGGAACTTTCTGTTGTTTAGAGCGATCTTGTTTCTGAGGGAAAGAATCTGGGCAGCCTATGAACTCTCTTAAGCCAGTGTCCCGCCACTTCTCCTTTTTCCTTCTTGGCTGTCTTGTTTTTTGTTTTAGCAGACATTCTGGTGTAGGGACAGCTTGAGACTCAGGATCTCTCCAAAACTGCACCTGAAAAACATTTATCAGACTCACTAATCCTGTGCTAACCTGAGTTCCTGCTCTACTTCTCCGAAGGGAGCCTTTGGAGAACCGGCGAGACTTTCCCAAGCCTGGATTGCTACATGGAGAGTCACATAGGAACAACTACCCTCTCAGTTCTCCTCAGGATGAAGCTGAGCTTTTAGTGCAGTCGGGAAAACAGACCCTAACAGCCCTGTAAACACTGAGGCATCCACCTTTCCGAAGCTTTCCAAGGATATAAATCTCTTTCTCTGGCCTCCTCTTCCTCACACTCCCTTCTGCCCTATTTCCTGTTCGGCCAGACCTCAATCATCTTTAGAAATGGGCTCAAAAGACTTGAAATGTCCCTGGTTTTCCAAAGGAATGATTTCCTCATGGGTACATCGCGCCGCCTTGTGGCAATTTTAAAAGTTGCAGCCCGAGTTTATAATTTTTAAAGCTATAGGTCCATAGCTTTCTTCTCATGGCTCATCAATAGCTACAAGGCTCGTCAATAGCTACAAGGCTCATCAATAGCTAGCTGTCACCGTGGACTGATACCAATCCCAGCGCCATGACTGATTTTCATCAAAATAAATTTGTTTTGACTTGTTCTGAGAGGCCAAAACCTACTCTATCTTGGAACTGGCCTCCATCTTAAAAGAAAAAGAAAAAGAAAAAGGAAAAAGAAAAAGAGCCTGAGAACTTGACCCCCAGATGAACCCAAGCTGCACCCAAGTACCAGGAAGGACTCCACATCTTGTTCTTGGCCAGAGTCACTCCCTAGCTACTTCCTAGCAACAGTTAATAAAAGATCAGTCTGATTGTTTCAGATGTACTATCAGACTGATTGTTCATGGTCTTGCTTTAGACCACCCACCTTATAATAGTCATGCTATTAAATACTTGCCAGGATGGACCCCACCTCCACCCCCTCACTTGCTCCCATTTCCCTATAAAACTTTGTCCTGATGAGAGCCCGTGGCTGCTTCATCAAACTATCCAGTGGGTCAGCAGTGTGTAAGCCCAAACTCAGGTTTCCAATAAGGAGACCCTAATGTGATTACATCGGAAAAGGCTCCTTGGTGGTCTTTTGGGTTCACGAAAGAAGTACTTCCTGGCACAACAGTTCCGGTTTGCAAGTTCCTTGTGGATCTTTCTTTGGCCCAGACACCTCTCTCTTCCTGGTTTGTTGCCAGAAAGGCATCAGCAAGTCTCCAGTGTCTTGTGCGTCTGTGTTGTGACTTCAGTCAGCTTCAGAAGTCCATGCTGAGATAAGCCTGCCCTTGCAATCTGTCAAGTAGGCTCACATAGCTCTCTAACGTGAGCAGCTATGCCCTCCTCCTAGGACAGGTTAGAGACTGGACGGAGTTCTCCTTGTAGTATTCACACCGAGGCCTGCCACTTCCTGTGTGAGTCATGTCTATACCTATGTTCTCATGGCTCTCCAATAAAAGAACCGTTGTGCAAATGAATTTTGGAAATGTATTACAGGTCCCCAGGAACAGTAAAAAAACGTCATAGACATTTAAGACAGCTTGATTTAATCATTCCACAATCCTTCCCACCGTGTCATATGTGTTTGTGTGTGTGTGTGTGTGTGTGTGTGTGTGTATGAAATCATTGCTTGTCAACTAAAGAGGGAAAAGATAACTTAACCGAAGCCTTCAGAACCAGGACCACATGAAGACACGACAGGTGGGGAGGTCAGTTCTGATCCAGATGACTCAACAGTGCGAGTAGTTGTATTTTCTAGTCTTCCTGGCATTTAAGAGAACATCAGAAATCCATACTTCTGCTTAGAATGCTCCGAAGTCTCCTTAGATCCTGATCAGTCACTCGGGGAGGAGGGGAGAGGGCGTTCAGCACCCACTGCTCATTTACCGATAACCAAGATGTCTTTCAATATGTCACTGGAAAGAAGGAACTTTGGATCATCCAGAAAATAGAATACTATTCATGGCTAGTGATAAGTTACAATCGGACCACGAAAGATTCAGAAAGAAAACTTACATAACAAATCCAAGTCGTTATTTTGATGCTTTGCCACCAAAAGGCAGAAAAGGAGGTGAAAGAATCAGGAAACCACTTTATGTTAAGTGAGATAAAGCAATCACCAAAGGACACAAACCACGTAAGATTCTGGGAAACATAAAGACGTTGCGATGGCAATGGCGATGATGATGATGATGGTGGTGATGGTGATGATGGTGGTGGCGGTGGTGGTGGTGATGGTGACCAGTGTGTAGCATTTCCATGAGGCTTTTCTCTGTGGTTTTCTTCGGCTTTTCTGTGCGTTGTTACAATTAGCGGGCATTTCCTACACCAGCCTCCAACACTGCTGTGTGCACCACTGTCTGACGGTGCTCATCACCCTGAGTTTCCAGAGAGTGAGGTGAGGAGAATGCTGTCATTGAGGATGTAACATCTCAGGTGCAACTAGTGTTGGCAGATTTTCATCTCTGCATTAAATTAGAAGTAGACCCCGGGAGCCTTTTACTGCAGAGAGAACAACCGCCAAGTGGAAGCAAGAGAAACTCACGGAGGATCCTCGGTTTTTCTCACAACCTGGTGATAAATTCAGAGTTCAAGCCATCTGCTCACATACGGACCATTTTCTTTCTCAAGAGCCCGAGCTTCTCTTGTCTGTGCGTACTTACAGAGACAGCGGGGAACTGAGTATTCCAGTGCCTCTGTGCCCTTTAACCTGGGCGAGTCACTGAACCTTCCTCGGCTCTTGTTTATTTGAGTGGTTTCATCATTTTCAGTGTCACTATTGGCATTATTATTATTTATTAATTATTATTGTTTCTTTAAGACTTATTTCTTATTTTCTTTCTGAGTGTTTTGCACACATGTAAGCACTTGTCTTTATGACTGTTTTGCCTGTACATATGTAAGCACAGCACATGCAGACCAGAATGGGACAGGGGATCCATTGGAACTGGAATTACAATTAATTGTAAGCTTCGTTGTAGATGAGGGGGATCAAAGCCAGGTCCTCTGGAAAAGCAGAATTTACTCTTAACTGCAGAACCATGTCTCTATCCACCCTCGAAGACCTCAAAGTTGGCACAACACCACAAGTCCCAATTCTCAGCACAAAATTGATTTATTTGCCCCAGAGAAACAAAGGGGCGGGAATAAGAGACAAAGAAATCAAGGATGAGGGAGAAGGGCAGGGGATGAGAAAGTGGGGGAGGGGCATTTGCCCCACAGGGACAAAGCACTGCCTCTGAATAGAGAGAAGGCAGATGCCACCCATGGGAAAATGGCAGTTTATAAAGGTACACAGGGTATCCGGTGTTAATTTTAGTTGGGCATGTTAACTTCGTGAGCCAATCGGGGCTGCTGATTGCTGGGCTTCAGCACTTTGACAGCTGGGCCTTGGTGGTCAGCTCAGGAGGAGGAAGTGGACAAGGAAGGGAACAGAACTTGGGGGCAAACTGTAGGAATGTAATGTGATAGGTTAGCAGTGAAGAAGGCATGGGGGAAGGGTGTGTTTGCAGGGCACAGGCCTGCAGGAGCCCTTCACTAGTGTTGTTTTTTACTGTTACGTTGTTTGCTTGTGGACATGGAGTCTCCCCAGACTCTGTGCTGTGCTGGTTGGCAACTACTGAGTGAAGTGATTCTTGTTTCCTCCCTCAGCATCCCGAGTGGTTAGATCCAGCCTGGTCTTCTTTACTTCTCCCCTCCCCTCTCCTCCCCTCTCCTCCCCTCCCCTCCCCTCCCCTCTTCCCTTCCTTTTCTTTTTCTCCCATTCTTCCTTTTCTTTCCTTCTTTCTTTTTATTTTTTTTTCACATACTTAAGGAGCAGAGATTATAACCTTCCTGAATTACCCTCCTCCCCAAACCTGTCTGTGCCCAATCAGATGAGAGAATGCAGCTGGGGTGGGTGTGAGAGCAGGGAGCACAGGCAGGTACTATGACACTGCACACTTGTGCCCATGCTCCTCATCCAAGCTGACATTAAGGAACAGTCCAACCGGAGCACAGCGACTTGACACAGATTCTGTGTGTAAGTGAATGATGGGCAGGAAGCACATGGATGGGTAGGTATTCCCATTTTACAGATGGTGTCAGGAAAAAGTGGGGCGGAAAATTTGCTGAGTGCTGTCCATAGGTGTGTGATGTTCACATACCTGTGTAGACCCATGTATGCCATGATGAGCCACAGTCATGGAGGAGAAAACGTGGAAAATGCAAAGCACAATCAATGACTCAAAGTCTGGTGTTTAGTGAGCACGCCGGCAAGTGAACTTATGTACACACTAACCAAGCAGCACCCGTTTCCTTCTCTGACTCTAGTACATTCCCATGAATGGGATGAGTCCCGTGTCATTCACTTGTATGTCACTCACTGTGTGTCGCTCACTGTGTGTCACTCATTTGTGTGTCACTTGTGAGTCATTCCCTTGTGTCATTCACTATGTATCACATTCACACTGTGTCATTTGCCTGTGTGTCACTCACTTGGCAGGTTCCCCTGTCATCTTAGGCCAGTGTCATCATGGCTGATACATCATATCTTCCCTCCAGATCCTCTGACATGATTCAACCACACACTCCTTCCCTAAGTTCCTCGATCCAACCTACATAGACATCAGATGGAGCAGAAACACAGATTATTTGATACGTCCCTGACGTGTGCACACTAGCATAAGTCTCTGACCTGTACACGCTGACATGCGTCCCTGACACGGTCACGCTGAAACTGCCAAGGTCATGGAAGACGTGCAAGAGGGTGAATCGCCAGAGTTAGAGGAGACTGAGGGACACTGCCACTCAGGACAACGCAGTTCTGAATCTGCTCTCTACAGGATGTTGGAGAAGAGACTGCGAACACCGAGTCCCACCCCCACCCCAGCCATAGACACCTTAAAAACACACAGGGCTTAGTCTGATTCTCAATTCGCACACGCAGCTGTCCTAGGGAGCAGTTAGAGCATGACTGTCTATGGCCGGCCGTGAAGCTCGATCTAGTAGCTGTCTCCCTCAATGTGAGGTTCAAAAATAGCACAGCTGTTCTTCCAACAGGAAGTGCGTGATTCTCGCTGTCCGACTGTGAGAGAGTAACTGAGAACCTGAGAGCCCCGCTAGCTGCCTTCTCCTCAGTCCACCTTGCACCTCCCTGAACCTTCCATTCCCCTAAAAGGGGAGTGCCCCTTCAAGTCCTCACATGCTCCCCGTTCTGCGTGAAAAAAAAACGCTGCCCCGGCACCCACTCTGCTTTTCACATTGTTCCCATGAAGTGTGCTGTTAGGAGCTCAGAATAGTAAAGATTGCTGTCATAATTAAGCTCTGGGACGTATTTCAAAGAATCTCAGACATTAGAGATGAGAAGCCCAGCAGGTCATCCGAGCTTGTCTCTCTGCCAGTGCAGGAGGCTGTTCGCAATTTGGCGGATCTGTTATCAGACTATAAAAATTCTAAACTATTCAAAAAATTACCACATTGTATAAATTATAATAAAAAGTTTACCTTATTCCAGGGCTACTCTCGGGGGGGGGGGGGGTCACTGAATAGCTTTCTAAAAACAATTACTGCTCTATTTAGAATAGATTTTTCCAAGGTGAAAATGTGGTTATTTTCCTTTCAATGTGACAGCCAGTGCTTATTGTTATGCAAGAGCTGCTGCTCTGCATCTGATGGTTTAAAGTTTAGCACTGACCCCAGCTGTCCCTCAAATGATATCATAAACACAGCTCCCAGCGCTCCCAGCTTCTTCCGCCTTTTCCTAAAGGGCTGGGCTTGAGCACAGTTGATATTTTACTGCCTTTGGGTTGGGCATCCTAGATGCAGAATCATCATCTCCGCCCCCTCCTCCTCTTCCTCCTCCACATCCTTATCCACCTCCCTCTCTTCCTTCCTCTTCCTCTTCCTCTTCCTTTTTCTTCCCTTCCTCCTCCTCCTTTTCCTCCTTCCTTCTCTTCCTCCTCCTCCTTTTCCTCCCTCCTTCTCTTCCTCCTCCTTTTCTTCTTCCTCCTCCTCCTCCTTTTCCTTCTCTTCCTCCTCCTTTCCCACCTCCCCTTTCCCTCCTCCCCTTCATCCTCTTCCTTTCCCTCCTTCTCTTCTTTCTACTCATCCTTACCTTCCCTCCTCCTCTTCCTTTTCCTCCCTCCTCCTCTCTCTCCTCCTTTTCCTCCTTCCTCCTCCCTTTTTCTTCCTCCTCTTCTTTCTTTTTCCTCCTTCTCTTTTTTCCTCTCTACTCTCTTCCCCCCCTCTCCTTTCCCCCTCCTCCTCCTCTTATTCTTCCACTTCCTCTTCTTTTTCCTTCTTTTCCTCCTCTTCCTTTCCCAATGTGTGATTTCAGCAGAATAGGCCAAAGACACCAAAAATTGGATGTCTTTGGGGGGCGTAGAGCTTGGGAGAACACCAAGAGAATCTTTCAGATGAAAGTTATGTCTGGTCTAGCCCCCGACATGTCTGGTGTAAGTTTGGTTTGTGGGCTAAGTGCAAATAGAGCTAAGGGCACAGACAAAGTGTCCTGAAGCATGTGGTCACTTCATCAGACTGGAAGCTCATCTGTCACTGTCACACTGGGCACAGGGGAACAGGTCTGGGGTGACAGAAGTTAAGTCAAACCATTCAGTTATGTTCATTATTGTGGTTTATGTTTCTGTGTTTGTTTATAGGGTGGTGAGTTCTGAATCCCAGATGGTGCGCTCTACCCAGGAGCCTCACCTCACCCTGGCAGTCTGTCTCAGTTTTGTCTAGAGGATTCTCTATTTAGCATACACAATTAACCTTTATATAATACTTCAGAAAAAGTATGTCCCATCCTATTGGGAGAGCGACAGTGTGGCAAGAGCTACCTCCAGCTTTTCCCAGCAGAATACGTTATGTTTACTAAAGGTCAGGTTGGGAACCCCCACGGAGCAGCAGGTCCCAAGAAGTCGGTTTTACACTGGGCTCTCTTCGTTGCTTGTTACAGAACCACATGCACCAGGTGCGTGGCCTGAACCCTGTTTCTAAGTGGAAATGTCATCTGTCAGCTGGGTAGCCCTCAGCATGGGCTTTCCCAAAGCTCTGCGTTGTTAGCAAAGCTTACTTGCCATGTTAGCTCCCAAATCCAGGATTGGCTCTGGTGCCACAGCTTGACCACAGCCATATATGAATGCTTAAAACCCATATACTAAAAAAAATACCCCTGTGATTTCGCACACATCTGAATACTGAGGTATGACTCCTTTGAGCAAAACTGGCCCACTGAATGAAATGTTTGTCCAAAATTGATTGGTCATTAAGTCTGAGGATTATGGTATTGAGAGTAATAGGTAAAGGTTTACGTGAAACTAGCAACCGGGGTTAAGGCATCTCGAGGGCTATGATGAGGAACAAGAAAAGATTAGAAGGCAAATCTGCCTCAAGACACATAAGCCTTTAGATAGAACAGTGTGAATCCCGAGTTTCTGGGTTACCTCAGAGGAGCGTTGCACAGTGAGCATCCGTGCTTGCAGCCAAGCTTGCCTGCACTGCAGCCTCCTGACCCTAGTCCTGCTGTTCTTTGTCCCTCTCTGTTCTGACTCTTGGAGTTGCCAAGTACAGGGACAGGTTCCATACAGTTGGATGGAGGCACAGTTAATCAGACACAATTTATGAATTGAAATTGGAGTCACAAAAAGAAAAGAGCAAGAACGATAACCGCGTAGGGTGCCTAGAACCTGGACGTGGGAACCATAGAACTCACAGGCAAAGAAACCCAAGAGGACTCAAGACCACCCCTGGGTCTCTCTCTCTCTCTCTCTCTCTCTCTCTCTCACACACACACACACACACACACACACACACATACACATGGGGGAGGGGGGCTTCTGCTCTTTTCTAAGCACTGCCTGTCCAAGCATGCCCCGCATCCCTTCCGTGGTGGCTGCTGTGCACACATCTTTCTGGCTTTTGTCATTACCTCTGACACCTTTGGATTTGTCCCCAGTTTATAGTGGTGCCAGGGAAGAAGATGAAGAAGGGAGGAAGCCAAGAGAGGGAAAAGAACCTGTGTAACTCCTTTTTGTTCTCATTGTCCTTGAATGGGGAACCCTGGTATAATTAGTGCATTGGCTCTGTAGCATCAGGATAGAGGGGGTGTGGAGGGCAAGGTGGTAGCAGCTAAAAGGGGGGCAATGGGCCCTAGAAAATGTTTCTGTTCAGCTCTGAGACATTATCAGCACACTTTCCTGGGAAGTACATTTCAAAAACAGGGTTCCACGTAAATGAGATCCAGTAATTGGCCGTACACACTGAGCAGTAAGTACCTCAGGGTCAGAGCCCCATTTGCTCCTCAGCACAGCTTTCTGCATGAGGCTCCTCATGCTGAGGGCAGCCAAGAGCAACCCCTCGGGCCTCTGTGACCAAGGACTCTTAGGGAGGTACCGCATGCCTGTCACTAAGATTATCATTTGCTAACCCAGGTCTTATAGGACCCAAATAGTCACCAGTATGGGGGTGCTTCTGTTCAAACTACTTTTAAAAAATGATATTTTAAATCAGCTTACAAAAGAGTGTGGATTCATAAGGCTTCTATACTCTATATTTTCTGCATTTTGGTGAGCCCCACTTTTACCTCTTCTCCCCCATCTTCTCCCCCATTCTAGCAAAGACAATTAGCTCCCAGGATTCTCCCTCTACTCTTTAAATCTTTAAATGTTCTTTCCGCTTTTGTATTTTCTGCTTGGAATGCCAGATCATAGGTCCCCAAGTAGCATCTTCCTGCCCATGATCAAGCCAGTTAACAATAACAGTGTGGGGGGGGGGGAGGGGCTTCCCAGGTTCTCCTCCAGGCTAAGGCTGCAGCGGGAGGGAGAGTCAGTCGCTTTTCTTTAGGAATGTGGCCAAAGGGAGACTGTCCTTGTGCCAGTGGATGGCCCCTTGCCTGTGTTCATAAGGACAACAGGAATTGAATTCGGTGAGTTAAATAAATAAATAACAAATGACCTAAAGTTGGAAGAGAAGTGTGATTGGGGATAGGGGAGATTAGCAGTGAGGGATGGATGACCAAGGGATATGACCAAGATTCAGTTCCTATACACATGACATTTGTATAGAATAAAAAATTAAAGACTATGTTTAAAAAAAAAAAAACCAAAATTTGATTGATTAAAATAAAAAAGCTGCGGAGATACAGGGGACTTCGCAGGGGAAAATCAGCTGTGTCAGAGGCAATGGAAGGGTGGAAACTAAGAAGGCTACGTGAAGATTACTATGTGAATGAAACCAGTTTGCAGAGGGAAATTGGAAGCCCTTCCTGCCCATGGCACTGTTTAGTGAACAGAGCATGCTCAGTGTAATGAATAGTCAGGGTGTCAACCTGACTACATCTGGAATTAACTAAAACCCTAAACGGCTGGGTCCACCTGTGAGAGATGTTTCTCGATTAGATTGTTTGAAGTGGGAGGATCCACCTTTAACCTGGGCCACAGCTGCGGGGGATGCTCTTTGCTTGCATGCCGTCACTCTGGCTGGTAAGTCCATTCCCTCACTGGCACTAGTCTAACTCTGGATTCCAGTGTATACTGAAGACGTCAAGCCTCAAGCTGAATTGGATTCTTGGAATTTCCATTCACAGGCAGCCATTGTTAGACTAGCTGGACGATCACCTGGAAGCCACTCTAATAAACCCCTTCATGTGTGTGTGTATGCGTGAGTGTGTATACATGTGTGTGTGTGTGAGAGAGAGTGTGTGTGGGTGTGTGCATGTGAGTGTGTGCACAAGTGCGTGCATATGTGTGTGTAAGTGTGTGTGAGCACGAGTATGTGGATATGTGTGTGTGTGTTTGAGTTTGTGTGCATGTGTGTGTTCATGTGTGAGTATGCATGTGTGTGTGTGAATGTGTCTGCATTGTGTGTACATGTTAGAGTGTGCATGTGTATGAGTGTGTGTGTGTGTCCATTTTATCAATTCTGTTGCTCTAGAGAATCCTGACTAATATAGTCAGAAACAAAGCTCTGGGACTACAAAAGGAGTGTGGATAAAAGGCCCTCGTCCCACACAGCCCAATGCCTTTGGCTCTTTCCTCTGCAGAGCAGACCACTTCCACTCTTGAAAGCACATCCGCCTTCTTAGTAAGCTTCCTGTTTCCAGTCCAAGCCTAACTTGAAAGCTCTCACTTTTTCCCCATTCCTCCTGGCTACAGATGGTAGCTTCACTTAACCAGAACTGTTTTTCTCGTAAACTCTCATTAACCGTCATTGGGATTCCTTTGGAGTCCATCCTTAAATGCTTCCGTTACTGAGACTTAGCGGGCCAAAGGGAAGCTCAGTTCTGTGGGCATAATAAATAGTACAGGGCTTTCGTCTCCACACCTGAGAGGCTGCGGGTGAGAGTTTAGAACAGCCTGATCCACCCGAGACCCTGTCTCACAGAGTGAGGGTGAACTCACATTTAAGACCTTCTGATCTGTTTTAATCTTTTCAAACATAGGTGTTCTTCTCCCCCCTGTTCTAGGCTGTGGGTAGAGGACTTTGCTCTGTGTCAGGCATTCACAGCAGCACAGCCTATTGTCCTCACAATGACACTCATTTCACCAGCCCTTATTGAGCACCTGTTGAGACACAGCCAGAGGAGGTTTATAGGGAAGCCGGGTGGGTGATTGATGCTCTAAATTGCCAGTGGCATTTCCATGGCCCGGATGATCACCAGGAAGTGTGACCTACCACATTGTAACTGTCACCTGAATAGCTGCAACTTGACCATAACATGAAAGTTAATAAATAAGACGGGCCCAGGTCCAGAGAAGATGGTGAAATCACAAACCATTTTCCTGGTGGCTCTTGTAAAGACAAGACCTAACCACCTGGGACATGAGCTGCTTGCCACCACGAAGTCGAAGCTCTGCAAGCAACCCTTTCAACATGACCCGGAAGAAGAACTTGGGTCCTCTGGGAAAGCTGTATTATCTTAACTCTTAACTGCTGAGCAGTGTCTCTGCCATGCTAACACATCTTACTCCCTAACACACCACAACTTCACAACACACCACTGCATAGGTGTTACCCAAATTTAGTGGAAGGCCACTTCTTTCTTTTTAGTTGTTACTGATTTTTGTTTGGTTGGGTTTTTCTTTGGTTGTTTTTGAGACAAAGTCTCTTGTAAAAGCCCAGCCTGGCCTGGAACTCAACTATATACCTAAAGATGACTTTGCACTCCTGAATCTCCTACATGCTGTGGTTACAGCATGCTGTCTTTATTGGGAATTCTGGGGCATTTATTCCACCATAATGTGTGATAATGAAGGTGAGGTTCAAATCCACTCTTTCTTTGCTCACCACTCGCTCCTACTTTCAAAGCTCTCATCTTCTGCTTCTTAAGCAGGGGCAATTGTGGTTTCTTTTAAAGCAATAATCTTCCAACATCAATGACATCCAAAGGCCTCTGGGAAGGAAGTGGGGACAGGGGAGAAATGCAAAGCCCAGCTTTGAGGGAGCACAGAAACTCAGCCAGAAGGGCCATGAGGCTGGAGAAGCGTTTGAAGTCATTTGAGGACGCCCTGTCTCCTCTTGGCAGGTCACTCCATTCTTTCCGTTCTATTTAGTACTCCGTGCTCGCTACAATGTATAAGTTCTTAAGCAAATGCAGAGGGAGGAAAAGCTAATGTCCCTGATACTACAGTCCCTCAGAATGACAGCCCAGCTAGACTTCCCCTGTGGTGAGAGCAAGAGCTGTTCCCCCAAAGAAGCTCTGCATGAAGAAAGGGGAATCACTGTGCCCTTTATTTCAGAGACCAGGACCCAGCGAGGTACTTTCCATAGTGACCAGCCATGTACTGATTTGCAACATGGGTGCCTGGCACAGCCAAAGTAACATGATCATGTTACTGAAATAGCTGCCAAATAGCCCTTGCGGGAGCTGTCAGCCTACTGTGAGTGCCAGAGAGGACCAGCTTCAGAAGGAAGACTCATAACAGGGTTGCAAACACTGCTGATGGACAGCAGATCTGGCTTCCATCATCTCCCTGTGTTTCCCCATTCAAATGGAGCCCCCATTTTTAATGGTCATAATTCCATTTGGAATTGTGTTTGGCAAACCTATCCAAATCATGTCTCGGGGGGGGGGGGGGGATTTCTCTTCTTTGGTGGTCTGTTTCTCCAGGGTAGGCATCAAATGTTTATAGTCACCAAGTCTTGAAGTCTAGTGGGTTCTCCTCTCTAGGGATTATGAGCCAGCAGAGGCCATGAAATATATAGATGTTTCCATGATGACGGGAACGAGACAGAGGATGGTCTGGGGAAAGGATGTAGCTGCTGACCTCTGGAGGAAAAGTACAGGGTCTGCCATTACAGAAACAGGGTCATTTACAGCAACCATGGTAATAGCTGCTAGCCTTTATGAAAGACTTGCTTGGTAGTGGGCACTGTTCCAGATACCTAGAGAGAGTCATTCACTGTCCAGTTGCATGTATGAAGAGTCTGGAACACAGTCTGTTCAGCAGCATAGCTAAGCATGGAATTCTGGTTCCCACATGAGACCTTCCTTTTCTCAGAGGTTGCCTGATGCTAGTGCCTACACACAGCTGTCCTAACCATCAGCAGGTAGGACCTTGTTAAAAGCCACGCTGGATACCTCCCTGGGGGATTTAATGGTAGGTAGCACTGCTAGGGACTGAGAGGCAGCAGCTCAGCGCCTTACTTGAAGGAGCACAGGCGATCAGGACTAAAAAGCCACGCCCTGAAAAGCCACACCCCTTGAAAACCGCTCCCATCTACCCACTTGTGTTTCCAGCTGATTTTGCTACAGGCAAGGTACGCTTTCTACCTAGGGCTTTCTAGATTTTGCTACAGAGTAGCAGATGTTGTTCAAGTGGTTAAGACTCCCTTCTGACCCCACAATGGTGGCACACGCCTTTAATCCCAGCACTTGGGAGGCAGAGGCAGGCGGATTTCTGGGTTCGAGGTCAGCCTGGCCTACAGAGTGAGTTCCAGGACAGCCAGGACTACACAGAGAAGCCCTGTCTCGAAAAAAACAAACAACACCCCCCCCCACACACACACAAAAAAGACTCCCTTCTGCCTCTGCCTCCCATTAGTGACACACACACATGGTCATTGGGGATGCCACAGACAGACCGAGATGTCTCACCACCCCGTGTCATCCAGTGTTTCCTATCCCGATGCTAACTCACCATGAATCAGGGATTTAAAGAGGACTCGCCTTTGTGCAACTTTGTTTTCCTTCATACAACTAATGTAATGTGACCCCAAGGAGCTTTGGTTTCACGTAGGCATGCTCAAAGCAGTTTTCTTTCCCAACTACGGAGAACACAGAGAAAAACCATGGAACCTCACACACCTAGAAGCTTACTTTCTATCCTTCCTTCCAGTGTGGCTTTGGGCAAGTTACACGCCATCTCTGTTCCTGTTTCCTCTCTCCAAGAAAAACGACCAATCTCACAGCACCTAAACTGTGACACATAGTCATCTGTAACTCCACTCCTAGCATATATGATGCCTTCTTTTGGCCTCCATGGATACAAACCACACAGGCTTACATCCAGGCAAAATACCTATTCAAACACAAAACATAGATAACACCCACAATACACATGACTATTAAACACACACATAACATACAAACATATACATACAAACTCACATATGACACATGTACCCATATAAAACACACACAGAGAATACATATATACACATATAACACACAAACATACACATACACAGATAACATATTAATAAAATACACACATAATACACAAAATCCACACATATACACACATAGCATACAAGTATATATATATACATGCACACTAATAAAATACACACATAACACACAAACATACATATACACACATACACATAACACATGCACACATGTAAAACACATAATATACACACATAACACACACAAAATACACACATAAACATATAACACACAAACATATACATTCACACACGTAAGAACACACATAAAATACACATATAACACAAACACATACACCAAACATACACACAACATGCTAAGTCTACAAAATGTTCCTCTGCAAAACCTCCTGGTTGCCTGATAGAACAGCTCCTGGCTTCTAATGGTGGAGGACAGCATTATTTGTTGCTCTCTTGCCATTCCTGCTGAATATCTATGAATATGTATCACTTTTGTACAGCAAAACAGCTCAGAGAGTTAAAATATTTCATTAACATTTTTTTTCTCTCTGTCCTATTATGTGGATTAGGCAGTCACCTTGGAAACTGTTTTTGAGAGAGCTTGGTAGGTAGTGAAATCCGGGCTTTAAAGTTGAATATTTCATGATGGAAACAGCACTGTAATAAAGCGATCAAGCAACTACATTCACTCCGAATATCCACCTACCTGTGGACTGGGAAGTGTTCGGGGACTGTGACTGCTGGAGATAAGCCACAAGCTATAACATGGAGGAGGGCAGCCCTCCAGTGGCCAGTAAGGACAGTCACACAGAGAAGAAGAACAAATTTCCCCTGCATTGCCTCTGAGGGTAGGTGTGGTTACAGGTTACAGTTGGGGGTGTGGTAGAATGTCTGCCCTGCTGGCTGGCATGAGGCGCTGTTCCACTCCAGTACTGCTCAAAATGAGTAAGCCGCAGAGTAAGACAATGAGAAGTCTTGTGAATGCAGCTAAAGCCCTTATTTACAATCCTCCTTCACGTTCTTGTACTTTCTGACCCCCCTTTTAATAATATATTTTTCCTTATGTGTCAAGCATCTTCCTGGATCACAAACAGGCACATTGCAGAATCTCAGGTTCAGGTTCTAGTGCAACACTGTAGCAACTCTTCAAATTTTTCTCTTGCTTTTGCTTTCTTTTTTTCCCCGTTTCTTTTTGAGACAGGTGACCCAGGCTGATCTTGAACTTGAGATGCCCCCAGCCTAGCCCCACAAGGCTTACAGCTGTGCCTTCTGATTGTCCTCGATAGGAAGCTGAGATCTCAGAGCTCCGGTAGGAGCTGCTGTGATTTCTTTTCGAATGGAGTGAAACTCAAAGCTTCCAAAGTAGACCACAAGCTTCTTCTAAAACGCTTCTAGAGAAAGCGAGTCAGGGAGCACCTGGTGTCTACGGTAGATGGAATATTCTAGCCACAGTAGCGATATGCCGAGTCTTCTGTCAGCTTCTGCTTCTTCTCAAAATCTTAACAGATTTCTCTGTCAAAATGATCTTGTTGAAGGGCTTTGCCAATGAGTGATGTGGAATGTGACACTTTGTATTTACTTTTCTTCAGGTGTTGTCTTTAGTCCTTGTAGGAACCCTACACTGAAGAAGGGAGAGACCAGGTCTGGTTTAGCTAGTGTTATATATGCAGCACCCGCCACTGTTTGTGACACAGGGCATGCTCACGATTCACATCGTTGAACGAACTAGTTAAGGAAACTGATTCAAAGTATGGTGCAATCACTTGTGAATTATCCATTTAAAACTCAGGACTGGGGGTTTGCCGATGCTGTTGCCTCTTGCTGCAGCCATGGCCAACAACGTTCTTTGGCATTGTGGCCGATGGTGAGTCCTCGGGCTGTGTCTTCTTGGAGTTGTTTGCAAATAAAGTTCCAAAGAGAGCAGAAAACATCCCTGCTCTGAGCACAGGGGAGAACAGACTTGAATACAAGAGTTCTTCCTTTCACAGACTTATTCCAGGGTTCAGGTGTCAGGGTGGTGATGTCACAGGCCATAATGCCAATGGCTGCAGGTTCATCTACAGAGAGATGTTTGAGGAGGAGAACTTCACCCTGAATCATTCAGGTCCTGGCATCTTGTCCATAGCAAATGCTCGACAAAACACAAATGGTTCCCAGTTTTATATCTTTTCTGCCATGACTGAGTGGCTGGATGACAAGCATATGGTCTCTGGGAAGGTGAGAGAAACCATGTGCATCATGGAAGCCATGGGATGTTTTGGGTACAGAAGCATAAAGACCAGCAAGAAGATTCTCATTTCTGTCTGTGAACAACTCTGATAATTCTGACTTGTAGGCCTCTTACACATCAGACCATTCCTTCTGTAGCTCAGGAAGCTCCCATTTCATCTGCCCACAGTGCCCTGTAATCTCTGCTCTCACGGACGTTCTCTGGGTTCCATATTTTCCTCATTCCCCTACAAGTCGAATTGGATTGCAAAGTGAAGTGTATGATTATGAATGCAAAATAAATAATAAGAAGAAAACAGGGTTGGGAAGCAGGTCTTCTAATCAAGGTTTACTACTGTCTGTCCCATGCATGCCACGCAGGGCTCCTTACAGGCACACAAATAGGCAGGTCAAAAGGGACCCCGTTGCCCTGATTGTCTGCAGAGAGAGTGGAAAAAACAAGTGAGCCAGATAGTCTGTTCTGGAAGCAATTCTTTTGTCCAAAGAGTTACAAGAATTAACTTAATATTTATTAGCCACCAGTTGCTAGCTAGTACCAGAAGATGTTTTAAAATGTGATCGTTTGCACTGGGAATCTATAGGGAATCATTATCCACAAATTGCACAGATAACACCACAAACACCTGAATCCAAGGAGCAGAGAGATGCTAGGATTCACCCAAACTGCCTCTTACCACCATGACAGACAAGCAAAAGTGTAAGATACCCTCCACTTTAGTGAAATTTAAGAGCTGTAAGAGATATAGGTGTTTATACCTATAGATAAGTGTGTGTGCATTTTTACATATAAATTCATTTCATTAGATAAAATATTTATATAAATACACATACAGCATATATGTTGGTATACATGCATACATGTACATGTGTATATGTCTGTGTAAATACTTATTATATGCAAATATAGTTCCATATATAAGATATCTATATAAATACAAATGTAGTATATATTTATTTGAATTCATACACACATATATATGCACATACATATTTTAGTAAATATCTCTTATGTTTATATTCTACTAGTCAAGATATTTATATAAATTCACATTCTACATATATAACTTGGTATTCAGCCATATACATGGGTGTGCACATTGTACTAGCAAGTTTTGTATCAACTAAACAGAAGCTGTAATGATCTGAGAGGAAAAAAATCTCAACTGAGAAAATGCCTCCATAAGACTGAACTATAACTAAATTTGCAGAGTATTTTCTTAATTAGTGATTAATAGAGGAGGGCCCAGGACACTGTGAGTAGATCCATCCCTAGGCTAGTGGTCCTGGGTTTTATTAAAAAGCAGATTGAGCAAGACAGTAAGCAGCACTCCTCCATGGCCTCTGCATCAGCTCCTGCCTCCAGATTCCTGCCCTGTTAGACTTCCTGCCTTGACTTCCTCAGATGATAAGACTACAATTTGAAAATGCAAGCCAAACACACCTATATACTTTGGTCTATCCAAATCCATATATATATATATATACACATATATACACACACACACATATATAATATATATACATACATGTAATCATACACACACACACACACACAAATTAATCCAACTTTATACTTAACCCCTCTCCAAGACACTTACAAATTTTTTTTTTGAGGTAAACTTCTCTGGTCTTTTTGGAAAGTGAGGCATGATATCAGCAGTTCTTTTCTTGACAATCTATAGGTCACACCAGCGTACAAGGCAGTGGAAGTGATCCCTTGTATGTCTCTCCCTTTAAGCTGCCCAGTTTAAACACCTGTGTGCTTAGGAAGTTTAATGACTGGACAACCTGAGGCACTGGGGGATGACAAGAGTGCTTCAGCAGTGGCAGCCTCAGTTTAAAAATCAATGAAAAAAAAATCTCAAAGAGAGGGAGAAAGAAAGAAGGGAAAGAATAGAGAAAGAAAGGGAGGAAAAGAGGGAGGGAGGTGGGGCAGAGGGAGGATGGAAGGGAGACAGGTCATGTTATGTGCTTGTTGATTTGAGTCACAATAACTCTAGATTCACAGATGCAGGTGGGTATTCATATTGTTGCTGTGTTTGCTCTTATTTTATCCTAGAGAGTTACCCTTCTCCCACGAAGGGTGTGACACTAGGATTTCTGCTGGCTGATGTACTTCCACCTGCCTGCTCTCTACAGCCAATTAGGACTATGTTGTCACATGTGTGAATCAGGAGAGCAGCCATATTCCCATCCATCCAGGAAGATGCACAGCCATTCTAACCTGCTACTTCTAAAGATGCTTTATAAATACCTCCCATGAGAAAAAAAAAGATGGTGGCAGTCGCCTGAAGCCACATTGATGTCCCATGGTCCATGTTGCCACCAAGGACTGTGACAGTGTCTGTGGTACATGCAGTGACAGAAAGATGTTGACAACCATGATCTATTTGGCCACTGGAGATCATGCTGAGGTCTGTGTCACCAGAGACCACGAAGATGTCCACAGTCGGTCCTGTAGCCATGTATATGTTATACGCACTGAAACTATGTATAAGTCCATGATTTGTGCTCCCACTGACTAAAGAGTAAGAAACCTACATTTGCCATGGTATTGATTGCTACAGACTCACAGTTGAAAAAACAGGTCATAGAAGGCTTCTGTGATAACCCCTACCTCTATACCACACCCCCCAACACACCAAAATAAAGTAACAGCTTAGACAGAAAGCCATTGAAGAGAACTCTTAAAAATTGTGATAACCAAGCTGAAATGTAGCTCTCCACAAGTAATGGCATGGGTGTGGGTGGGGAAAGATTCAGTTTTCTTTAAGAGGCTGGCCACCCAGAGTTTGACTATGCTCTAGTGAATATATGGGTAATACAAATTGTTTCTTTTCTAGTCTTCTTTTTTTGGGGGAGTCATACAAGTAGGGGTGGACCTGAGAGGATTAGAAAGTGAGTATGTGTGGGGTTCATGTTGTGAAATTCACAAATAATCAATAAAAGTGTTACCAAAAAATAGATATACAACTATAACTAAATTGTATATAACTCAAATTATAATTCACATAAATAGATGGAAATAATGGACTTTTTGGATTTATTGTATGCTTCTATCCACAGATAAAATGTTTTCCAAAACTCAGTCTTCCAAGGCTTTCTGAAAAGTGCCATTCAAACTACAGTGACCAAAAATGGAGTTCACAGAACCCAGCTGGCTTAATACTGCCCTAGGAGAGGGGACTGGAAAACTTAAAAGCCACAGTGGGTTTGGCCACAGTGTTTTGCTATGATTTTAGAGTTTCCCCTAATGTTTTAGAGATTTATTGCTGTAAAGAGACACCATGACCCAGATAAATCTTATAGAGGCAAACATTTAATTGATGCTAGCTTGCAGTTTCAGAGGTTCACTCCACTATCATCGTGTTGGGAAACAAGATATTGTGCAGGCGAACATGGTATTGGAGGGGCCAAGAGTTCTACATATAGATCTGAAGGAAGTCAGGAGGAGACTGTCTTCCACAGGGAACCAGTTCTGCCTTAGGTGTAGCTTAAGCCAAAAGGATACCTTAAAGCCCATGTTAGATGGGACAAAGGCATTTTTAACAATTTGTCTTTACAACTCAGCTGCATTTTTATCTCTGTACCTCCAAACTAACTCATTCAGAGCAGAAATGTAGCAAAGAAAAGGTAATATTCATTCACTATGTCAAAACTAAAAAAGAAAATTTGAATTAATTCCAAATTAATCAGCATGTTTTGTCTTAAAAATGGCTTCTTTTTGTCTTAGTTAGCTTTTTACTGTTGTGAACAGACACCATGACAAAGGCAACTCTTATAAGGACAACATTTAATTGGGGCTGGCTTACAGGTTCAGAGGTTCAGTCCATTATCATCAAGGTGGGCACATGGCAGCATCCAGGCAGGCATGGTACACCAGGAGCTGAGAGTTCTACATCTTCATCCAAAGGCAAACAGAAAAAGACTAGCATCCAGGCAGCTAGGGAGAAGCTCTTAAAGATCATACCCACAGTGACACACTCCCTCCAACAAGGCCACACCTCCTAATAGTGCCACTTTCCATGGGCCAAGCATATTCAAATCACCACACCTAGCATTCACCACCCACACATGCTCCACACTGAACTTAATGCTGAAGAAGAAACCAGCTTTTGTTAACCAGTGTTAAAAACTGAACTTTGTCTCCCAGTATCTAGGGATTCAATAGGACGTTGGAACACACTAGGCAACACCTCTACCACTAAGCTATATTCCCCAGCACCACCTGTCTTAGTCAGGTTTTCTATTCCTGCACAAACATCATGACCAAGAAGCAAGTTGGGGAGGAAAGGGTTTATTCGGCTTACATTTCCATACTGCTGTTCATCACCAAAGGAAGTCAGGACTGGAACTCAAGCAGGTCAGGAAGCAGGAGCTGATGCAGAGGTCATGGAGGGATGTTCCTTACTGGCTTGCTTCCCCTGGCTTGCTCAGCCTGCTCTCTTATAGAACCCAAGACTACCAGCCCAGAGATGGCACCACCCACAAGGTCCCTTTCCCCCTTGATCACTAATTGAGAGAATGCCTTACAGTTGGATCTCATGGAGGCATTTCCCCAACTGAAGCTTCTTTCTCTGTGATAACTCCAGCCTGTGTCAAGTTGACACCCAAAACCAGCCAGTACATTACCTTTCCTTTTTTTATTTAAAATTGGATATTTCTATGATGCCCAGTCTAGATTTGAACTTACTGTGTGATGCAATCAGGCCATGAACACTGAGATGCATTTGCCTCTGCTCTGAGAAGCTGGAGTGACTGCAAGTAACAATGCTCTTGTGTATAGCTAGCCTTGACTAGGTATTTCCTCTGTCTCCATCCTGACCCTGGCCATCTAGTTTAAAGAATCCATTCCTTAGCTTTTGTGTGTGTTATAATATGAAAGCAGAGACAGGCCCAAAATGGGGTCAAGCTCATGGGGAGGCCCCAAGACCAGACACTATTACAGAGGCTATGAAGCACTCACAAAAAGGGACCTAGCATGATTACCCTTCAAAAGAATCAACAAGCAGCTGAAAGAGTCAGATGCAGATAGTTTCACCCAAACAATGGACAGAAGCTGCTGACCCCTGTGGTTGAATTAGGGGAAAGCTGGACGAAGCTAAGGAGGAGGTCGGCCCTGTAGGAGGACCAGCAGTCTCAATAAACTTGGACCCCTGAGATCTCTCAAGCACTAGACCACAAACCAGGCAGGTATGTCAGCTGATATTAGGCCCCTCAACACATATATGGCGGAGGACTGCCAGGTCTGGGTTTAGTCAGAGAAGATGCACCTAACCCTCAAGAGACTGGAGGCCCCAGGGTGTTTAGAGATCTGGTGGAGCAGGGTGAGGAGTGGTGACATCCTCGTGAAGACAGGGGAGCAGGGAGGAGGTATGGGGTGTGGAACAGTCAGAGGTTGGGCCAGGAAGGGAATAAAATCTCGAGTTTATAATTAATTAATTAAAAGATAATACGAAAGGCATAAAATCTTCCTCTATCCTCCTTGATTTTGAATATATAAGACAGTGTCTTCCCAAGTTCTTTCTGTAATTTTCCCCCTACATTTTACTGACAGTTGCTGAGAAGTCTCCACACATTTAATTCCTCCAGACAATCAATGAGAATTCATCTTTCTATTCATTTCTGCTTATGAGCCTCCAACCGTCCCTGGAGACCCACCCAAAGCAAGTCTTGTGATTTTCCTCATTACTGTGTTTCCCAACACTACTGGGTGTTTCCCGAGAATCCCCCCACACCTGCAGCCTCCGGCCCAATTCTGGACCAGTCATCTGTGTTCCTCTCACATTCTAAGCTCCTCTATAAGACTAGCTTGGTAACTGTCATGAAAATACAAATCACATTATGGCTGAGTTGAATAAGTCATCATCCACTGAGTGGCACTATTTAGGTGTCATCCAGACCTGATGATGTCACTGTTCTCCACAGAAAACAACCTGTAAAGCTTGCCTGGCTCTCATGCACTAACTACACCTATCGGCTTACCTTTCTTTCTGCACATGCCTATAATTACAACACTCTGTCTGTCTGTCTCTCTTCCTCTCTCTGTTTCTCCCTCTCTGTCTCTCCCTCTCTGTCTCTCTCTCTGTGTCTCTCTCTTTCTCTCTCTCTCTCTCTCTCTCTCACACACACACACACACACACACACACACATGCACACACATCCCTACATGTACATTTTAATGATAATTACCAAAGGGTGCTTTTTGCTCTACTCTATTCCCTCACAGATGAATTTAACCTCCAAATTCAACACAGCATTTCACAGATTCCTGGTAAAGATGGCCACAGAGAGCACACCACATAGTCTGTTATTTCAGACACCCCTTCCATCAAACATAAGTCAAACCCTATCATTAAGTTGCTCTGTGTAGTCTCTCCAGCTGGCTTTAATTTGTGTGTCATCTGCCACTCTCTGACCTAAGCCTAGTGAGAAAGCCCAATGCACAGAGATGTCACAGCTTTCAAAACTGCAAGCCATCCCTCACCACCTTCCTTACTCACTCCTTTTAATTGCATTGCTGAAGAGCTATCCTGTTTGTTAAATGGAAAAGTTAGAGTACAAAATCAATACTCAAAGAAATTTTAACCTTCCCTTTGACTACTTCCAAGATAAGCCTGTGTACCCCAAACAGAAATAAACACAGCATGGACAATTGGAAAGCAGCACCCCTCAGACATGAAGCTCCTGCATTCATTACCAAGCAACAGTTTATATATCAATCAGCCCAGCAAACACAACTCACCCACACTCCATCCACTTCATAAGCAGTTGAGAACTGTACTTAGCATCAGTGTGAGTGTCACGTGACAACTCAGAGAGACTTTGAACGTGTGGCTCTGTATAAATTGTTATGTCCATCAGCTATCTGGCCAATCGACTTGTGATAAACACACAGTAGCCACATAAGAGAATGAAAAATAAGGGCAACCGTCTGAAATTTATAAATATTCAAACTTTTACTAGAAACAGCTTGCATGAGAAATTTAAATGGCATACAGTCCTGAAAAGGGTTCCATCCCAAAGATCTACAAAAAAAAGAATTGCACGTTCAGATGACACAAACTAACCAGACACATCTAAGCGTTGTCTGGAAAACATAATGGCACGCCATAGCTTAATATCACAGGATATATGCATAACAGAATCAAGCCAAAGAAAGCCAAAAAGCAAATGAGCCAATATCAAAAGGAAACAGAAGATGACATTGTGAAAGTAACACAAAGATATATCAATGTCCTTGAAATGGTTTGTGATTGTGAATTGAGCTAAACCCCTGGAGTGTTACAAACAGCTGGTACTATTTCAGGCAAGCCTGGTCATTAAAACACCCTCATGGTTTAGTAGGTAGCTCAGGCTCCTGCTACCTTTCCAAGTCTCCCCCTGTGTATAAAGCAGGCTGTAGGGAGAGCTGAGGCAGCATCATCACTATACCTATAAGAAGAGCCAACCCAGCCTTCCCAGAGCACCTTCCATGTCGTCATCCCCCTGCCTCAGTGTTGTCTTTCCTTCTTGCTACAACTGGAGAATTCATTGTGGGGTCCCCAACAAAGCCTGAGTGCTGTGTGTTTCTCAGTGCCTCACAGACATCAAACCCTTCCTTGATGGAAACTTCCAGAATGCAAGTACCAGTAGAGGGGAGCCTTTTGTATCTGGCCTTGATTTCAATCAAGAGTCCTGGCAAATGATCCTTTTTGATATACAAAATGCCTGTGCTAGTGAATGATAAAGAATTATATTTCCCCACAAAACCTTTTCTTGCAGGAGGTTAGAGGAGATTGTGGGTCTGTCAGAGTTCTGGCATGTACGCCAAAGAGGATGAAATTGAGGGATAATATGCAATCAAATGACCAGAAGAACTAGATCCTGTAAAATGTGTGGGGTGGGAGTTAATTTGCCATGGTCTTCATAAAGCAAGGCTATTATAATCCTCACATGGAAGTATCTGGAAACGTTAGAGCCGGACAATATTAAAAGCACGTTCTCTCAATAAATTTAAATGTGCTGAACATCTTAGCAATTTAAGTTTTAAATGGGAATTTTAAAATATCAAATGGAATTATGTGCTAAGCTGAGGCTGTTGGCTTTTACAAATTTTAAACCTTATTACAATTCAGGGGTCCCCCCTTTAACTTCACACAGTTCTAATCTGCATTATATGCACTTTGCTGTGTGGATTTCCTGAGTTCCAACAGTGTTAGGTTTCTGTTAGCATACATCACTAAGAAAAATCTCAGATGATGCAGTTGGTAATACATTAGAGTAACCACATTTGGTATTGTTGTCATGGCCCTTTTGAACTCAGGAGTTCAGAGCTCCAATAACAAGAACAACTGCTATCTATTTTTAAATTAGTGAATCATTGGCTCACAGAAGTCAGGGGGATGAGTGTCTGGCTATGTGTGGGCATGTAGGTGGAGAAGAAACAAAGCCAGTTGTCAGGCATTTGTTTTCCATTAATTATTCTCCCTGTTTTTAAAAAGAAGCAGAAGTGAATGTCAAGGAGACAATCAACATAGGCTTGGTTTGCTGTGGGCGATCACATAAGCACCCTGCGTTTACTTCAAAATGTATGATAGATCCACTACCTGCTCCCTGGAGAACTAGTTCATTGCCAGCCCAGACAGCTTTGGGTTCTTGAAAAGTCAAAAGATCTCCTTTGTGAGGAGAAATCACAATTAAATGACTCATTAAGAAATAACTCCAATGTACATCCACTAATTTTATGCCAATACCATTGCTAACACAAAACAGACGGGGGAGTGTGGTGCTTCGAAATCTCTCCT
This sequence comes from Mus musculus, assembly GCF_000001635.26. NCBI lineage: Eukaryota > Metazoa > Chordata > Mammalia > Rodentia > Muridae > Mus > Mus musculus. The sequence continues at coordinate 40,855,036 of NC_000067.6, read as the reverse complement.
GAAAACTCTAGAGGCAAAAGTTAGTGATGTATCTGGATATGCCGTCCAACAACTAGAAAGAGCAGCCCAGCGAGCAGAGAGAAGAATACGCCAGCGGGGGCCAGAAAAAACGACCAGCCGTACAGGATGGAAGGGGTGAATTCCCAGCAGTCTCTCATCCTCAAGGCTCTGTAGCTTTCCATGTCAGCCACTGCCTGGACCCAGATGACATACAGTATCACCACCAGGGAAAACAGGACACCTGAGGAGAGGAGAAGACCATTAGCTTTTCTGGAGGTATCACACCCTCCTCCCAAAACACCCTAAAGTATTCATTTGTTGAAGTGTAACCTCCATTCCGAGCTAAATCAGACACTGTCTGTGCTATTCTTTATCAGCTAAATCAACAGTTCTCAACCTGTGGGTAGTGACCTCTTTGGGGCTTCAAATGACTTTTTCACAGGACTCACCTAAGACCTTCAGAAAACAGGTATTTACATCATAATTCATAACAGTAGCAAAATTACAGTTGTGAATTAGCAATGAAATAATTTTAGAGTTGGGGTCACCAACTCTAAACAACATGGGGGGAGATTGTATTGAAGGGTTGCAGCATTAGGAAGGCTGAGAACCACTGGGCAAAGTAGACATGATGTTGATTTTCATATTTTAAAGCATTCTGTGGACCACTGTATCAGCATGAGAGACAACAACCATAGTTGATATGTACTTATCGGTTGCTAACTGTTTGCCAAGTACTGTGCTAAGTCTATGAATATTTATATTGACATGTGTACACTTTAACTGATGCAAGGTTTGAAGCAAGCAGTATAGTCCATTATTACTTCTTTCAAAAAATGCAGGGGATCAGTGGAAATTGTACCATCAGTCCCACAGCATTAAGTGTGTACAGACACAACTAGCAGTTTTCAGCCCAGGTTGTTGAAACTCTTGCAATACCACCTAACTATATAGCTGCAACCAGATACAGCCATGAAACCAATGTCTACATGAGCACCACACATTTTGTACATGACCACTTGCATGTTCAAAATGTGCAATGGCAAACAAATGTTGAATGTTTTAACTTCCATTTTTATTTTTTATGTATAGGTGTTCCGCCTGTCTATATAAACTATGTACCATGTGTATACACTGAGTGCCAGAGGAGGCCAGAAGAGGGTTTAATCTCCTAGGACTGGAGCTACAGACAGGTCAGTTCTGAGAATCAGAAGAGCAGCCAGTGCTCTGAACCCCTGAGACATCTCTCTAGCAACCCCTCACCTGTCCACTCATGATACTATACATTAAATACTAAATACTAAATATATATTGAGTAATATGTATCTATATCCATTAAAGGTACATGTCAGATAAAATCATTGTCTTGAAAGAACCAAGAAAGAATATTGATGACAGAAGAGCTTGAGAAAAATAAACCCATAAATTTGAGATCACAGGCTTTATGTAAATGAAAGGAAGTGGGAAGAAGAAGAAGGGAGGAGAAAGGAAAAGAAAAAGAAGGAGGGAGGGAGAGAGGTAAAAGGAAAAAGAGAGAGGTAAGGAAAAAGAGAAAATATGACATGGAGGGAAGAAAAAAGACAGAGGAAGAGGAGGATGGAAGAAAAGAAGACAGGAAGGAAAAGGAAGGAGATGGCAGAAATAAAGAGAACAGAATAAGAGAGGGAGATAAGAGGGAAGAAAGAAGGAACAGGCAGGAAAAGAAGACATGATGGGGTAAAAAGAAGAGAGAAAGTGGGAAAGGGAGGAGAGGAAGGATAAAGGGAGAAGAATCAGAGAGGGAGAGGAAGTAGAGAGGGAGAGGAAGCAGAGAGGGAGAGGAAGAAGAGGAGAGGAAGAAAAGAGGGAAAGGAAGTAGAGAGGTAGAAGAGTGGGAGAGGATATAGACAGGGAGAGGAAGGAGAGAGTGAGAGTGTACACAAAGAGGCAGAGGGAAGAGGCAACATCACACAGTGTATCAACACCTCCACATAACCCATCAGTTCAAAACACTATTAGCATACTAAGAATGGAGAGCATATCACCTTGATGAGACCTTGAGCCCAGCCATTGACATGACAGAAGCCAGTGAACAGTGACATTTGAGAGCAGCTTTGGGGGCATACTCATCAGATGTGGCTGCTACTGTAATTACCAGACAGTAGCTCATCATTGGCTCCTGATGCCATGATGTCATAAGAAATTGCTTATTTTGACTCACAGTTTCAGAGACTTGTTCTGGTGGCATCTTGTCCCTGTGGCTCTAGGGCCTATCACAAATTAAGACATCATAGTGGAAGCACTGGGCTGCTTACACTGTTTATTTAAGAAGAGCAATAAAGCACTAAGAGGCCAGGGTTCCAACATCCCTTCAAGAGCATGTCCTTAATGACCTAGCTCTCTTCCACTGGGCCCTGTCTCCCAAAGGTTCTACCACAATAGAGCCACAGATTGGCGTCCAAGCCTTTAACATGTATCCATTGGAGATGACTTCATATCCAAATGGTAACAAGTACAAAATGTTCATATTTTGATTGCTATGTATCTGAAAGCTAACTGTATTTCCATTGATAAAGCAGAAGTGACAGCAGGTCAATGGAAGAGAATGGCTTTTAAGAGCTCAGCCATCCAACTTGCTCAGCACATTCTTGGTTGTCTTGCTACGCCAAGGGGTAAGGCACCACCAGAGAGAAGCTTAAGGATTCAATACAAAAGAAAGGTTTGTAACTCTGCGGAGATGTGCCCATATTTGAGCTTACACCTTCTCATAATGACCATTCCAGCTACAGATCAATGTGGTATTAACCAAGATGTCTCCCAGAGAAGGTATGCTCTTCAAGTTGTGATTAATATTGTAAGTGAATATGCTGGCCCACAGGATGGAGCAACCACCACTGAGTAACAACTGTATCTGAGAAACAGCAGAGATGTAGCTAGAGAGCAAACTTCTTACTTATTCACTTTATATCCTGCTCACTGCCCTCCCCCCAGTCAACCCCTCCCACAATCCTTTCCCCCACTCCATTCCTTCTCCTCTGAGCAAGTGAGACCCCCTTGCCCCAGGTATCCTTCCACCCGGGCACTGTGCAACCTCTCCCATTGAAGCCAGACAAGGCAGCCCAGCTAAGGAGACCGTATCTCATATACACGCAGTAGCTTTTGGGGTAGCTCCTAATCCAGTTATTGGAAACCCACATGAAGAACAATCAGTGATACTCTGTTGTGCTTGCAGAAAGGAGTGTGTTGTCCTCTGAGAGGCTCCACCCAGCAGCTGATGCAGGCAAATGCAGATACCCACAGCCAAACAGTGGATAGAGCTTGGGGACTCTTATGGAAGAATGGGAAGAAGGATTACAGCCCTGTAAGGGCTAGAAACCACACAAGAGGACCAACAGAGTCAACTAACCTGGTCCCATGTGGCTCTCAGAGTCTGAACCACCAACCAAAAAACATACATGGACTAGACCTAGGCCTCCTCACACCTATGTAACAAATGTAGAGAGCAAACTTTTAACAAGGCCTTACTTGAGATTTTGGCAAAAATGTGGCTGTAACATGAGTCATGTAGTGACTATGCCAGGGGTCAAACAGAGACTCCATTTTACAGCAACTGCATGCACAGTAGTATCTGTTAGCAGAAAGGTTTGGGCACTTACACAACACCCTTTGGCTCCTGCAAACACTGGACAGCTCTTCATGTTATTTGTTGCTATGGTGTTGATCCCCCTTCCATCACAAAAGCACCATCTTTTCAGATATTCTTACTAAAAAAATTAAATTGCCTCTGTGAAGAATCAGTCACCTGTATGCATCTTTTCAAAAGCCGTGATTAGATTTAGAATGTTAAAAAGCACATAGCGGGCAATAATGACGATGATTATTAATAAGAAATAACTTGTACTTAAACAATGCTGCTATTTGGAGAAGAATTGCATTATGAAAGCACTAAAAATGCTCATTTATTTAATTTTTAATCTGTTCTTTAATTGACACAAATTAACACAGTCCATTTAATATATATGAAATCAGTTTGTGATTCTATCTTACCCATGGGGCAAAACAGTCACTACCTCACTACCAATTAAATTATAGATGATAAGTAGGGGTGGGAGATGGGGGTGAACTATTTTAACTACTAATGCTGTAAGATTTAATCAGGAGAACCTGTACAAGTCTGTGAGCAAGAAGGGTGTGAGGTAGCTGTTACATGTAGCTAGACTAATCAAACAAATCATCAGTTTGAATTGGAGCTACATATCTCACTACTAAAAATGTGAAAAGAAAACAAACCAGGATGGTCCCTCTCATGTTCGAGCAAATTCACAGTAGCAGATAGTAGGCGATAGAAATGAGAAACCTAGATAATGAAACAATGTAACAATGAGTACAGCGAAACAATGTCACAAGGAGTGAGATCAAACAATGTAGCCAGAGCAGAGAAACAGTGTGGCGCTGAGCATGATGAAACAATGTAACAAATGTGCCTCCACAGACTCAGACCTTCCACACACCTCACTGTAAAGGAGCAAAGGATAACTTGTCCTGAAGAAACCTGTCAAGTGGCATGATTTTCAAAGTAATCACAGTTAACATCACCAGTATTAACTATGTCACAGTGATGGGGCTGGGAGGTGATGTCACTGAATGGAGCAGGTGCTACAGCAAAATGCAGAGCCTAATCCAGCCCTGAGAAGGCATTAAACCCAAATCCAACACCATTTCAAGAACCCTTAAGCCTGTGCTCTTCAAAAATTCCAAATTCCTGAAAGTCAAAGCAGAAGTAAATCTGGTTTGATGGAGACTTGTGTGGCACAAGTAAACATGATCTATAATCCAGGGTCACATCATTTGTTAGAAAAGAAATTAATAGAATGGTTACAGAAAGGATAATGGAGGAAGATGGATGAAAGCACTTGCATCTTTGGTGTAAAGTTGAAGACAGTCCCAAACCAAATAATAATAAATAATAATAATAATAATGATGATGATGATGATGATGATGATGATGATGATGATGTCGGGGTAAGAGAGGGAAGCATACCTGTGGTCACACATGTGCTGGAAGGAACATGGTGGAGAGGAAGGAAGGCAGCATGTGTATCCATTGGAAAAATGTCCCTGTCTCTTGTCCCTTTGGTAGGACATTCTGACTCCTCATAAGCAATCACACAGTGAGTTGGCAGATAGAGTCTGTCCATGTGACATCACTGTTTACATGAACTCTCTATTTTCTCTTTACAGTCTAGGACTTTGTTACAGAATGTGAACACTAATAGGCTAGGGTGACAAAGGGGCTACCTTTCAAGCCCACCTGCCACACTGACTTTAGAACAGAAATCAGTGCTGAAGTTAACCTATACATTTTCAATGAATCATCTCACAAAGTTATTTTTTATATGCCTAAACACAGTTTGAAAGCCTGTTCCCCCACTTGCTAGAAACAAGAGGAGTAACATTCAGTTACAGATGGACATTGAGCATAGTCATCGATGTTGGGGACAATCAGAGAGAGAATAAGTATCCTGGGGACTCCCCCAAGGCCTCAAGGCCAAGGTATTCTCCACATAACAAGGAAGCCAGCCCTGTGTCACACATACACAGAAACAAGAGCAGAAGAAGGATTTACTATAAAACCTCTCAATGTACTAGAAAAAAAGATTTAGAAGCACATTTGTATGCAGGAAATTGAGGCAAAGAAATGAAGGCTTTTTTTCTTTTAAAGAAGGCAAATTGTCAAAGATCTATGCTTGCATCTCACAGTATGTGTATGTGTGGTGAACTGAAAGAGAATGTTCCTCATAGTAACAGGCATTTGAATACTTTGTCCCTGTTGGTGGCATTTGAGGGGAGGTTTAGAAAGTCTGATTTTGTTGGAGGAGGAGTGTCACTAAGAATGGGACTAGAAAGTAAAACATCTCTCCTACTTCCATTTTGCTCTCCCTCTCTTCCTCTCCCCCTCCCTCTCCCTCTCTTCCCTCTCCTCCCTCTCCTCCCTCTCCTCCCTCTCCTCCCTCTCCTCCCTCTCCTCCCTCTCCTCCCTCTCCTCCCTCTCCTCCCTCTCCTCCCTCTCCTCCCTCTCTTCCCTCTCCCTCTCCCTCTCCTCCCTCCCCTCCCCCTCCCTCTCCCTCTACCTCTCCTCCTCCCTCTGTTTCTCCCTCTCCTCCCTCTCCCTCTACTCCCTCTCTCTTCCTTCCCCATTCCATGTGCATTTGAAGATGTGCTCTCTCAGTTCCTGGTACCACACCTGCTACTATGCCCCTATAATATGATAGGCTTAAATCTCTCTGGGCATGTAAGCAAAAATAACCTTTTCTTTCATTAATTGAATCTGTCATGATATTTTACTGTAGTAGCCCAAAGGTAACTGATACAGTATACATGACTCTTTACAAAAGATTTTTTGGGAGCAACTTGAAATGATAAACTTGATATTCAACTGTTCATGTAAAACTACATTTCCTGTGGCTTCGTTATTTAAATGAAAGATGGTGATGGCTCACTTCCTAAGAATTACGAATCTAAGGTAGTTCTTTGCTTACCGATAGACAAGTTCATTGACAAATAGCTTCAATTTTAAATGGACTTAGGAAAGACTATGCAATATCATAATTTTAAAAGTGCCTTTCCAAGGAAGTTAAGGTAAAAAGAAAATTAGAACCATGGCAAATGGTTTTATCTCTACTTGGAGATTCACAGGCTCTAGAGATAGGCAAAATCCAGCAGGGACCTCTCCCAAAAACCAGGAGGTTAGCATAGCAAAGCCTGGGATGATTTGCCTAGGTTATCTTATGGCTCCTTTCAGAGGATGGAAATGAGATTTAAGAATGTAGGATGATCGCTGTCTGTCACCTGCATAGGAGGTTGAGACAGGAGGCTTTGTTGCAAATTCAAATTTGGTTATGTAGTGAGTCACCAGACCAGTCAAAGATATACAGCAATACCTACAACTCCCAAATAATGAAGAGGAGGGAGAAGATGAAGGAGAGAGAATGGGAGGGAGAGAGAAGGGAGAGAAAGTGAAAAGGAGAGAAAGGAAAAAAGGGAGGGAGAGAGAGAGAAAAGGAGGGGAAAGGAGATCTACAGTAGCTAGATGTCCGTCAATACCAAACACGATCACTTAAGTCTGGAAAACATTCCCAGAATCTCCAGAGAGATACAGTGACTCGCAAAGCAGAGCTGTCTGAAAGGCTGGCAGAAAGTTCCACTATGAACAAAAAGAAACAATAACCTGGGCTCATGAGGCTGTTAGGGAGAACAGCAGTGGAGACCAGTACACCCAGACGGAGAAAGGAAAGTGAGTCACAGAAGAAAGATGAAAAGTGACTCACCCCACTGTCATTTTGTAGTGGAAACAGTGACTTATCATGAGATGAATTCACCATGAGGCTGTGTTACAAGTGCCTTTCTTAGGTCTGTAAGGGGACACTGAATCACTGAATGCCTTTCTTTTTTTTTTTTTTTTTTCTTTTCTTTTCTTTTTTTTTTTTTTTTGCAACAGGGTTTTTGCAGACATGCAAACTGTCTTCATACAAACATTTAGTAACTTAGCTCACACCTCATGTTAAACTCTGGTATTTTGGTGTGTTTTCTAATTTGGTGTGCTTTCTTTTTCTCAGTCTTTTAAAGTGTGAATAGATGAGTTTTGGGAAAAAAAAGAAACATAAATATCAGGAAGCCACAATATATTTATCACTTGTGGAAATCTGCCAAGCCTTTTCAGTATCCCAGTTCCCCTCTACCAAGTCTGTCTCACTGTGAGTTAGACTTTAGAAGACCTTGCAATTGAAGGCACTATAACCCATGGGTTCCCCTGGCATCCCTCCCCAGGCAAATACAACTCCTGCCACCCCCAGCCCCACCCCCATAGTTTATATTAGACATAAATAGCAGCTTTTTTCCAGCTTGTTTATCCATTCACCTGCATGTGAACATTTGAGGAATTCTAGGTGTGGATTGTTATGTCTTGTGCTACCTTACTGTATGCATAGAGTTTTGAAATAGCATTTGCTTAGGCCAAACGGTTGTGTGGGCAAGGATACTAATAAACTCTTTTAACAAAATGACCCAGGTTTGAGTTGATACTTGGCAGGAGCTGAATAACCAACCCCAACACCTTAGCTGCCCTGCTCAGCCCAACTGAAGACACAGTTCTTGAAAAGCAACAGAATACAACCTAAATTCTACACTAACCCTGACCTTTAATCAGAGCTCTTGATGGTTGCTATTGAACAATTAGCTTGGGGGGGGGGTCATTTTGTGATCAGTTGTTTTGGGGTCCTTCATTTGAAAATAATTCAATTTTTCTCATTCAGAGAACATAAAGTAACATATGAATCAGTATGAAATACATGCAGGTGTAATTATAAAACACCTGTGAACTAGCCTCTGACCTAGAAACCAGAACATTACTCATGCTTGTGTCCATTTGGCTGTGATTCCTTTGGAAGGAGATATGTTCCTCCAATATTTAAGGACCATTTCTAGCATTTCATTGAAAATATTAATATTTACAGGTAAAAGAAAGAACTAGGTGGCACAGGGATGGCTGCCTGAGAACAGGCAGTGATTCAGATGAAATCTCAAAGTCCCTTACTATAGCAGGTTAAAATTTAAATTAACATACTACATATAATCATCTTAGGATACCACCACATTTACAAGCCTGTTGTCACGTGGTTTAACGACATCCTGACTACCTAAAACACGTCAGTGTTTGAGGCCTCTGTGCACTTCCACAAGATGTGTGTGCCCTACCAACGGGGACTCATACAAGCTGACCCCCCTCCCACAGCTAGTTCTACTGCCAAGTTCAATCCTTTATATGTTATAAAAAGAGAAAGGGGAAGTCTGCCAACTGCACATTGGCTAGATGATAATACTTCTCATTATATTCTAATGCATTTTCCAAGTAATTTCATAAAAATTGCATTCATTAAAACTAAGACTGCTTTTCTGGGCAAACAAGCTAAGTGTCCTTTAAAATATGTTAAATTGTGTTTTATAATAATTTGTTGTTTCTTTTTTACACTAATGGGTTATTGCTTTCTATTAGGATCAAATGATGCTCTGTTTAATGTATCCTATTTTGGAAGTTTAAAACAACTGATACATTGTGTCCAACACTCTTGATCTTGATTCTTCTGCATTCATTCTTCTGACACTTCACTTCTGGTGTTTCTGCAGCCTTTTGAGTTAGTCCTAACTGCTCTTGCATTTATAATCCGTTTACCAATCTCCCTAGCTGATATTCACCTGGCACACTGTGCCCTCCTCCTATCATTCTCTGGAGTCATGATTTTTATCTTGTCAGTCGACCCTGTCTATCAACTACATACAGGGCTTCCCAAACACATATGATAATTTTCAGCATTAAACATTCCTGTGCTGAATACAATGAACTGCATTGAAAAATAGGAATTAACAGAGAATTCTCCACAAGCATTCAAGTTGCAAGGGTGACTCACTCCAAGGGTGATTTTACTCACAACCACCGAGTTTCAGGATGTGTTTAAAAGGTACTAGTCTGGATTTTGACAACTCTAACTTTCATCTCACGTTCCTGGCTGCAAAGATTTCCACTTTGAAGTAACTCTATGCATGGTCCTTGCTTCTTCATCTGTTACTTCATTGGTAAGTGGTGATCACTTCCTTATGAGATCTCATATAAGAAAGAGGTCATGGGGAATGAGATGACGACGCACAGCAGCCAGCACTGTGCTGGGAACATGTTCTCCCTCAGAAGCATCAGCTAACATCATCATCACCATCACCACTATCACCATCATCACCACCACCACCACCATCATCACCATCATCATCATCAGGAGTTGACATGAGTTAGTTCTGACAGCTAGGGAATGATATCTGCAGTGTTCTACAGCACCAGAGAATTTCATGTGACCCTGCTGTTGTCTGGAAGAAAAACAATCAGCTCATCCTGGCTCCTTCGGGCTCTGAGACCTTAGGGGCAGTGGTTCTCAGTCTTCCTAATGTTTCCTAATACAGTTCCTCATGTTGTGGTGATCCCCCAACCATAAAATCATTTTCCTTGCTACCTCATAATAGTAATTTTGCTACTGTTATTATCTGTAATGTAAATATCTGTGTTTTCTAACTGTCTTAGGCAACCCCTGTGGAAGGGTTGTTCAACCCCCAGGTTGAGAACCACACTGCCTTGAAAGCTTGACAGTTTGCCTCCCATGTTTTCCCACTTGTGTCCACCAGATGGCACCAGTCCCCCCACAGTCTCATCACCATAGACTTTGGAAAAACACAAACTAATCCAGAGTTGGATGTAACCATCTGCTTTGACTTTCCAGTTAATCAAGTCCCCTCCCCCAACCCAACAGACCTCTCATTACAAGAAGTAAAAATTATTTGTAGAGCAGCTTCTTAGAGGAGATCAATATTGCTGTATCAATGAATCCATACTAAAATATGCTCCGACCAAGCAGAACTTAACCAGATAGGAAAGTGTAAGAAGTTATAAAAGTTAGCAGAAATTTGGTATTTCTCAGTGACTTATTACTCATTGTTTCTCAGCAAAGTGACTGTTCAGGGGGAAATCTGGGATGATAAATAGTATTTGCAGAAACACGTGATCCCTTCCCATTCAGAGTAAGTAGATAAGGGATACACAACCTGTGGAAAGGATAAGGCAAGCCCAGCTCTAGACTAGCCACAATGCATAAAGACCAGCAAAAAAACCTTGCTGTTTCACACATCTGAAGCCCCTGCTGCAAATGCCTAGTTATACAACATAATAATACTGCAATAAATGGTAAAGCCATAGCTATAGTTCTCAGAACAGTGACAGTTTCCAGAGGGATGTTGAAGCTATAAGAAACATCCTTCCAACCTGAAGTTCAAGGTTTTCCATAAAAGATTCCCCAAGTTAATACTAGCCTCTTGAGTGTTAGGTATGCCTGAACTGAAACCAAGCCATGACCCAGACTGTCCTCAACAAGGACACACATTCTGTGTTCTGTGGTAGGTGGGAGTGCAGGTGTCTGGTACACTCACAGGATCTCATCTCCACACCTGTTCCTGATTCTTGGATGACTCTGATTCGAGAAGTTTCAAAGAATCCTCTCAGAAATCCTTCTGTGGGGCTTCGGCTCCCTGTTCCCAGAGTGCCATCACTTATGTCATATGGCACCCCATCAAAAAGGGCCTCAAAAAGCAAGTTAGCCACACTAAACACATACAGAGAGAGAGAGAGAGAGAGAGAGAGAGAGAGAGAGAGAGAGAGAGAGAGAGAGAGAGAGAAGCACCTGGGGGAAGGTTGTAACTTTTAAATATTTTTAAAATAAAAAATCTTTGCAGATGGCACTGTCCAAAGACCAAAACCACAGCCTACAGACTGGGCAAAGATCTTCACCAACCCTACATCCAACAGAGGGCTGATATCCAAAACATATAAAGAACTCAAGAAATTAGACATCAACAAACCAAATAACCCAATTTAAAACTGGGATATAGATATAAACAGAGAATTCTCAACAGAGAAATCTCCCATGGTTGAGAGGCACCTAAAGAAATGTTCAACATCCTTACTCATCAGGGAAATTGAAATCTAAAGAACTCTGAGATTCTACCTGATACCCATCGGAATGGCTAGGATCAAAACCTCAAGCAACAGCTCATGCTGCTGAGGATGTGGAGCAAAAGGAACCACTCCTTCATTGCTGGTCGCAGTGCAAACTTGTATAGATGCTATGGAAATCAATTTGGCAGTTTTTCAGAAAAGTGGAAATAATTCTACTCAAGACCCAACTACCCTACTCCTGGGTAGATACTCAAAAGATGCTCCATCATACCATACGGACACTTGCTCAACTATGTTCATAGCAGCTTTACTCGTAATAGCCAGAAACTAAAAACAACTCAGATGACTGTCAAATGAAGAATGGATAAAGAAAATGGCATTCATTTACACAATGGAGTACTACTCAGCTATTAACACCAGGATGCCATGAAATTGGCAAGCAAATGGATGGAACGAGAAAGGATCATTATGAGTGGGGTAACTCAGACCCAGAAAGACAAACATGGTATGTACTGATTAGTGGATATTAGCCATAGAAAACAGGATAGTCATGCTACAATCCATAGACCGAAGCAACAACAAGGAGGGCCCAAGGGAGGATGTTTGAATCTCATTAAGAGGGAATAAAATAGACATCTGGGGTAGAGGAAGGGAGGAATCTGGATGGGAGAAGGAGTAGGGAGAGGTGCAGGAGAGATCAGGCATGGGGAGGACAGAGGGAGAGAGAACTGGAATCAGGTTGGAGGGGGTCGTCTCTGGGATAAGCTAGAAAGCTAGGACAATAGAAACTCGCAAGAGTCTATGACTAAGACTCCTAGCAATGAGAAGTATGGAACCAGAAATGGCTAGCTCTTATAACCAGGCAAGAATTCCAGTGGAGGGATGGGGACACCAACTCAGCCACAAAACCTTTGACCCACAATTTGTCCTGCCTACAAGATGTGTGGGGACAGGAGCCTAACATAACTGTCATCAGAGAAGCTTCTCCCAGCAACAGATGGAAACAGATGCAGAGACCCACAGCCAAACATTAGGTGGAGCTGAGCTTGGTGAAGCTTTTGGAAAAGGAGAAGGAAGGAGTGTAGGAGCCAGGGAGGTCAAGGACACCATAAGAAATCCCACAGAATCAACTAACCTGGGCCCATAGAAGCTCACAGAGACTGAACCACCAACCAGGGAGCATGTGTAGGATGGACCTAGGCCCTCTGCACATGTATAACACATGAGCAGCTTGGCTTTTATGTGGGGCCTCTTACGGCAGGAGCAGGGGCTGTCTCTGACGTTATTGCCTGCTTTTGGATCCCTTTCCCTAAACTGGGCAGCCTTGTCTAGCCCCAACAGGAGAAGATGCTCCTAGTCCTGCTTCAACTTGATATGCCAAAGAGGATTAATATCCACGGGAGGCCTATTCTTTTCTGAGGAGAAAGGGAAGGAGGGTTGGGGAGGGAGAGAGCAGGAGGAGAGGAGGGAGGGGAGGCTGTCATTGGGATATAAAGTAAATACACTAATTACTTTTAAATATATATATAAATCTTGGCTGATCTTTCCTGTGTAGGACTGGGTGAGGCTGACTTCCTTTAGCTCCTATGTGGCAATTGTCTGAAATATCAGACCCAGGATAGCAGGAAGTGCAATTTTGGAAAGCTTTTCCCTGTAGCACTTAGAACACCTGTGTAGGCACGGTCCCACATAAAGCACCCGAGGGTACCATGAAGGCATCACTCGAAGGAGCAAGAGAGTGGTGAGGTCTTCACGTTCCCCTAACAGGGCTTCTCTGAGGACATCCAAACTGCAGCTCTGCAGATGATCAGCTGGGGGGCTTTGTCTGCTCCAAGGCCATGAGGCAGGCACAGGTCAGGACACAGTTCTATGAAGCACTCTTTCCTCAACCACCTCCAGCCCCATAGTGCTCAGAGTGAAAACAGAGCCCTGGGCTTTGGGAAATACGTCATTTCCTGTTAGGGAGTTCAGCTTCTGGGTGACTTCGGAAGCCTACTCAGTAGGAAAGTCATGTCTGAAAGAGACTTCAGCAGAGCCACCATAGCTTTACATGTATCTATTCCCAGTCTGTCTCCACACAGACTGTTTGACAGGCATAGCCACTGTCCGCAGACCTTCATAGTACAGGCACTTGGGCAGCCAGTACAGCTGGAGACCTGTGAGCCTTGCCTGTCAGCAGGTTCCTTCCTAATCCCTTCCTACTTTGGTCTCCAGTCACCTTCTGCTCTGACTGGGGCCTCTCCACTTACTTCCTCCTGTTCCTTATATGGAAGAGTGAGGCTGGACAAGATTTGCCCAGTACCCTCCTGTGAACCTCATGTACAGTCTCAACCAGAGGGAAAGGGGCCTCTTCTGCTAAGCCCACTGACATTGGCTTTCTGTGATGACCACTTCTTCCTGTACACAGGGCATCTCCAGTATGTGGTTGCTGTGGGTGTTCCCATCGCATGCACAAATAATGGTTTCTAAGGAAGAAAACACAGGCAACTTTTGCTGAACCCTTGAGCTTCTGATAAAAAACCCAAACAAACAAACAAACAAACAAAAAGACGCCACAGACTCTATAGTCTTCCAAAACAGTGTCTTTTTGCCCCGGTGTGTGTGTGTGTGTGGGGGGGGGGGTGAGTGTCAAGTACAGGGTGAGGCCACACTGCTCTCCGGGCCCTGCCCTGAGTTGGCACAGCATGGAGATATCATGGACCAAACTTTTGCTCCCACCCAACAGCTGCAACTTCAGTGTCCCTCTGCCAAGCATGGAATGACCTGCACAGGCCTCTGCTGATGACAAAGAGCCTCTGTATGTGTGTGTACACGCCCGGAATGGCCGTGTGGAAGTCAGTTGTGCCCTTCCCTAAGACTCATCTGGCCAATAACTACTCCGTCCTGTTTGTGGCGTGGGGAAATTGGCCAGACTACCCTGAGACTGAACCGCACCTGTTTCTAAGTGCCTGGCAGAGCACCATAGAGAAAGCAAGGTGGTCTGACAGAGTCAAGAAAGCGATGGTCTGACAAGCCCCAGGAGGGACGGGAGTTTGGAACTCTTGGCCCGTAGCCTGAAATGTCCTCATTTTGAAATTTATGAAACCTAACTAAATGAAGTATTTGACGTTCAATTCAGTGCAACTCTGCATTCCACATGGCACAAGGAAATCATTCCTGGATGATGAATCTAGGGCAAGAAAAGCAGCCGTGTTCCCCAAGGCTCTCCATAATGTATCATATAACTTTGAAAGGATAAAATTGTTACATCATGGGTAATAGGCAGATATTTTAAAGTTCTTCTGTTCATAGTGTTCAATTTTAAGTCCAGTTGTTGACATCACTGTTGCTTAAAGTCTGTATTTATGGTAAAAATTTGTAGTGGAATGCTAACTTTGATCAACTCCGAACACATGACTTTTCCAGCCCCAAACCACACAATGAACTTTAATGTTTTGTTTCAGGTCATGTTAGTTTTCTTTATATTCTTGCAAAATCATGCACACATTTTGTAACTGTGCCATCCATCAAGAAAATAAAAAAACAAGAGAATCTATTCTCATAATCATCTACTTCGGTAGCTTTCAGGATAGTCACTGTCCCAGATTAGAGGGAAATGGCATTTTAAAGGAAAATCTCTTCCAAAACACACGGAATATCCTTTACACAAATCATTCCAAATTAGCGAATACACAGAAACAGGTAGGTTAGTAGTTTCATGTAGAGGGAGATGAGGTTCCTTTGCAGTATGATTAAAATATTCAGAAATCACATAGTGGCGATGTTTGTACGAGTCCATGAGTGTACTAAAAATTCCACTGAATTACATACTTAAAAATGGTGGATTGAATGGTCTGTGAGTTCTTAGTAAAGCTGGGAAAAGATTAAACAGCCATGAGCTCCAGCAGGCATTAAAGAAAAGCATTAGAAGACAGGGTAAAGGGGACAGAAGACAGGGTAAGGGGACAGAGGCAGTTAAACAGGCTGCTCCTAACTGTTCCCCAGGATGATGGATGATGCTGTGTCAGCCAAGGAGCCCTTTGTGACAGTTGTCTCTACTATGGCAAGCTAAGCACAGGGTTATATAAACAGGATACTGATGACTGATCACTGATTTTGTTGAAGGACAGCATCGTGGACTGCCATACAATGATTCTAAAGACAGCAGAGCTACCCATCAGTTCTTTCCCCATAGCCTTCATTATGACTTCACTTAGAAACACTAAGTTCTCATGAGGGCAGAATATAGCACTACCATGGCGAGTTTGGTCATGCATGCTCAAGTCCCTATGTCCTGTTGGTTTTTGCTGATGTTATTGTTGTTGTTGTTGTGTTTTTGTTCTTTGTCTGCTTGACACAGCTAGAGTTACTCGACAAGAAGAACTCACAATTGAAAAGATGCCTCTACAGGATCGGCCTACAGGCAAGTCTGTCTGTGGGGCATCTTTTTAATTAGTATTTGATAATGGAGGACTTGGCCCATTCTGAGTAATAGTAACTCATGGACCAGCAGTCCCAGGTTATATAGAAAAGCAGGCTGAGCAAGCTATGGGGAACAAGTCAGTAAGCAGCATCCTGCCATGGTATCTACTTCAGTTCCTGCCCCGACTTCGTTCGGTGATGAACTTTGCCTTGAAAGTGTAAGTGAAATCATCTTATTTCCTTCCCAAGGTGACTTTGGTCACAGTGTTTCATCACTGCAATAGGAATCCTAACAGAGACATCTACCACTGTAGAAATGTTGTCAATATCAGCCTCCCTCTTATATATTATGATATGGTATAGAAGACACATCACAGATGAAAAATTACAATTATCCCTTACAGACATCAGGGTGAATCACTAGCCTCAGTGTTTACATTGGTCTACATGTCAACTTTTGTCTACACAATGTTGACATTCACTAGACAAAGGCTGCCAGCTCACATAAAATGTGAAGTTTGGAGAAATTACCAGGCATATAATGAGCACACAAGAATTTCAGTATCTTAGCATCATGGTATTACTATTAATAAAAGTCCAAACTCTAGATGTATGTCTAAAACAAAACTATAGGGAACATGGCTAGAAATCACGCCTTGGAGGCTATACCTACCTGAGGCAATGTATGAGCCTCCTCCAGCTTTATAAAGGAAGTGACTGGAAAAGGGGGCTGCACAGATGATCAGAAAGCTTGCAGTCAAGGCGGCCACTACCCCCAGGAGCAGCAGGACTGCCCAGAAGCCACGGTAAACTAGAAACCCAAGAACAAAGAAAGAAACACATTAGCTCTGGTTGTAGTAGGATGTCACACGGAGAGTTTGTTCCTTACCATTTATTTCATCCAGGGATGGCATCGGACAGAATCTCACACCGTGGACCAGGGATGGTCTTGAACAGGAATCCTTAGCAGGCCACCAGGCTCAGCCACGCCCATCTTGAGCCACTTCACTAATGCTTCCCGCTCAGCATTTGCAACACGTACAATCCAAATGTGCCATGGGGAATTCATTTCTCTGACCACATTTTTCTCTTTGGAAAGAGGAACGCTTAAGGGTCTGCCTGGTGTGCCCTCAGATCAGCAATTTGCATCAGCTATCCAAGGGCCACACAAAGGCAACCTTGTAGTTTATAGACAATGGACTCATCTCACTAGGATGATATCTGTTCAATGGTGATCCTCTCATAACCCTAGACAAAGGGCTGATTTCTATATAGACCATGGCTCTCAGGGAAACTATTCTTAAGATAATAAAAACTACAGCATTAAGAAAGGTTTGTATAAGAAAAAGAATATTAAAAATAACAAATAAGACAGACGTGTATGGAATGTGGCTTTTGTTAAATATTTGTATTACAGGAAGGAAGTGTCAGCATGGTGTTGTTTGAAAGTCTCTTACTCAAGGACAGACAGGGCAGAGGTACTCCATGCAGCTGGTGATTAATGGATTGTGGGTCTGGTGATTTATAGTAATCAAACAAAAAAGGCATGCTAATGATCACTTTTGAGCTGGATAATTACCAATCTATTAAACAAATTCATCATTTCCCTAAGGCAAAAACGCTAAAATGAGTTCTCGTTTGTGTAAGCCAGTGTGCTCAATGAGGACTATTAGTCAAATTATCATATTCTTATGGAACATATAGAATCTTTATTGGGAAATAAAATGTATTTTTTTCTCAATCCTGCCTTCAAGGAATAAATAAGTCAATCACCTGTAATCTTATAAAAAGAAGGGCAGGGTTATAGAAAGCTGAGAAGACGGCCATCACGGTTTAGTGGGAAGAAAGGCTGCTGCTATAGGTTGTAGGTGGCCAACCCTTGATAGCAGGAGTGGCAAGGTTAGCTTTCATCTTACTTTTCAATGCTGACACTTGGCCATAGCTCCCAGGCCTGATGCAATACATATCTTGTAGCTGTAGGCAGATTGACAAAACATTCAAGAGTAAAGAAACACAATTTGGTCCCCAAACCTGTCTCTAAGTACCCCAGAGAAGCACAGTACCCAAGATCCAGAAGATGATCCATGCTTTGCATGGAGGAGCCTGGGAAGGGGATCTTTGTTGTCCCAACAGTGGAGAAATCCTTGTTAAATATTTTCTTTTGTTTCTTGTTGTTTTCCCACATAACACAATCACAGAGAGCTATCCTATAGAACTGGAGGCCTAAATTGGAATAGAACTCAATCTAGAAGTAAGAGGAGATGAAGGAAAGACTGCAGGTCTATGCTGGAGCCTACACTAGCATCAAGCCCACCCCCACATTCCGTACCCATAGATGCCCAAGGGAGCGCAATGGTCTTTGAGAGCAAAATTAAGTTGTGAAGTCTCCTGCACCCCAGCACCAGCCCCAGGCAGGATGCATTGAGTGCAGGACCCAGGGCTTCTGACAGTTTGGTTGACATCAAAACTGCTACCATAATCATAAAGGACAGGATGAAAAGACTTATTTCCTGTTGAAACAATAGGTTAATGTTTTCTGGATAGTTTTAAATCAAAAATCAGAAAATATAATATCCAAACCTCTCTAGGCTACATCTTAAAGCTCTTTGGTACAACAGGACCATGAAACTCTGACCAGTGCTTTAGGAAACAGTCAAGGAGTCAGCAAACAGGAAGGCACTAACTCAGATCTAAGTTCTGGGACAGATCCCAAGCTGGTATCAGGAGCTCTGTGAACTGCGGTAACTGCTCTTGAAGTGGATACAAACTAGGCCGAGTTTCTGGATTCACAGTAACAGTTCCTGAAAACATAAAATCCTGACAGAGGCTCAGCATCACAGAGGAGATCAATCAGCAAGGCAGGGTGAAAGGCTTTTTGTGATGAAGCGGATTAAACTGTTTAATATGAGTGAAACAACCAGGGACAGACCCTGAGACAAACAAATGGAGTTCTAGACACACCCCTGTGATGGAATCAAAGCCTCTCAGGTTTGTATCCATAGAAACCGTTAAAGCAGAGACAAGAGATTTTCATGTAGAAACAAAGTTATTCGTAAAGCAAAACTAATCAACAGCCCAGGAGCAGAAGGGAAAGACACACAAGAAACTCCCAAGTTTATAAGGTCAAAGAAATGATCTTAGACAGCTAACAACAACAACCACAACCGGAACAAAACCCTATAGCAATCTTGAACACATCCAATGTGAGAAAAGTGTGCTGTGTCATAGACAGGGAGATTCTTTATCCGGAAGAACAAAGGATTAAAAATATAATCTAGAAATAGGAGACGTTATTTTTTTGAAAACACACACACACACACACACACACACACACACACACACACAGTAGAATAACACACTTTAAAGTGCCAGGAGGAAAGATTCTTTAGGCTGCAACTTTGCATCGAAGGACAACTTGGAAAAACAGGTGGTAAGTGAGGTCATTTGTGACTCAGGGATGAAGCATTGGCCTCATCGGGCTCATCCCCCAAACTACTGAACTGAAGGGAGGAGTTCTTGACAAGGTCAGCAGGATTCAACACAAGACCATGCTTGAAAAAAAAAATCAAAATATGAAAGGAAAAAAATCATTAGTATCTGTGAATATAGTGAACCATCACCTTCCTCTCTAAGTTCCTTAAAATAAATTTAAGTATTAAGATTTAAAGCTATAGTCAGAAGATGCTCAGCAGTTAGGAACACTGGCTGCACTCCCAGAGGACCTGAGTTCACTTCCCAGCACCCAAGTCAACCCAAGTCAAGTGGTTCCACATATCCAAAAATACCTTCTAGGTTCCTTAGGTACCTGTACACTTAGGCATATATACAGACCGATAGATGGACAGACAGGCAGATACATTCACACACACACACACACACACACACACACACACACACACACACACACACCAAAACAAATTTTAGACTGTGGCCAACATAATGTAGTAGAAAACTATAGGTATTGAATTGGTGTCCTGTGTGTTTATCCCTGCCTCAATGGGTCTTTCTGAGCCTCTACCTCTCCTGCAAAAGAAAAATGTCTGTATCCACATATGAGAGCTACTGGAAGCTTACACTGCAAAGGCTTTTTATTTTATTTTATTTTATTTACTCATGTTACATCCAAATTGCTGTACCCCTCCTGGTCCTCCCTAAATCCCTTCTTCCATCTTCCTCCCCTTCTCTGTGAGATTGGAAGCCCCTCTTGAGTATCCCCCACACCAAAGACATCAAGCCTCTGCAGGGCTAGGTGCATCCTCTCCCTCTGAGACCACACAAGGCAGTCCAGCTAGAAGAACATAGCCCACATACAGGCAACAGCTTTTAGAATAGCCTCTGCTCCTCTTGTTCAGGACCCACATGAAGACCAAGCTGCACATCTGCTACATGTGTGTGGGAGGCCTAGGTCCAGTCCACGTATGTTCTTTGTTTTGTGGTTCAGACTCTGAGAGCCCCAAGGGTTGAGGTTAGTGGGCTCTGTGGGTCTTTCTGTAGAGTTCCTACCCCTTCAGAGCCTGCAATCCTTCCTCCTATTCTTCCATAAGACTCCCCAAGCTCCATCCACTGTTTGGCTGTGGGTGTCTGCCACCGTCTGAGTCAGGTGCTGGGTAAATCCTCTCAAAGGACAGATGGCTTCTCAAAGGTTCCTACCCTGTTCCTTTTATCCAAAGAAGCTTTATGCAACCATAGTGTGTAAAATAAATATACAAACCAGATATTTACTGATGATAGATTACTAAGAGGTTTGTTTTAATAAAGTCCTTTAGGATGATATGGCTTAATTGGTAGAGCTCTTGCCTACCACGTACCAATTACTGGGTTTGAATCCCAATGTGACATAAACTGGGCATGACAGCATCTTTTCTTCCTAGCAATTGGGAGGCAGAAACAGTAAAATCTTAAGTTCAAGATCAAACATGGCAAAATAGCAAGTTCAAGCACATAGTCTTGGCTACATGAAACCCATCTCAAAAAACTGCATTAATGAAATAATAAAAAAATGGTATACTAATTAACTTTACCATTTATTAAAGATGAAAACAAGTTTTCATGCTAATGAGACAGGCGTGCCTGTTTACTTTTTGAATAAAAAATTAAATCTTGACCGGATATTTGATATTCCAGTATTAGAGAGTCTTCGGTGCTTTTCAGAGTTGATCAATATTTTGATTTTAGAGTTGTCAAAGCCAAGGATACCACATTACGCCAAAGAAAAATGTAGTAAAACTAAAAAGAAGTATGTTTGTGGCCACTTCAAAAATTGTTTAGAATTTTTTCCCAATCTTGTGGGAAATATTAAAAAATGAAACCACCATGTTCCCATGCTACTGCCGTGTACTGGCTGGCCACATGGCTCCAGCCGGGTGATCTCAACTCAGGCTGGGGGTGGGGGGGTCTCTCTGGCAGGGCTGGGCCACTGTCTCTGCCCAACAATTCTCCAGTTGGGCCAGAGCTCCGGAGTTCTCTTCTCTACCACGCCAAACCCACAGAACAACTGTTCACCCGTGGCCAACCACCACATCAACCTGGTAGAAACAAAACTCTTGATGCTTATAATAAACCAAGATGCCAATACAATAATTTCAGAACCAATTGAGAATGATAAAAGCTTTGTCACAATTATTCTAACCCTATGCTACCATAACTACCTGTGGCTGTCTAAAGCCACGCAGAACGAGGTTCTTCTTCCTGACCGTCCTCCTCCATCTGCGCCTTTTCCTTCTCCCTGACAGTTCTCTGTCTCTGAAACTTTTAGCTCCGCCTCCCTTTTCCCTATCCAATCACAGGCCTCCTGCTGCCCTAATATTTTAGTGTGACTGAACAGAGAAAATTCTGTCACATAATCTCAACCTAAAATTCATTTAACATCCATCCCTTTAAATGAAATTCAGGTAATTTTCTGATGGAACACACTCCAAAGGCACGCTGTCTTGACACTGATGTGGGAGGAAAATACTAAACTATTATGCTTCTGTGAGAACAGAAATCTTTGTGTGTAGAGTCAAACAAATAGCAGCAAAAACAACAGAACTAAATCACCATGATTCATGATGGCTAAGAGCTTCGACCCCAAGCTGAGGTACTTCAGGTAGTGCTGGCTGGCATTTCCTGGCATGACAGCATGCCACACAGTGACACGCATGCGTGTGCTGAGAACTAAGGCTTCAGTGGAGTTATGTGATGCTACCATGGTGAACGCAGCCACAAACACTGTGGGCCCATTATGAACTAATGTGGAATTTGGTTAGTTCACATTAAGAATAAGTTAGAGACACTGCCTGTCTGGGACTTTAACCAAGCAGAAAAAAAAAAAAATAGTCTCCAGGAAGAATCCTGGGTGACCCTGTCATGTACTTAACTTTCTGCTGTGCTCCTAAAATGCTGAAGCGCATGCCTTCAAGCATCCGGAAATTTTCTCTGGAACTTCCGATCTCTTTGACACCTTCCTGATTCTTTGACACATTATATTATGTTGTTTGTACACATTCCATTCTCTAATCCTGAATTCGAATGATCCTTCATAATAATAACTTGCTATGTGGAATTGGGAAGAGAGTGACCACTGATTGCTCTCTAAAGTAAATCTAAGATAATAAAGGACCATCAACAGAAAGCGAGCTGAGTACATGAGCTCTATGCATCCAATACTGTACAGAGTCTCCTCTGCTTAATAATTGTGTGGCTATTCCTGGTTGTCAACCTGTCTATATCTGGAATGAACTACAATCCAGAATTGGAAGGCTCCCCAGTGATTCTAACCTGGAGGTTGGGAGATAGACGTTTCTGACTTGGATCTTGGCATGGAGATCTTGAGACATAGTGGCTATGAATTCCAGAAGATTAAGACTTGGAGATCTCTGAGTTCAAGGTCATCTGGGATTAAAGACATGGTGGCCCACACCTTTAATCCGGGCCACATCTTCGCTGAAGACATACATGAGGACATTGGAAGAAGGAAGATTTACTCTCTCTCTCTCTCTCTCTTCCTCGCCTGCTTGCCTTGTGGGACTGAGCATCTGCTAAATCCTTGGACTTCCATTCACAGATGCTTCTGACCATTATTGGGAGTTGGACTACAGACTGTAAGTCATCAACAATCCCCTTACTATATTGAGACTACCTATAGGTTCTGTGACTCTAGAGAACCCTCACTAATACAATAATGGTATAATTCTCATGACTACTTTGGTAGCATATGAAGAAGTATTGTCTACATATGTTCAAAGAGAGGATGCGCTGTTGGAGGTCCAAGGATTTTCTCACAAATCACATGAACACAAATCTCAGTCAGACAGTGATAGCTTATTGCACCCCAGGACTGGTCAACCAGGTCTACCATCTGTATTCAGGAACTAAACTGTAACCCTGAGGTCCTACAAGACTTTTCAAGCCTGAAATATACAAATATCTGTGCCAAGTTATTCCACCAATCAGTATTTAAGGACAAGGGATTTCCTTAGGAACATGTGTTTGCTGTAGACTTACCCTCCTCCTATTGGTTGAGGTATTCAACTGTGGCAGGGGACTTGCCTTGTCACATTCATGTCTTAACCGGGATGCCAGTTACCCACGAACATGCCTCTTTCTGCCGAGTAGGATATCAGTTCCCCAGGAAGGTCTTGGGAACTAAAACTTTACTTGACCACTACTCAAAATGGAAGTCTGATTCCAAGTAATTTCTTGTATTTGTGCAGCTGGGGTCCATTCCAGGGGCAGTTTATAAAAGCAAATACCATAAAAGCTCATTCACCTGTGCAGGAAGTACTGCTGGGAAGCTGATCCAGGTCCAAGCTTACTGTGGGTAACTATAAAACACAGTTCCACTGACTTCTATCGTGATTGGTTTGCAAGGGCACAGAGCATAACAGACTATGTAATCAACTTGGGCATGAGAAAGTTTGCTACTAACGGCAGGTTAACCAGGTAACAATTACCTAGGCCTTAACATTTTCCCTAAGCCTTGACATACAGTAGGAACATTTGGGAGGAGTGGCTGCATAAACTTAAATCTTTAACTATCATGCTGTGGTTATAATTATTTATTATACCTTGTAGTAAGATGCTCTTGCCAATAACATGGTGGACACTAACTAACATATTTGTCCTGGGCAAATAATGGAGCCAGCTTATCAGTTCTAACACACCTGTTATATTGCTTCCAGATGCTTGGTGTGTGTATGCCTACAATCACATCTAAACCTGTATCAGTCTCTAATCTTTGAGGTATACATACAAGTGAAGAGGTGGTTCGGCATACCAGTGCCCTTTGGACAGGCGTTGTGATGCAGGAGGGTCAGGGGAGAGTCTAAAGATGTGCTAGAGACATAGTTCATCTGGGGTTTTCCTGAGCAAAATAAGGTTTTAACATTGCAATTGCTTTCACTACATGTTTACTTAGTAGTTTTATTCTAGAAGACATGGATTAGAAATCGTCAACCCTGAATGCACCTGATGCTCTATGCAGCATCTCATATTTGTTTCTGTATGCTCTCCTTTTTTGCATCATCTTTGTCTTTAGCTTTCATTTCCAGATCGCTCCACTGTTCCTCACAGAGAAAGAGAGTCACCACCTTATTAGAGAGCATCTAGCTCATTAACAAGAGTGCAGCAAGATGGAAGGCTGTTCATTATGTCTGGTGATCCTAACATGTACAATACCACAAACAGCAACAGGAGCTGCATCCTCAAATCTCAACGGACACTGAGGTGCCCATGCCTTGAGTAGAAGCAAAGAAATACATTCCAAACTGGCATAAGAAGGAAGCCTGAGAAACATTGGATAAGAAATTCTGAGGAACAAACAGGGAAGATCATTAAACAACCTGGACAATGAATTCTGTGCAGCGGTATTGTGTATGTGGGAGTCTATACACATGTGCCTCTGTGTGTGTGTGTGTGTGTGTGTGTGTGTGTGTGTGTGTGTGCGTGTGTGTGTGCGTGTGTGTGTGCATGTGGGAATATATACACACATGCCTCTGTGTGTATGTATGCCTGTGTGTGTGTGTGCATGTGGGAATATATACACACGTGTCTCTGTGTGTGTGTGTGCCTGTGTGTGTGTGTGTGTGTGTGTGTGTGTGTATGTGCGTGTGTGTGTGTGCATGTGGGAGTCTATACACACATGCCTCTGTGTTTATGTGTGAATATATACACATGTACCTCTGTGTATGTGTGTGTGTGTGTGCCTCTGTGTGTATGTATGTGTGTGTATGCATGTGGGAATATATACACATATGCCTTTGTGTGTGTGTGTGTGCATGCGCGGGAGACACAGATGGACACAGAGCTAGTTCATTCAATAAAACATGTCTAGTACAACTTTAAGATAAGAGCTTCACCTGCTGCCAAGGAGGCTAAAGCAAAGCCACAGCTCGGCCTCCCTCCAGCACAAACAAGTTCCTCCTGTGTATGTTGCTGCAGCCTGAGGCAGAGATGCTTGTCATGTAGGGCAGTAATACCTCATGTCCTTGAGCTGCTCATCTTGGCAGTGACAAACAGAACTAAAAATACTGTACCGTCTGCCCCAAGGCAGGAGGACAGTCTGTACAATGTGTCCACATCTGTGGCCTGACCCAGCTCAGGCAGCCACTTACCACCATCAACAGGGCCAAAGGCGCAGTGAGAGACTCCGTGACTATTAATCTCCCTGCTGTAAAACTAGCCACGGTGTCAAGGAGGAAGCATGTTGGGCAGGAGAGAGAGGGCTCCCTCCCTCACCCCTGCCTTCACTCTGGGTTGTGGAAGCCTGTGCTTCTTCCAGAAGAGAGGAGAGTATTCAGGCGTAACTGCATTCATGCCTATGATCCCATTAATGCCTCGTCGGGAGACTGGAGGTGGAAATGGAGCCTTCTTCAACTCTGAGACAGAGGGGTTTGCAGTGCTGGAGGTGGTAATGGAAGTAGCTGTGGTTATAGGACTATGTCTGGTCACCGATATACAATGGTCCCACTTGAAAGTTCCCCACTTTAACCAGGTCTACAGTCAGTAGATCTGGTAATCTGACCTGATCTTTCCCTAGGCTAGTGGCCTGAATCATCTCTCCTGATAGTCTGCAGCATGAGCCAGGTACAGGTTCCATTAGAGTCTGTCATCACAGAAGGAACTCAACCAGGATCTACAGCTGGCCATGTTTCTGAAATAGAACAGCAAGCATTTTCAACACACCATGTTTCACCAGGACACATCTCTGTAAGTCAAGGATATCTGAGACAGTACAGTAAATCTTGATAACAGCAGCATCCAGAAGGTTGTTGTCCCGGGGAGTGAAGGAGACAGTGTGTACAGAGTCCTGTGATGTTCGATGATCCAAGAGAGCACATGAGTGACCTGGGCTTACCCTTCAGCTGAAAGAAGCATTCGTATTCTCATCAGGGTTCAAGGGCTTCGCAAAGCTCCTTCTAATCAGCCTTCCTCCTTATGATGTTCCTCTCTTTCCTGCCCCGCATCCAGATGCTAATGGTCCAACCTCAGACCCAGTGAGAGATCATGGGAAAGTCAATCTCAGACCTAGTGTGAGATCACTGGCAAGTCAGAGGCTTTGGGGGAAGAAAATGAGTTTGGTTGTGGTCATAAGGTTGGAGTCCTACAGTGGAATTAGTGACTTCATAAGATGAGGAAAACAGAGCTGGTCCCTCTCTGCCAAGCAAGAAAGGTATAAGAAGACAGGCAACAGAGGTCCTCTCTAGAACCCAGCCCCACCTCACCCTGACTCCCTCCCTCCTCAACAGTAGCAAACAAACCCCTGTTCTTAAGCCACCCACACCGAAGTGTTTATGACAGCAGTCCAACAGAAGGCACTGCTTGCTGTCTAGGACCTGATCACCACCCTTCTCTCTTTGAAGGCT
This sequence comes from Mus musculus, assembly GCF_000001635.26. Classification (NCBI taxonomy): domain Eukaryota; kingdom Metazoa; phylum Chordata; class Mammalia; order Rodentia; family Muridae; genus Mus; species Mus musculus. The sequence goes on along the minus strand of NC_000067.6, from coordinate 40,828,264 downwards.
CATAGCAAGTTATGTCCTTGCCTGTCCACAAAGCTGATGGATAGGCCAAGTAGTAAAGGAGACAGACATGAGAGATGGAATGCCTATTTGACGATAGACAGATGATGAGATAGATGCCTGCCATCAGTCATATGACCTTAGGCCTGTTTCTTGGCTTCTCCAAGCCCCAGTTTCCTTCCTTAATTTGTGACAGTAATGTTACCTATTTTCCGGTGCTATAATCTTGAAGCACAACACCTGACCCAAGGACTCATGTTCTTGACCCATGCCAGACTCCAGAATGAATACTTTCTACTGCAGTCTCTCTGTGTGTACAGCCACTCTCACCCCTGGAACATAAACTCCCTCTGGGGCAGACTAAGACTCACTAGTCTTTCTGACTTGAGTGGAAACTTGCTTGACATGAAATAGATGCTCAATAAAATATGGATGAGTGTGTGGTCATTAACCCTCCAGTTAATCTTCATTGGAGTCTCAAGATTAATGGGCTATGGAGCGCTCATGGGAACAAAGTGAGGCTAATTAGTTAAAAAAGGAAATAAATTTACTGTCTAGACCTCTTGGCCTCAGTGGCTGAATCTGCATTTGGAAAAAACAGTCTCCTGTGAAGGGAGAGCTGAAGAGCCAGTCAAACAGAAGCTGGCTATTCTAACACCTGGGTTCCCCGGAGCTGTGTCTTCCATCCCTGAGTTTCCTGGTCTCCTCACACAGGTATGCATACCTATGAAGCAAGAGTATGGGCGTTTCTAGGATCTCCTGCCTGGACTCCGGCCCCACTCTGAACACCTAAGGCAGCCAAGTTCCCTGCCCACTGATGTCCTCTTCATGAAACAGAAAAATCTTATTGACATCTGAAAGGAAGTTCCACTGGCTTTAACAGCAAGCCACAAAAGGCAATGTTTATGAAACTGTTTTATTCACACATTTTAAAATACAAAATTGTAATCTCCTTGCCCAAAATTGTTGAGCAGAGAAGATCACAGGAAATCATGAGCAAAATCTCACTAGCAAGAATTCTATTCTGAGTGTCCTGGGATCTGGCAAGGATTCTACTCTGCGTACTTGGCATCTTTATTTTTCTGTTTCACATGACTTGATTCTGCAAATCCCTCACATCCTGAAAACCATATCTCTTCAAAATATTGAGGCCTTTCATTATGGAACATTATTATAAATACAGAGCCTTCTTCAAATGTAACTCGAGATATTTCTACCATCCTACCAAGGAGAAAATTGTTTAAGAATTACAGTGTTGATTTGCCTTGCCATTTCTCTCTATGTGCATCATAAGATACACAACAACAAAAAAAGGTGATCAACAAGTAAATTGAACACCATTCTTGCAGATACCAAATTGAAATTCTGCCTCATGTCAGGTGCTGTGGAAGGTAATCAATTGCTAGTGTTGCACTGTCAAATCAAAAATGCGTAAAACGTAGAGAAACGTGACAGTCTGTGAGGACAACGGATTGATGGTACTTTATACAGAATATAGGAAGGATCCCAGGCTCCATTTTAACACATTGCTTAAAGTTTATTGCTAAACGAGATTTTGAGAGGAGGAGCAAGCAGGAAGAAAACAGGGAAGGCAGTCAGTCCTGAGACAGCACAAACATGGAAGAGGAAATGGAATCGGGGAATACAGCAGGACCTGCCAGTGACTTAGTATAAAGATGCAAGACAACGGTAGGCTTGATGCTAGAGAAGGAACCCGGGAGGAAACAAGATATATTTAATTATGCTCCTTGTGAGGTAGTCGGTTTTTAAGTAACAGTTCTGCCCCTCATGTTTTATGGCTTTACCCCAGAAGTTCTCTTTTAAAAAATCACTCATAAAAAATATCACTGATTAACTCTTTAAATCTTGGCTATAGAACCGCATAATATATTGGTGTCAAAACAATGAAGGAAATAATTTGGTTTTGAATGAGGGCTACTAATAGGAAAAAGGCGAAAATCTCACACCTCCATGGCTATTCATAGAACTTGATATTCCCTTGGAGGTTAAATATCTTGAGATAAATCCCTGGAAACATGACAATACTTCACGGAAATGGAATTGTCTCGTGGAGAAAGTGAATGAGCTGGAAGCTGTTCCCAAGGCACTGAAGCTAAAAAGAAAATTCACAGAGTTTCCGAAAGTAAAATCACACACAGAAAAGTCCCACGCCTGCTGGGGGTGTCCTGCCAGGACCCGTGTTTTGAGCCCATCAGCCCATGTCCCTGAAAGAGGCTCAGCCAGTGCAGAAGCAGGAACTGGGTGAGTTCAGACATGAGTCACGGGTGCCAGGAGGGAGTCTTCGGAAAGGACAAGCAAGATAAGTGACTCCTGAGGATGAGCAAAACAGTTGGGGCATCTGTGACACTCACATTTACTCTGTGACAATCTTTCTTAGGTTGTGTATATGCAGTTAGCAAGTCTGCAGTCTGTCATCATAGTGTGTACTGTTTGGTAAGTTGATAATTTTACATTAAAGGCACTAAAGAAGCAGTACACGCCACTGCAGGGAACGCCAGACACAACTCCTTGTCTGTCAAATGTGGGGAGCCTCCAAGGACCAAGACTCTTTCTTCTGGTTCCATCCCAGAATTTTCATTTCTCTAAGCTCTTCGCAAAAAAAGAAACCACAAATTGGCCAGTGTACTGTCAGTGCACTTGAATGGAAGTTCTTCACAGGAAGTTGTCTTGTATTTGAGACATCCTAAAGACAATTACTTGTAATTCAGTGCCTATTGTGCAGGCTCAGCCAACTTTTGTGCCCAGATTCGTGGTGTTTCTCCAAGCCCACAGAATTTGTCTAAAAACCATTTATTCAGATCCCCTTCCCCAGAATTCACCTGAACCCCCCCCCCCATTCTTACTCATCCTCATAAAAAGCATACGGAAAGTTCCGAATCATGCTTGGCTGGTGAGTAATTGCAGATCTCATTCCCCTTTATCCACGAACTCAATTTGTAAGTCTTTTCTTCTGCTACCTCGTTGGTCTATCTCTGTCAGCAAACCTTCACGGGGCCAAAGGACGGCTTTCCTGTGATCCCCACAGTGAACTCACAGCATCACACTAAGCAAGAGGCATGGGCCTGGACCTTCAAGTCAGCATTCAAAGGCTATAATCAGAAGCACCTGGCAGGAATCTGCCCTCTCCGGGGTTTAGCCTAAGGAATGCAGTGGAAACTCACAGCTTTGGCTCATTCTCCTCTTCCCCACGGACTGTCCTGGCACTAATTGCCATGTGCTCTTTAGAATCATCAACCGTGGCTTTCTGTTTATTCTCATGAGCCTCACAGGTCACCTCTGCTCTTCTCTATAGAGTCCCAGCATCCGAAATGTACAATCAGAAGCACCTGGCTGGGATCTGTCCTCTTCCAGAAAACACACTGTCAATATGTGACGACCTGTGCATACTGAACTTCCACATCCCTGCTGGAAAGAAGCAGCTCCTTCGAGCTGCTCGCTGATAAGGAGAAAACCCCCTGTGCTCCCATAGCTACTCCCTGCTTTTGTAGGGGAACTTGCTTTATGCACTTAACTCTGTGAGCCAACACATTTTTGGAAGACATCCCTGCCTAGCTACTGGACACAGGGAGCTGTTAGAGCAAACATCCCCTGATTGTGGGACAACTGTTGTTGCTCTGGAAACAAATTAACCAGTTCACTTTCATAAACACCTCACTCCACGTGACATTAACCACACTAAAGCAAAGGACCATGGATGTAAGCAGAGCATTGGCCATGGGCTGACAGGAGGCTTAAAATACAAGAAACCCCATGTTAGATGGGGCAAGCACATTTTTAAATACTTGTCTTGACCACTCAGCTTCATTATTATCTCAGGGCCCCAAACTAACTCTTGAAGAGAAGAAATGCAGCAACGAAAAGGTGGCATTCATTCATTCTACCTAAACTAAGAAGGAAAGTTCAACTCTTCTAAATTGATCAGCATGTTTTGTCTTAAATTATTGTGAGGAAAACAAACACAAAGGTTCCCATTTGTCTTAGTTAGGGTTTTACTGCTGTGCACAGATACCATGAGCAAGGCAACTCTTATAAGGGTGGCATTTAATTGAGTCTGGCTTACAGGTTCAGAGGTTCAATCCATTATTACCAAGGCAGGAACATGGCAGCATCCAGGCAAGTATGGTGCAGGAGATGCTGAGAGTATCACCTCTAGTTCCAAATGCAAACAGAAGAAGACTGGCTTCCAGGAAACTAGGATAAGGGTCTTAAAGCCCATATCCATAGTGATACACTTCCTCCAACAAGGCCACACCTACTCCTACAAGACCAGATGTCCAAATAGTGCCACTCCCTGGGCCAAGCATATTCAAACCACCATACCATTACAATATTAAAGAGAATAAAAGTGCCTAGCTTTTCTTTGAAGCCACACCCACACTGAAATCTCTACAGATACTTCAGACTGTGGGGAGTTAAGACTATTGCAGATGGGTAGCCAAAAACTTCATAGGTTATCCTTAGAAGTTTTATATTACCTGGTTCTTTATCGAACACTCTACAATTATGTAAAACTATTTTGATATGTTCCCTTGGAAGATCACTAGCTTTCACAAGTCCAAAAGCAAAAAAAATGTCAATATCCGTATCTGAAACCTGTTTTCTACTTTATTACCCGATGTCCCACCGATCTATTTGTAAGTGCCCTGTTTTACTTTCTTTGTTCTATTGCTACAAATGATCAGGTAATCCCTTTCTAAGGAGGAAGACAGTGTTCAGCAAGCTAAATCCATGTTCTTAGGCCACTTTCACTGATTCGTGGAGCAGAATGAGATAGCACTTATTTCTTTTGGAAGGAGATCTTGTTAGTATTGATATTACAGAAAGAGTAATCATGACTTAAGAAATGGGCATAGAGGCAGTATCATTGGGTGGAAAAACCCAAATCTCATTTCTTTGGCTTCTAAGTAGCTGTTTCAAATGCTGCATTGGGCCAACTAAGATTCTCATGTAACACACCAGACATAAGCATCGCATGTAATGTTAGTTTCTTTCATGCAAGTTTCCTTTGCTCTTTAGACTTGTAATAAGAAAGGAAATTAAATCACTTCATAGTGCTATTAGTTAGTTTTAAAATTAAAAAAATAAAAATCCTGTTGTAAACTTTTTATTATACGTTAATGGTGGTAGTAGGTTTCTACAACAGATGAGACAAAAAAGGATGTACGTAACTAATCTCTAGGAAGGTCAGATGGCATCACTTCGACATTTTGGACTCCAATTATTGCTGATTTCACAAGGCCACATTCCTAAGGTTGGCCCTGGAATTCCAAAAGTGCTCATGTTCATGATAATTTATGAAACTACAATAAGAACTTAGGCTCAGCTCGGAGCAGTGGATCTCAACCTGTGGGTGTTGACTCCTTTGTGGGTCACATATCAGATGTCCTATATATCAAATATTTACATTACAATTCTATATATAAGATATTTACATTACAGCAGCAACATTACAATTATGACATAGCAACAAAATAATTTTATGGTTGGGGGGGGTCACCACAACGTGAGGGACTGTATTAAAGGGTCTCAACATTAGCAAGGATGAGAATCACTGCTCTTTGTGAAAAGCACTGACTCTTCAATCTAGCATTAAAGACGATAAGCCTCTCTCTTCAAGGCCACAGATATCAAGATGAGGATAAATTATTTTCAAGATTCGAAGGGACATCATAGTCAACAGAACTTCAATTGCCAGCCTTATGATATTCTGCTCCAGATCATGGACAACAAGCAGATTCCTCCACTAATCACTCATCACCAAATGGTCAGCCGTCTCCTCCCTGCTGATCAATCACCACCTTAACCCTGATGGCCAGCCCTCTCTACCCTGTCCTCCTCACTGGCCCTTTGCTCTGTCACTCTGTCCTGTGGTGACTTAAATTCAACAATAGAACTGATGGGCAAATGTCCATGGACAAATCAAAACTCTTCACCAAGTAGCAGCAACTTTCTTACCGAAGACAAGCCACTCCCTGACCCACCACGGCACCACAATCAAACTGTCACCTGACCAAGACCACCAGCTATCCTCCACCCCTACACTCAGGACATCACTGTAGAGTTTACTTAGTCTTCCAGAGGGATGGACTTCCAGTCATGATTCTACTTCTTTTCTTCTGTGCTGAGAAGAATTTTTTTTTCATCTTTTCAACTGACCTTTGGGAACTAGGTGGCTTTTCCTGACTCATTGGAACCCCCAGAATTGAGCCTCTGGCCTAAGAGTCTAGTTGGTCTAGTTGAGCTTAACCTGAAAGGCTCTGCCAATACCTGACAAACACAGAAGTGGATGCTCATAGCCATCCATTGGATAGAGCACAGGATCCCCAATGAAGGAGCTAGAGAAAGGACCCAAGGTGTTTGCAGCCCCATAGGAGGAACAACAATATGAACTAACCAGTAACCCCAGAGCTCCCTGGGACTAAACCACCAAACAAGGAAAACACATGGTGGGACTCATGGCTTTAGCTGCATATGTAGCAAAGAATGGCCTAGTTGGTCATCAATGGGAGGAGAGGCCCTTGGTCCTGTGAAGGTTCTATGCCCCAGTGTAGGGGAATGCCAGGGCCAGGAAGTGGGAGCGAGTGGGTTAGTGAGCAGGGGGAGGGGGTTTTCAGAGGGGAAACCAGGGAAGGGGATAACATTTGAAATGTAAATAAAGAAAATATCTAATAATGATAATAATAATAATAATAATAATAATAAAAATAAAGAAATACAAGAAGTGAAGCATTTTATTAAATAGTCTTTTCTGTTGTCCTGGTGCTAAGCTCTAAGCTTCCCACTGGAAGTTCCCTGGGTTGGCCCCTGCTCTTCTCTCTGTGTTAGCAGAACACTCCAGGGCTGTTCTTGCACTGACCTGTCCATCTGCCCACATTGTGAAAAGAGTTCCCTCTTGTCTTAAAGCTTTAAAGCTACCGCTGCCATACAATGATGGCTAACTGTACATTTCCTGCCTTCAACCTGAGACTCTAATCCCAGGGCTGACATAATATTCACTTAGCATGCTCAAATGTTTGCAAAGCTTGCCCAGCCTTTCTAATCTCCAGTATTTGCAGCTTCATTTTTCTAGTTGCTAAGGGTGAAAAAGAATTATTACTCAGTGTTCCTTATGTTACCACCTACATCTAATACATCAGTAAACCCTACCAGCTGTTCCTACACAGCACAACTGACTAAGGGGACTTATGCTTCCAGGAAGATGAGGTAAACACACTTGCTTCTATTCTCTCTTCCCAGCACAAGTAGACACCCTGGATAGCACATATAATGAATGGTTAAAATACCCATAAGGTGGATAGCAGAAAGCAGGCAAAGCTAGGGACCTTGAGACTTCAGAAACAGCACAGTGGTGAAAGCCAGGGTGTTCATGTTGCCCTGTATGTCCCAGAACTGGAATCAAGAAGGTGCACAGATAGCTTAAAAAGAAAACTAAAATCCCCTGCTTAGAAGACTACACAAGCAACCATTCAGCTAGTCCAAAACCGGCCCTCCTACTTTGACCAAATGCTAAAGGAGAAGCAAAGAAGTTCAAGAGTCCCTTCCCCTGAACACCATGGCAGAGATGCCATCTCAGCTCATGCACTCTACATCCAAGCCATCTGGGCATTTATCACCTTCGAGTGGCAGTGAGACCATCCTCCATGATAACAGTGGAGAGCATGTGGTGTACTAGGACTTCCAATCATCAGAGACAGAGGTAAAGCAGAAGTTTTCCCACCAGCATGGGGTTATGGGAGGCCTACCAGGGAGTCAGGGCATTTACCATCTTACTGCGCACTTCTCCCCAGCCCTACCTTTTGAGTGAAGGCTACACGTGAGTGAGTTGTAATGGGGCCTCAACCAGTCAGGCCAGAGTCAGAGGAAGCATATGTAAGCCAAGGCTCTTAAGTGGAAACTTCTGGTTTGTTTGGAAAGTCAGTTATGACAAATGATGATCGGCTGGGGCACACAGGTGAAAGGATGTCTTGCTAAAGCAGACACGTGAAAGAATGTTTTCCTAAGCAGATACAGGTGAAGGGATGTCTTGCTACAGCAGACACATGAAAGGATCAGTGACGAAGGAGTATAAATATGACCCCACAGACAGTGGGAGCAGAAACATTGGTTTGTTTTGCTCTACCTTGCTATTCTTTGCTAACAACATGCATATATTGGTTTGCCTTACATAGTGTCGTTGAGCTGCACTTGTGGCAATACTGCCATTGAGAAAACCTTGCCAAAGAACTGTTCATGAGATTCCCAGGGCATCTTGCTGCTTCTGTGGCCTCAGGCTGGTTGAGAGCCTGAGGTTTCTTCAGGATGGAACTACAGCTGCTGGTTCGTGCATGCTGTCCATCTGCGGAGAGGACTATACTGAAGCTGCTGGTTCATGCCTGGTGTCTGCCTACCTAAAGGATTGGTCTGTAGCTGCTGAGTCATATTTGGTGTTTGCTGCTGACAACAAAGGTCAAGCTTGACTTCAAAGAACTATTGATAAACAGGTCCTCTACCCCCATATCCTAAAAACTTTTCTCTTCCACTACTTTTGCTGGATGGTGGGCAAGAGGAGAGGTTGAACCCTTATTAAAGTAGGTTGGAAAAAAATTTGGCCTAAAAGGCCCTCATTATATGTCATCAAAACGAGGAGCATAGACACACAAGTGTCACCAGTTATGGAAGGAGAAGCTTAGAAACCACCTCCATCGAATGTACATAAAGCTACTCCCACCCTTTCCCTCTCTAGAATAGTGTCAAGAAAAGTTGACTTAAATCACAGTTTTAAACAACATCCGTGATTATATAGTAGCCTATTCACTAATTCAATTCCAATTTAAACATCATCAGTAATGCCAAGATCAGAGAAATTGTGACATCAACAAAGACCAGGGTCCTCGGATGCCAAGGCCAAGGTGCAAAGACTTTTTATCTGATGAGCCCTTTGAAGTAGTTTCTATGAAAATGCTTCAGGAACATATCTGAAAATATTAGAAACAAACAAAAACTGAAGAACAATATGCGTTTTAAAATGAAAATTGAGTTATCTGAAATAAGGGAAATAAAAACAAGCAATAATTGTGTTATATTTCCAGATGAAGAGATGGTAGGAGAGAGCCGGTGGGGTTTGAAGGAATAGTGGAAATTCTCCTATCTGAAGAAGATATTGACAGACAAACGTGAACAGATACTAGAGATGCTGTGAAATTATGACCAAATATGGAGGGGGTGTGTCTTCTGTATCTCATATGTAGGAAAAAATAGCATCAGACTGAAGAAAAAAAGAATCACCAAAAGCTATAAATGTGCAGACCAGAGTAAAGCCCAAACAACAAAAAGCCAAAGAAATTCACAGTAAAATGGTAACAACAGTGACAAATGTATCAGGTTTCTGTCTCTTGCACCAGGCAAAGAGAAGTATCCTCAAAACAGCAATGAAGAATAACTTTTCACATAGACAGAGACATGATAACACCAGTGAGGGGGGTCAGGGGCACTGGGCACTTCTTCAAGCCTTGACAAATAACATGTGTAAGCTCCAGACACAATACAGGGACTGAGGACACCATCCAGTAATGATAGAGACACCACAAGGCCATCAAATGACTAGACAATGTGAAACCAGCCACCATCACAACAGCTCAAAAACACAAAGAGGAGCTTCTAAATAAAACAGGTCAACCCTGCTCCAGCTAACCCTGACCACCAGAACCTGCACAAAAATAATGTCTGGCACATAATACCATGTAGTAATCAGACCTGTGTTGAACAAATTAAGAATAAAGATAAAGAATGCCAAATTTTGATCAATTCACATGGCTTGCTATTAAATGGTAATGTTACTAACAGAGTGGTATTTATAGTGACAATGATAAAAAGTTATTCTGTGTGAAAACTGTACCAAACTCTGATGTGGACCCGCCTGCATGCATGTATGCACACATGCACATACACACGCATCCAGGACAGGAAACATTCCACAAGGGAGAAGCCATGATGAATGGTTATGAGCTGACGATGTCCTATTCTGAATGAAGGGAGCATCATAGGAGTGGCTGACACTTATTGAATAACAATATGGCAACTATTCTGTTGCATACTTATGCTGTTATCTCTATCAGTTTTACTCACAGCTGGATGAAGTGGCTTCTATTTTTATGCCCGTTTTACAAACCGGTTTGGAGAAGCCATTGTGAGTGCTCTTGGTTCAAGTGCTGGGGCAGAGGCTGAGCATGAGCTAGAAGGTTGGTTTGTAACTCCTCACAGAGGCTGGCCGAGTGCCAGTCCCTATGACACCTTCTCTGTGCAGCCTGAATCTGGTCCCCAAAGGAGGCACTTGGTGCCATGGAGACATTTCAGCTGCTTGGAAAAATTCATTCCAGCTTGGCCTTCCCTTTTATATTGTTAGAACTTACACCACCCTACAATCTTTTATTTCCATCAAAGTATTATGCTGGAAAGTTCTGTTCTGTGTGTGTGTGTGTGTGTGTGTGTGTGTGTGTGTGTATGTATGTGTGTGTGTGTCTATGTATGTGTATGTGTGTTTGTGTCTATGTATGTGTGTGTGTCTATGTATGTGTATGTGTGTTGTGTCTATGTATGTGTGTGTGTGTGTGTGTGTGTGTGTGTGTGTGTGTATGTGTGTGTATGTGTGTTGCCTTAGATATACTGTGATAGTTCTATGAGGGCAAGAATTCTAGACTTATCCTGAAACATTCAGACTAGTGTAAAGTCAGGTATACTGCAGGCACTTGGTAATTTTTTTTAAAAATTGTCCCAGTTGATACTTTGATACTGTCTTCAGAGCAAAGGCCCCAAACTTGGAGCCAAAGCAATTATATTTACAGACAAGAGGCCTAGGTGGGCTCCCTGTGACTAGGAACACAATTACAAATGCCCAGTGTAGACATAACACACTTCTAATCATACTTTCCAAATGACAGGGCATAGTTATTACTGGTAGACCTGTAACATAAGGAATGGAGGGATGGCTCAGTGGTTAAGAGCACTGACTGCTCTTCCAGAGGCCCTGAGTTCAATTCCCAGCAACCACATGGTGGCTCACATATGTAATGGAATCTGATGCTCTCTTCCAGTGTATCTGAACACAGGTACAGTGCACTCATATACATAAATAAATAAATCTTAAAACAAAATTATTCACTGAGAAGTCATCTAAAGGACATGGAATGATGTACAGAGTGTCTTTGCATAATAAAAATAAGACACAATTTTATAAAGGACTTGAGCCACCATGATATTGGTGTTTGTGTGATAGGTCCTGGAACCAATGGTTCTAGTCCCACAATATTGAGGAACAAATATGATTCTAAAAAGTATATGGTTTGGAGCGATAGTGTTTAGGATGGATGTCTGAAAGTCCCCAGTGGTCTTGTTAGAGGACATTTTGTGTGTATGTGCCAACCCCACTTCCACTGCCCAGGATACCTGTCAATATCTAGAGACAATTTTTAATAGTCACAAGTGAAGGGTCACTAATGGGATACTGGGTGAAAGCTAGGCTTCTTGTAGACCATCTAGCAATGCACCAGATCTTCTCCACAGCACAAGATCGGCCAGCCCATCATGAAAGGATGCCAAGATGAGAAGCCTTGCTCTGCTGTTCCTCTGGGGAAGGGATTCCACTTTTGAGCAGCAGGCGTTTTTGCGGACAGGGAGATAAGAACCTGTCCTCTCTAAAGAAATCCAGGCCACACTGCTGAGCATGATGGCGCGGTCGTATTTTCAGAAAGCAATCACTTCCCAATCCAAAGAATTCGTGAATAAATTTCAGATAATACAAAACAGCTTCCTCTCAAAGGGCAGCTTTTAACTGCAACTTTGGTTCTGGGTCCTAGGTACGCAGAGCCAGTTCTTTCTTCAGGAGCTCGGTGTTGGGTTGTGGGGCCGCTACTCACACCAAAACCACTTGTAGCCTGTGTTGGGGGCTCTCACACAGAACATCAGCTGTTAAGCAGGGACTGTGGACACTGTGTAATATATGATGAGTCTGTAGTCATAGCTGTGTGGGGCCAAATGTTTGAAAGAATAGCCAAAAATCAAGTTGATGTTACCATATTTCCAAGTTCTAGGTACTCGGCATTTTGGGGAAAATGACTAGATATATTTTCTATTCAATCTTGAAGTGTATCCCTTTTTCTAATTAGGTAAATTTGAAGTGTTCGAAGTATTTGTTAAATTTAGAACCATGTCCAGAATCGGCATCCATTGACAAGCAAAAATTAATAAATATAATAACCTGAAAGTTGATCTACAAGTGGAGAATGGGAGAGCTATCTGGTGAGATTAGATACCAAGGATTTGCTACTGTGTCTCCTACATTCTCGAAGCATTTGCTTTAACCCCACTCAAACTGAATTCAGGCCCCTGCTAGATCAAAGAGTCAAATGCCAGGACATGCATTTCAAAATGCTGTTTTGCTTCCTGCAGCACAGTCCGATGAGTTTGTGTGGTTGTTTGTGTGAGGCCCCGCCCCTCCGTCATGCTGAGCCCTTATGGTGGCTATTCCAAGCCCCGGTGTTGGCTAACTGCATGGGTGGCTCTCACCTTTCTTGTCCCAGAGAGGGTTCCATTCCCAGCACTCGGTGGCCCCGCCCCTTTATGAGGGACAAGGCTTCTTAATCTGTCCCTTAGGAGAAGGAAAAAGAAAGGATGCCAAGACTCGGACTTGGCTCTCAGGCCGATTCGGAGGCCATAAAATGTGCAGGAACAGGAAATGAGTTCCCCAGGGCGGGTGAGAAGGGCACTGCCAGAAAAAGGAGCCTCAAGTTCAATGTAAGAATAAGCAATGAGCCAGAATGTGCTGTAGAGCAGAGGTCTGGAGTTCCAGGGGGGAACCAGCAGGGCAGGCGGTTTGGGGGGTAGAGGAAGGATTCAGAAATAGCACCCTTGTTGGGCATCTACAGCAGAGCCCTTGGTGAGGTGAGGCTGTCCTGGTCATTTGAGCAACTGCATCATTAGCTCGTGGTCCAGTTCCGTCCTGTGCTTCTTGGTCCTTCTCATTCTGCGTCTGTCATTAGAGACCTTGTCTTTTTGCTCTCCCTCTGATGGCTCTCCTGACAAAGCCCTGTACCGCTGGTGACTATGTCCCCAACTATGCTGCACCTGCTTTTATCCTTGCTTCTTGCCCTATTTGTACCAGACGCACTACCACCTTTGTTCCTGTGATTGTTTTCTGAAAGATTGCATGTGATATCAAAACTCACCCCTGCCCTTTCTCACGGCTGACTGCTGTGTTGACGGATGCTTCTTAGAAGCAGGTTTGGGGCTTCAAGCTACTTATTTTCAAGCTGGTTCCACGATCAGATCCAGCTAAATAAATCCATCCGATCCCAGACTGTTGCCTCATCTTCCACTTCTAACCACGTCCTCTTCCTCTTCATCCGCACACTTCTGCCCTAATTACATTTTCTTACTTGAGAACCATTTGGTGCTCAAACCTAGTAGGCAGGCACCTGGTCTCAAACATCTCAGTCAGGACAAAGTAATATAGTGCTATATTTTATTCTCCACTCACATAGCTAGAACTGTAACCTAAAGAATTAATCGAATTATGAAAAACATTATATAAGGATCAAATTAATTAATAATAATTATAGTTATAGCAACATATTATAATATTATAATTATACGCATGATAAGTATATATTTTATATAGTATGTACTATATAACTATACATAATATATAAAATATAAATAGTATATGTTTTATATATAATAAATATAAATAGATTAGAATATATCATATAAATATTATATAATTATAGTATGTAAATTATAATATTTATAATATATTTTACATTTTATGTATATAATAAATATATATTAACCTTAAGGTTGTTTTGATTTGCATTTCCCTGATGATTCCACCTCACACCAGTCAGAATGGCTAAGATCAAAAATTCAGGTGACAGCAGATGCTGGTGAGGATGTGGAGAAAGAGAAACACTCCTCCATTGTTGGTGGTATTGCAAGCTGTTACAACCCCTTTGGAAATTAGTCTGGTGGTTCCTCAGAAAATTAGACATAGTATTACCAGAGGATCCAGCAATACCTCTCCTGGGCATATACCCAAAAGATGTTCCAACTGATAATAAGGACACATGCTCCACTATGTTCATAGCAGCCTTATTTATAATAGCCAGAAGCTGGAAAGAACCCAGATGCCCCTCAACAGAGGAATGGATGCAGAAAATGTGGTACATTTACACAATGGAGTACTACTCAGCTATTAAAAACAATGAATTTATGAAATTCTTGGGCAAATGGATGTATCTGGAGGATATCATCCTTAGTGAGGTAACCCAATCACAAAAGAAGTCACTAGATATGCACTCACTGATAAGTGGATATTAGCCCAGAAACTTAGAATACCCAAGATACAATTTGTAAAACACAAGAAAATCAAGAAGAAGGAAGACCAACGTGTGGATACTTCATTCCTTCGTAGAATAGGGAACAAAATACCCATGAAAGAAGTTAGTTTGGAGCTAAGACGAAAGGATGGACTATCCAGAGACTACCCCACCAGGAGATCCATCCCATAATCAGCCACCAAAACCAGAAACTATTGCATACACCAGAAAGATTTTGCTGAAGGGACCCTGATATAGCTGTCTCTTGTGAGGTTATGCCAGTGCCTGGCAAATACAGAAGTGGATGCTCACAGTCATCTATAGGATGGAACACAGGGCCCCCAATGGAGGAGCTAGAGAAAGAACCCAAGGAGCTGAAAGGGTTTGAAACCCTGTAGGGTAGAACAACAATATGAACTAACCAGTACCCCCAGAACTTGTGTCTCTAGCTACCTGTCTCAGAAGATGTTCTAGTCAGCCATCATTGGGTAGAGAGGCCCCTTGGTCTTGCAAACTTTATATGCCCCAGTACAGGGGAACAGGAACGCCAGGGCCAAGAAGTGGGAGTGGGTGGGTAAGGGAGCAGGGCGAGGGGAGGATATAGGGAACTTTCGGGATAGCATTTGAAATGTAAATAAAGAAAATATCTAATAAAATTAAATTTAAAATAAATAAATAAATAAACATTAAAATATATTGTAATACATAGTTATAATCAAGTATATAAATACACATTATATATAATACCATTACATATTATATATAATATGATATAGTATAATAGTATAGTATACATATATTATTATAGTGTAATATATAAAAATAATAATTCATCAAATTATAAAAACATATATAAAGATGTTCATCGACAGGCAATGGCAAATGTTAAAAATTTTGAGAAATCATTAGAAAAAAGCTGGAGGAATGTAAACTATCATAAAACAGGGGGGACTTTTACATCCTAGTACATGCAATGCATAAGACTACATAGCATATAGGCATGTAAAAAGGACAAGAAAGAAAAAAAGATAATGCTCAAAAGGCATACTGGCAGGGGGCAAGCACACAGTGCATTTCTGAGTGTGCTGTTCAAACTGGATCCCACCTTCTGCTCGTGTCACCCTAGAGTCCTCCAGCTTTCCTTCATTTGGTGACCGAGGTCTACAACTTAGTCATGTTTCTTACTCCTTCTCAGTGTTCTCTTGCATGCTTATTCTGCCTTGGTGACATTTTAGCAGGATGCCAGCCCCTGGGGTGGATTTCTTCACTCATCTCTCTCAAGTTCTCACTTCCTTCCTTCTTCTCTTCTCCTCATCTGTTAGAGTGGCTAGAAAAACCCAAAGTTCTATGTCCTCAACTTTGGAACATGCAACAGCTTCATGAATAAGGACTAACAGGAACCCACAGTTGGCTGATGTTAATAAAACATGCATTGACAGATGAATGTCCACTTGTGAAGGAAAGGGGAAGCCTGGCTCCCACACAGCATCATCATGGCTCCCATGGTTCCCACAGCTCCCACACAGCATCATCACATCTCCCACACAGCATCATCACAGCTCCCACACAGCATCATCACAGCATCATCACGGCTCCCACACAGCATCATCACAGCATCATTACAGCTCTCACATAGCATCATCACAGCTCTCACACAGCATCATCACAGCATCATCACGGCTCCCACACAGCATCATCATGGCTTCCACAGAGCCATCATGGCAGCAACCCCCATCTTCTTTGTTCTCTGGCACTTGCATTCTACAGCATCGCTTTAGAGTGGATCTCTCCTGTCTTTCTGCTGCTGGTTTCCCAGCAAACACTTATGATGACATTTACACGAGGGCAGAGGAGACAAAAAATATCCAATATATAAAATATCCAATATATAAATATATATGAAGATGGGGCAGAGGATGGCTCACTGCTAAAAGTGCTGGAGACTGAAAAGCATAAAGGGGAAAAAAAAAAAGCAATGCTTAGTAAAGAGGCAAAGCCCACAAGAATCCAAAGAGGCTTAGGCCCCATCATTCATGTGCTTGATGGAATAGTGATGCGTGGATACTGTATAGTCCTGAGCCAAACAGACAAGACCCTCCCTCATTCCACAGAGCTTAGGACAGAGTTCATAGAAATATGTAAAAGAAGTAAGTACACAAGTAAACAGGAAAATGTGTGTTTTCAAGGACAGAGTTAAGGATGTTGTTAAAAGAGGAAAAAACTGGCCTACTCTTTGTGCACATAGATGTGCTTGGGATGAGAGAGGGTTAAGGAGAGATCAACAGTCGTGCCCTGGGCAGAGAGGACAGATTGTAGAATCCAAAGTTCAAGCCATGTGCATATTTAACTTACCAAGGTAGAAAGGGAGGGAGGGAGAGACAAAGAGAGGGAAGGAAGGAGAGAGGGAGAAGGGGAGAGAAGGAGGAGAATGGGGGAAGGAGAGAGGGAAGGAGAAGGGGAGACAGGGAGAAGGGAGGGGAAGAGAGAAGGGGAGGGAGGGGCAGGGCGAAGGGGAGAGAGGGGAGGAAGTTGGAGGGAGGGGGAAAGATAGGGAGGGGAAGGGAGAAGAGGAGGGAGGGAGGGGGAAGCAGAGGGAGGGGGAGGGAGGGGGAGAGAGGAGAGTTTGAGGGAGGGGGAGGGGGAGGGAGGGGAAAAGGAGAAGAAGAGAGAGGGGTCAGAGGAGGAGGGAGGGGGAAGAAGAAGGGGGGACAGAGGGGGAGGGAGAGGGAAGAAGAAGAGGAGGGAGGAAGAGGGAGGGGAAGGAGGGGAGGGGTAAAGGAGGGGGAGGGAGGGGACAGGGAAGGGATGAAGGGAGGGAAAGAAGAGAAGGATGAAGGGAGGGAGGGAGAGGGAGGAGGAGGAAGTTTCACATATACAAGGCCTTGAGTCCCATCTCCAGCACTCATCAACCAAGAAAGCAGGAAACTAAGCCTGGAAGTTTAAGGTTCTTTTTCACTTAAAATTAATCAAAGTGATTTATCACTGAAAGCATCGGATTGATCTGTTGGTGTTGCACATGTTAGGCAAATGCTCTACCGCTGAGCTGTCCCCAGAGTCTGACAGGAAGTTCGATATGAAGCCATTCCCCACAGAACCGTATTCCCTTGTTATCAAGCACCACGCTGATTTCTAGAACCACCAATATGAATCAAAATCAAAATCAAAGAAGACTAGTCTGACTGAGGGGCTAGAGGCTGAAGGAAGTGATCATCTTAAGCATAAGAACACCCAGGGGTGGGGAGGGATGCCGCAGACATTGGAGATACAGGAGAATATCGATTCAATCAGAGTTGAGTGATCTTGAGAATTAACAATTCACCTATGTCCAGTCTGTCACCTCCAATGCAAACGAGTGAACTATAATGACTGTAAACATGAAACATGGAGAGAAATCTAAACCCTGCATGCAGATCTCCAGTGGGCTCACTTCAGAAACTGAGAATTAAGCCACCTTTCACTAGGCATGGACACCCATTCTCTTGCGTAAATTTGAGAGTGATGATTTTTTTCAGATTCTTTGAGAGTTAAACATATTTAAAGGAAACACCGAATCAGAACCAAGTGTGTACGTGGGTTTCACTGTGATGAAAATGTAAAAAACACACGCTTACCGCTGCTCTCTTGACTTCCTTGTTGTGTCTCTGAGAAGGGGAATGTCTGTGTAGTCCAGGCTAGCCCTGAGTTCCCCCCAGCTGCCTCCTGAATACAGTCATGTATGACCAAACTCAGCTTCACTGCTCTTCACAGTGCACTCAGCAGTGTAGGTTGCAAGTTATGGTAAAACAGAAGCCAGAGACATGAGTCTTTGTGTGAGGTCTACCAATAACCAGCTGTGTGAAAGTGGGCTGCTACGATTTCACACAGAAGTCAATACTGACCAACAGTCATCCTAAAACTCAGGTGAGTGCAAACTCCTTATTAACAATTTTCTAGGCCATGATATTTCACACTTTACAAATAATACCTCCAATTTAGTGAGAATGGCTATAATACTTGGTAATTACGAAGCTACGTAGAATTGCCTACAAAATAGCTTTGGGGTCTGGGGACTATGAGCCTCATCAAGGAGGAAACACAAACACAAAAGTCAGGTGGGCTGCTGGTCGGGAAACAAAGGACAGCGTTGTTCATCATTATGAGATGACATGAAATGCACGTCTTAATTCTCTTCTAGAATACACCTTTGTTCAACTTTGTCCTTTTTACTCTGTTTTCAATAAAACTGTTTGAAGTGAATGTGGAGTTGCATATGAACACTAAACAAGAGTTTGGTAATTTTTTTTTAATTGGATACAATTTTGTTACTGGATCCAAATTACTGGCACAATCATTACCCACAGTGCTGCATAATAATTGTAAGTATAATTGCAGCAGGATTTCCACAACATGCATTTACTCTCCATTCCCGACATAATTACTATGCATGGAGGACAACACTTCGTTTTCAGACTTCTCCACTATCCTCTTAAGGAACAAAGTTTTTGAATGGATGGCATCTAGGATACTTCTCTCACAGAAGAATCACACGTATGAGTGATAACGATGATCTTAGATATTAAGGAAATGACCCTGAGTTCTCGAAGTCCATCCCCCCCACATTACCTCTTAATTCATTATATAAAACTAAGAATCATGGCGAAGGAATAGCTTTGTGACTCTCCCGTAACAAAAGTAACTTTTTATGCTCTTACCTGGCTCACCTATGCCTTCTGCTATCAGTGAGAGTGTCTATGCCCTGCAGGACACAGGAGCGTGAGGCAGAAACAGAGGAGATGCCTTCCCAGTTTTCAGTGGGAAGGAACACACACTGTGGCCATTGTCCAAGGCCATGCCATCTTTTGGACAAGCACAGCCTTGGGGCATCTCATCGTCATCTTTCTTCCCATCAGACTAGATACATATTCCATAGAATGTCAAGGGACTGTTACAAAGACAGATGTTATTGCCATTCATAAACACAAAAACATAATGTACGCCTTTTTTGACAGAAAAAAGAAAAATAGCTGAGCTATGAGTCACATGGAGAGCTCTTAAGTTTTGAGATGGTTAGTGCTACGTGTCAGACTATGGTGTCTGGGTCACATGGAGGTTGGAGGTTCCTGTGAAAGATTCATTTTTGAGATCTCATTACCACTGACTTTGGTTTGAGTCTAGCAGATCACTCTCCATAAGTGAGTGGGCCTCATTCAATAACTTGAAGGCCTTAAGAGCAAAGACAGGTCTCCTGAGGAAGAAAGGCTTTTGCCACACAAACTAAAGGTTTGATAAGAGTGCCCACCCTGCCAGCTTCCTCAACAGACTTCAGACATCCCAGGTCCACAATTACCGGGTCAAATCCTTAAAGTCAATAGATAGACAGACAGACAGAAAGGCAGACAGATGATAGTCATAGATATGTGGATGATAGACACTTTTTATATATCTCTCCTCTTTCAGTCCCAACTTCCACACCTACGGTTTCATCTAGTTGTGAGCTATGAAAACTCAGAAAAGCAACATGCCTCTAGCAACCTTGCCTACACTTCTTCTTACTATTATTATTATTATTATTCCATAAATGGTACAGCATAGCAAGGAAAAGATATTTATTCAGTTGGTTCAACTCTCTAGAACTTTGGCTAGTACAATTTTAATCAAACCATTATACAAATTGGGAATTTTTTTCAGAATAATACATTTGACTCGCTGTAAAGTAATGATAGTTTGTATCAATCCTTCATTTAGCTAATTAAAAAATGTGCTAGTCAATTCAATTATTTCTAGTCAATTCTAATGATAGTCCATATAGTAAACAGGGTTACGTCACTTTTTCTGAACAGGGTAGTATAATCACATTTCATTGGTAACAATTACAGGAACAAATTAAGCAGGATGCAGACTACAGTACTTTAGCTATACGCAGGAAGCAAGCAGCTCTTCCTGATAAACACCACTATCTGCCATTTCAAAACTACATTTTTAAGTTATTTGCATCAAGAGTGAACCACAATAGCTCCGACTTTCGATCAAGATGAATTCTAATTAAACTTATAAATGATGTGTTAAAATATTAATGCTTTACATTTAGCGGGTTAATATCAGATGAGGCATTATAATTGCAGATGTTAAATTATCTTTAATTGTCAAAACTTTTCAGCTAGCTGGTCCCAGGAGGCACCTGGAGGTCAGGAATACTTACTAATTGCGGAGTCGTAGGAGGTGGAGTTGTGCTCTCCCCTCATGAAGGGGTACGGGGACAGGTAAGCGTGTGTGCAGTTCTTGGATGGTGGCTGATTGGCTAGGAAGAAGAGCAAAGTAACGGTGTCCATTACTGAAGGCTCAGGGGTGATGTATACCTAACAGAAGGGGACCCAAGAACCAGGGAGACAGTAAAACAAAACGATGGCCAAATTGGCATGCTCAGAACCCTGCCCGAGGAGGACATCTCTGCTGAAAACACCCGGAAATCGAAATGAGGGTTTTTCTCAAACAACTGAAATTCGGTGGGAGAAACACACATTCCCACAGGGCTGGAGAGCAAGGATTCAATGCTACACCTATCTTTACATCATCTCCCTACCAACAGGATGCCTGACACAGGAGATATTCCTAATATTCATTTTAGAAATCTAGTAGAGTTGGGGTTGACCTTGACTAGCTCAGACTAACAGAACGTTTCCTCTTCATCCATCTGAACGTCACGGGAGAAGACACAAATGAGGGAACACTAAAAAGTGGGAAGCCAAACAGAATTCCAGTGTTGGAGGAAACCAGAGGAATAACTTTTATGGGAAACTTAAAATTTGTTCCATGTGCACTAGGTTTCAAAACCGAAGTCTGCATTCTGACTGCGGTTAAGATGGCAGAATCTGTAAGAAGCATGAAAAGTCGCTAGGGATTTGGGCAATCTGGTGACAAGTTACAGTGAAAGAAGAAGAGCAAGGGGGACAGGAGAGTTTGAAAATGAGACTATAATCTGAACTAGTTATTAGGCTAATAACTAGTTTGTTGATTGTTGAAGATAATAAAATGACTACTAGATATTTTCAGTGAACTAATTTTTTTTTCAAAGATAAACAAGGCAGAAGAAGTACAGTTCAAGGATTTCATCCTAATCTTCAGGTTTCTGAACTTCAAAAACAGAACTTTGCATTTCCCTATAGGAATACAAACATCAAACGGAAGACGCTTCTTGATACTGCCTACAAACTTGGGTGAAGCCCAACTAAGGCAGCTTTCATCTGTTACCACTAGTAATTAAGTTTCATTACAAAAAATAAAAAAAAAAAAGATTAAAAGAAAAACTCTTAAGCTATGAATATAAAATAATACCTCTATTTCTGGGCTTTTGTATTTGAAATTTCAGTTTATAGCCAAATGAAGTTCCAAATCACTTATTTGAAACATACCAATAATAGACACTTGAAAAGAGACTACCCTAGACAAAAACCTGCTTTTTTAAATTAGAGGCTGTTTATTTTAAATATGGGTAGAAAAACAGCAGGTACTCGAGTTTTATTCTAAATATCCAGAACCCTACTTTTATGTGAGGTTAGAAATTATCCCTAGAGTCACTTCTCCTGTAAAGAAGGAACCTGTTCATGACCGTTTCGATGCCATGGAACCAGCGCTAGACACTGCACCATTAGGAATACGATCCACTTGAACCTGTTTGTCTTTGCCTGAGACAAAGGGAGAGGAACAAGGCCAACTGCACTTACTGTACCAGAACTTCCAGATGTTGGAGTTGTTCTCCTCCACAACGCCACTGAACCAGCACCTCCAGAAAAAGCCTTCATGGTGAAAAGTGATGTTCTCTATCTGCACAGAAGAAATGACCCGCTGTCATTCCCCGAGAGTGGTATCAATCCTGCTACACCTTATTTCCTGTGGTCCCCAGTGATGGCCGCTAGCTCCCCATGAAACTCTCCTGGAAGACACAGACGCCCCACTGCTATTCTTCAAGACAATGCACGAGGCTGCCCTCGTTGAGACTAAGAACATCGATCGGTATTTTGAAGAAGAAACGCACATTCTGTTCACCTGAACACCTGCCCACTTCAGTCGCGAGAAGCCAATAATCCGATCCAAAGGCTACCAAAAACAACAAAACCCCCAAAGCTCCGAAGAGAGCCCCAAAGAAAACGGCAACGTTTAGTCTCATTTTCCAATCGACTGGTTGCCTTCCAAATGAAGGAGCAAGCTGTAAAGAGTCAACTGCTCAATAACAACAAGTGAAGAAAGAAAGCCACTCTCGACTCGGCTAGGTCTGGGGAGCAGGTCCTCGCTGGAGCTGTGGTGGCTTCTCATTTCCACCCTGTCCCTTTGCTCTCCCTGGAGGGGCTCCAAGCCAGCAGCTGAGAATGGCAGGCTATTTTAAGATACTGATTGAGGAGTTGCTTGCTCCCATGGGGATCAAAAAATAGCTGACCTTCCCCTGACTATAAAGAGACGAACCAGGCAGGAGCGGGCTCGGATTATCGTTGTTGCTGTTGGGTAATCCATACAAGTGGAGAAGGAACTGCAAGAAAATAGTGGGCTCTGTTCTGCCCTCCTGCTTGAGCGTCTGGACAGGTCCCTCTTAGCTAAAATGAGCATGACAGTCAGGAGAAATTTTTGAGGCTCTGGACAATGTAAATTGCCACTACCCAGAGCCAAGAGAGCTTTCCAAAACAATAGAATTTGTAATTCACCTCTTAATTACTTGTGGACATTCAGGGGAAGAGGAAATCTAGGCTTGGCCTAGGTGTATAACTCATACATTCAAATGATATGTAAAAATCACTTGATATTCAAAATCAAATGAGGTCTAATATCACTTATAGCCATGGCAATACAATTCCTTAAAGAACAAAAATTAATGTTATTTAGCCGCCGATAGGGACATAAAAGTCTGTTTTCTGGTAGCTCACAAACCAGTTTGTTCTAAATAACTATCCCACAGCTGAATTTACGTTTCCGATATATTGTTTTCTGGATTTCCTTATTTTTTTTCTTCACCTTTAGCATCTGATTTTCCTGAAACATAAACCATGCCCGCTATCCATGCAGACGACGCAACAGAAACAACTGTGTGCTTACTTCTGCCCTTGTCTCTTTGCAGTTCATTTGTCTGTTTACATATCTAAATATGCCAGTGTGCTTTAAAGATGTATTTGTGTGCTCTTTATCATTTAGACTGTGTTCATTTGGCTCTTGTCTTCATTGTTTCTCAGTAAGAACACAACAGTTCCTCCAATCACGTAAGGAGGCTTCCGTGCACTGCCACCTTCCTACCCCTTCTGATTACAAATCCTGATGATGGAATTCATGGGCATACGCACACACACAAATCCCAAATATAGTCTTAGTTGTTCCAAACCAATTACCTGCTCCTTTAAGCATCCTTAGATGGTCACAGCTTCAAATGTTTGTTTCTTCCCAAACACCCGGTTGGAATGAGGCATGGTAAAGCACACGCGACCTAGGATGCTGCGGTTGTTGCCCTTATCGGTCAGTATGCTCGATTACCCAGGTGGGACCATCTGATCTCCGGCATCCTCCCGTGAACAGAAGCAGAAGTGTCCTGGCATGAGCTAGCTGAAGGCTTATGCCAGCTGTCACAACAACCCGAAGTTCTGTGTGCAACTGCCCTAGTGTGTGAGGAAAACATTGTTTCTCGGCTGTCACTCGCCGCTTCTGGCTCTTAGGGTCTTCCTTCTAGTCTGTCCTCAATGATCCCTGCATTTTGGGAGGAGGGGTTTGTGATGTAGGCATCCCATTTAGGGCTGAGCACTCTGATTGCCCTTTATGCTCAGCACTTTCACTGGGGTTGTGGGTCTCTCTGTATTACTTGCCACCCACTGCATAAAGACGTTCCTCTGATGAGGCTTGAGTGCTACGCTAATCTATTGGAATGGAGATAAGAGTTAACAGGGTAGTTTGATGCATTTAGTAACAGTAGTATGTTCACTCTAGAGCCTATGAGATTCCTGACAATGGGCTCTTGGCCTGATTTACAACACCAAACATGACCTGAGAAATACAGTAATAACTGGCCTGGCAAGATAAGCCCAAGGGTACGGTACTGTCATAGTTAAAGGTTCTTGTGCATAGCAGTCACTGCTCCCTGTGGTCGTAGGGGAACAGGCACAGGAGTCTGAAAGTTAAGATTACTGTTTGATGGGAATTATCTTGTAGAGGAAGACCAGAAGCCCTTTGTCACCAGGGCTTCATTTAAAGAAAAGAACATGCATGAAAAAAAGCCAGCAAAATACAAATGGAAGAGGTGGGCACTACGTCAAGGTCTTGCCGTGACTGTATGCCTCACGGCCTAGTGCTTTCCTGGGCTCTGCCTGAGCTATGGACTCACTTCCATTCTTCAGCATAATTTTAATTTATTTTTTAATAAACTGCCTTTATTACTAACCATGTGTCTGTAGCATAATCCCTCACCCAGAGTCAGGTGTCCTCTGAAGTCAGTATGGGCATGGTTTTTTGTCCTTTTCCTCTTTGCAATCACCTTTTCGGACTCCAGCCTAAATCTCTGGCCTGCTTTGGGCCTTCCCTCAGTTTCCCTGACTTCAGGCCTTTTGCAAATGGCTTTTTGTCCACCTCCCCTCCAGAAGATGCGGGCAACTTCAGCTTACATGTTTTATTGTCTTTCTCTGAAATTTCAATAAAGTTGCCCTTGGGATTATTTCTGAGTGAATTTTAGAATTCTTTTATTAATGGGACTAGGTACTTGCAAGCCAACATTGGTTTGTTTGTACTACCACAGACACACCACACACATTTTGAAGTACTCTTCATAGACATTCCATTATTAAACATGATAAAATAATAACAAATAAACTCTACACAGGCAACCTGTAGCTTTGGTTTTGGCTCCCTGGATTTCTAGCAACTGTAAAAGATTGCTTATCAAGGCAACAGCCAATCTAACTGATATTGACTTGAATTGGTTTGAACACTGCCATCTGCTGGTCGTCAGCAAAACTGCATTCTATTGCTTGCTATGATCCGTGGAGATTTTGACATTTGAATATTAACTCTAGCAAGGTTCTAGATGCCTTCACACTGTTCTCCATTTAACTGAGGGTCTCCATTTAACTGAGGGTTATTCCAGTAGCTCATACAAAGGAAATCACATTACAAAAATAAATTTCACTTTTCAAAAACGGTTGACTGCCCAACTGGAGAGAATGGTTATTTAGGATAGGAGCTTGGGCCCTGGCAGCCCTGAAGAGCTAGACCTTGTCACCCATCTTCAACAGGCCTATTAGGCAACTAGTTGTCAGAAAGATAAAGAGGAGGTTTATTCAAAATAGCCACACTGGGACAAATACATTCTTAAGTCCACCTTCCCAGCCCTGACAGGAGGTTTAAGCTTAAATAGAAGGCAAGAAATATGCATGATTAAGTATCCTGGTCAAAATGTGGCCAGCCTCTCATCATATGTTAGATCCAGTCTCCCCTGCAAGGTGTCTTGCACTGTGTCAGAGCAATGGGAAATCCCTTCCTAGGAGATATGTTCTTTTCTGGCTGGTACCCAGCTTCAGCCCTTTCTTTCTCTGATTGGTACCAGGTTTCAGCCCTTTCCTCTTCTCAAGGTGTGATTCCCTGAGAACGTCGTGGGTTTTTTCTGTATTAGTTCTTTGAGGATTTTGTAAAAAAAAAAAAAATGGACTTTCATGGTGCTGAAAGTTCATAGCCATTCTATCGGAAGAGAAAAGTATTCATTAGTATTACCCAGATATGAATGCTATATGCTACATTGATGGCAGGACTGACAAGCAATGCCAACTGGTGCAGTGCTTTCACAAATGGTATGGCAGTAGCGCACTGCTTTCTAACTGATCTATGGTCTACATCATGAAATAGAGTTCTTTCCTGGCACAGCAAACAGAGCCAGGAACCTATGTATGAATAGGTCATAGACAAGAACCTAACACCACTATTCTGTTAAATAATACAGTATTAGAATGACTACTAACTTTCTAATGACTAATAACTTACTAATGACTTTCCCTACACCCAGAGAAGTGGTGGAGGTGGTGATGGTGGAGGTGGTGATGGTGGTGGTGGAGGTGGTGATGGTGATGGTGGAGGTGGTGATGGTGATGGTGATGGTGGAGGTGGTGATGGTGGAGGTGGTGGTGATGGTGGAGGTGGTTATGGTGGTGGTGGAGGTGGTGATGGTGGTGGTGGAGGTGGTGATGGTGGTGATGATGGTAGTGGTGGTGGTGGAGGTGGTGATGGTGGAGGTGGTGGTGATGGTGGTGGTGGAGGTGGTGGTGGAGGTGGTGATGATGGAGGTGGTGGTGGTGGTGGTGGAGGTGGTGATGGTGGAGGTGGTGATGGTGGTGGTAGTGGTAGAGGTGGTGGTGGTGGTGGAGGTGGTGATGGTGGAGGTGGTGATGGTGGTGGTGGTGGTAGAGGTGGTGGTGGAGGTGGTGATGGTGGTGGTGATGGTAGTGGTGGTGGAGGTGGTGGTGATGGTGGTGAACATCTATCCGAGTGATGTATTCTAATATGCACATCTCACAGCTCTTCCATCTTACCTGACTCATGAATATTCCTTTCTTTTCTATAAAATCCTCTTCATTTCTCAGTCTGGGGATTTTCCATTCACTTTTCTCGCAGTCCTACGGTCCTTTCACTGGTGGAGTCAGACCTACCAGTCCTTTCTGGTTCATGCTCTCACTGTGTTTCCACATAATTCATCTCTCCAATTGCCACACACTGTCTACTTTCCTTAGGCAACCGTTGTCATTTCTCCTTCTAGGTCTCATGCTTGGTGTTTCTCTATCGTGGTTTCTCTTATCTACCACCATGCATTGTGGATCCTGAGAAGGCAAGATGAAGGAAGTAGGCAGCGGAACCTCAGGAGGTTTGTTTTATAAGGCTTCACTGGAGTTGTAGGTGGTTCTGAGAAGCCTGATGTGGGTCTGAGATGCAAACTCAACCTGGGTCCTCTGCAAAAGTTCCAAATACTCTTAACCACCTCTCCAGCCTGCATCTTTGTTTTTAAACAATCATTTTTCTCCTCACTCTGCAGGAAACATGAGGATTTTCTCGGCTCTTCACTGTAAGGACCTTGTGGAGCTTAGAAGTAAAACCCATGCAAAGTTAAGGCTACCTAAGATAGCTCTAGCCTGAAGGATGGGTTTTTTTTCTTTCTTTTTCTCCTTTTTCTCTTTCTTTCTTTTTCTTAAAATATTATACCATTTCCCTTAATTCCTTTTATTTGCCTCCAAGTCCTCCTATATCCCCGCATCATGATCCCTCTCAAATTCATCTATCTATCTATCTATCTATCTATCTATCTATCTATCTACATATCTATCTATTTATCTATCTATTCAATGTTGCTTGTATGTACATGAGTTCAGTGATAACCACTGCATATTATTGCAGAGCTTCTATCCTGAGGAAGACTGTCTCCTGCTCTCAGTATCCCTTAGTTGCATGTAGTCCCTTGTTCAAGGCTGACCTCTTCCATCCTCAGATGTCTATCATTGTCCTTGTTCAGGTCTTGTTCAGGCACCATATTTTTGAGGTGTCATGGAATTTTGTCATTTCTAGGACACACAGCCTCACAGCAGATTTCCTGATCTGTTTTTTTTTAAATAATATCTCAAATGTTCTATTTTACCAATAAAGACTCTAGAATCAGATGCTGCGGTGAAAGCCTGCAAGCTTAGAGAGCCAGAGAAATCAGCCAGCTGACCTTCCTCTCCTGCTGATGTCCCAAAAGGAGAAAGCAAGCTCTCCTTTCCTATGTCATCTCAAAAAACCATTCAAACTGAATGTCCCACCCCCTGTAAGCTGTTCTACTTCCTGTGCGTCTCTCTGTCTGTGGTTCTGACCCTCTCCTACTCTCTGTTTTTTTTTTTTCCTATGTTCACTCCCTGTCAACTGGTTGCTTAATCACCTCTTGACCTATGGTTGACTTTATTTAGTCCTGTTTACAATATTCAGAAAGGTCTTGAATTACATGTGTGTGCTAGAGCTAATGCATACCACAAGGCAAAATGGTGTTTTCCCGTAAATAATGCAATCTTGGGGTTCGTGGTGTGATCAAAGATCCTGCAATACTGGTCTTCTGATTCTTATACTCTTTCCACTCCCTTTTCTTCAGTGACCTCTTAGGAGAAGTTGAGCTACAGATGTACTGTTGAGTCTGTGCAATCCAATCATCAGCTGTTGTCTGTGTTTTAAGCAGTGATGGTTTTCTCTAATGGCCTCTGTTGCAAAAGAAGTTTCTTTGATGAGAGATACGCACTACACTTGCCTTTGAGCACAGGCATAAGTATTTAGAACACACTTAGGAATGATGCTGGTCTAGTAAAGAGGTGTAGTAGGCTCCCAGTCAGTGTCCCGTTCTTCATCAAACCCCCATGGAAGTAC
Organism: Mus musculus; assembly: GCF_000001635.26. NCBI lineage: Eukaryota > Metazoa > Chordata > Mammalia > Rodentia > Muridae > Mus > Mus musculus. Next base: position 40,799,528 of record NC_000067.6, on the reverse strand, counting down.
CCACGCAACTTAGTCATTGCAGAAGCTTCTGCTCTCACATAGCTTGGCTGCAATCCTCCCTTTCTTTCTCAGGATTTCCAGGTGGTGGCTTGCCCTGTGACACACTTCTCTGACACAGCGATGTGAGGCGGCCCATCTACACCGTGCCTGTTTCCTTCTTTTGTTTCGGGGATGAAAGCGGAACTTGCACACTCTTTACGTGTTAGAACAAAACCCAGAAGATCTCAGTAATGGCCATTCCTGATGGTCAGCTTAACGATATCTGGAATAAACTACAATCCAGAATTGGAAGGCTCACCCGTGATCCAGATCTTGAGGCTGGGAGATACAAGTTTCTGACCTGGATCTTGGCATGATGATCTTGAGGCATAGTGGCTATGAATCCCAGGAGACAGAGGCAAGGAGATCTCTGAGTTCAAGGTCAGCCTAAGACAAAAGGAGTCACAGATCCAGGCGTGGTGGTACACACTTAATCTGGGCCACACCTTCTGCTGGAGACCAACATAAGGACATTGAAAGAAGGAAGATTCTCTCTTCTTTGCCTGCTCGCATTTACTTGCCAGCACATCTGTTAGAATCTACTAGCCTTGTGGGACTTAGCAACTACTAGATCCTTGGACTTCCCATCCACAACTCCCCATTGTCGGGAAGTTAGACTAGACTGTAAGTCATCATAACAAATTCCCTTACTATATAGAGACTATCCTTAAGTTCTGTGACTCTAGAGAACCCTGGCTAATACAGCCTCTATTTTTTTTAATGAATGGAATATGTGTTTTTATTAAGCATAGAATATGTGTTTCTTTTGATCTGGCTTTTTACTCAGCCTATGTTAGCACATCTGTGCTGCCAAAGGATTCAGAGTTCATGATTTTTATTGTTGAAAGCACTTGATTTTATGAGTTCACCACCTTTGTTCAGCCATTTACTTGTTGATGGGTATTTGGGTTGCTTCCAGCACCGGCTTATTACACGCAAAGTTCGTATGGACATCCGAGGATACAAAGCCTTGTTTATGTGTGTGCTCCTGTGTCTCTGGAGCAAACGTATCGAGGTGTAGCAGCTGTAGCTAGTCATGTGGTAGGTGTATCTAACCTTAACCTTCTAAGACATTTCAAACTTCTTTCCCAACCTGGTTTGACCATCCTGCAGCCCCACCAGGACCACTTCATATACTCTGAAATTTAGATAAAAATTTTCAACTTCAATAAAACAAGCTGGCAATGTGGTAGGCTTTAAATAAGAATGGCTACTCTAGGTGCTGGAGGCATTGCTTGGCCATCAAGGGCTTGAGATGGCTTTATTTGGTTTCTAGCACTTCTGTCAGGAGGCTTTTGACTGCCTGTAATTCCAGCTCCAGGGAATCTGACACCCTTTTATGGCATCCACAGACACTCACACGCATATGCACATACACATACAGAGACACATAACTAAAAATAAAAATAAATCTTTAAAAAGTGATGAATGGCTGTTATAATATTCACTCTTCTGTCATGATAATTCTATATATATTTATTAACTTTTTAAAATTATTTCTTTTTGATATTTTCAGGGTTCAATGTACAGGTGTCTGTTGTGTCTCTTTAAATTGATCATATAACTAAAAACTAAGAAGTCCTGGTCTGGTAGTTTCTGCCTTCCTAACAACTGAGAAATAAAGGCAGAAGGATGACACGTTTATGGCCAGCCTGAGCTAGAGGAAAGCCTGTCTCAAAAATATATAAATAAAACAAAATCAATTAAACCCAGCCTATTTCAATTGCCAGTAGAAAAAAACGTGAAACCACAGGGTCAGAGACAAGAGGGTTCTCAATGGCACAGCCAGCAGCACGAATGTTCTTGCGTTGGACTGCTTCCTTGTGAAAGTCACTGAAGATTAAGGACCACAATAGGCCTTCTTTCTGGCTGCCAGACTTGTGAAGCAAGTGAGATAGATGCACATCAAATGAGTCCCCTGGCTTAAGCAGTTGCTCACAGCGCCATCTGTTGGTCACGTTTAACACCACAGCATTCTATAAAGGAGTGGATACCACAGCAGGACATGGAGGAATCTCATTGGACCCAAGGACAAAATTGATGACGTCTCTGCCTATCTCCTGCCTACAAAGCTGCCAAATGCATTCTCTAGTTACCTTTTTTTTTCTTTCTTTCTTGTTTTCCTTTCTTAATAGATGGTCTCACGTAGCGTAGGCTGTATTCATACTTGCTATGTATCTGAGAGTAACCTTGAATTCCTTCTAAGTGTGCTTCTAAACGTGTGCTAATTATACACAATAGTTGGTTTCATTCCGGCATTCCCTTTATGTGAACGTGTACTTTGGTCATATTCATTCCACAGTACTGTCTCTTGCTTCCCTCCCACGCCAATTGAGCCCGTTCCTCGATCCAACTATCTTTCCCCTTGTACTTGCGTGTCTTTTATAATCTCAACTCTTGATCCTCTTGTCTCTGTTCCAAATGCGGAGAAGGCAGGCATGCACTGCCACACCTGTATACACTTTTTAGTTATATACGATTCCGAGTTTGTACTTAACAGAGAAGGCTGATGGTTTCAGTGCCTCTTAGTTGTTGCCTTAGCCCTCAGCCCCTCGGGATGGTCCTTGGAGGCAGAGGGTAAGAAGGCACAGAATCAACGACACAGGTAATCGGGTGAGAAGCAGAGGGAAGCAGACTCCGTTATTGCAGAATCAGACTGTGCCTTTATATCCTCCACCCATGCCCCATTGCTCCAAGCTATCTCGTCCCTTATTGCTGGCACCACAATTTGATTGGCTGGCCAGGTCATGCGCTTTGTTGTCAGTCATTTGTCTCTGTGTGTGCCAGGCAGGTCTTAAGGGTCTAAAATGCAGTCGCAGCTGTTGCGCACGCGTGGGGCATTGTGGCCCATCTGTCAGGGTATACAGATTCGTTCCTCCTACACTTAGTGCCTGTGATTATACCTGAGACTCAGTCGGTCTCACGCAATTGTCTATGCCCTCATCACCAAACTAAGCCAAGCTCCAAACACTTGGGTATAAAATTATATTTGGGTGAAGACAGGAGGATAAGACTGTTGTCATCTATAAATATACATGCGTGTATAATAAACAAAATGGTAACATTAACAGTGGTCGCTTCTGTACCTGGCCACTAGGACATTGTCAATATCTGTAGTTTCTTTTCATATTTTGTATTTCACCTTGGCCCAAGTGCCCTGTGGCTGGCATTTTGCAGTTCATTGAGTGACACATGCATTTGTTCATGGAAGGTGTGACTCTTGGATTTTTCTACTACTTTCATTAAATTGGTATGTTTGTATGTGCTCGCACAAGTGCACATGTGTGTGTGTGTGTGTGTGCATGTTTCATGTGTGTGTGTGAGAGACACTTGTGCACATACACACATGGAAACCAGATGATAACCTAGGCTGCTGTTCCACCCTTGTCATCCTTTTCTATGATAGATTCTCCCTGGCCTGGAACTCACTATGGAGGCTAAGCTGGCTGACCAGAGAGCCCCAGGGATCTATCTGTCTCTGCTGCACCAGAACTGCATTTACAAACCCACCACGATGACTGTTTTGTGCATTTGTGGTAACTAATCTGAGTTCCTTGTGTTCTCGAGGTAGCACTTTCCCTTCCCAGCCTCCCCCAGGCCTGCTCCTCTGATGCGATCCTTTCCCTCAGTTGTAGAATGTGAATTCACTTTATTTCTTTGTGATTAGAACAGATTTCTCCAGCTAATAGGGTAATCTTATGCACAGTGTCCAGACTGTAGTGTTATTCTCTCACTCTCAACCTTTGCTCTGACACCTTGGGGTCCAAACAGCAGAATTCACTGTTGCCATGTTGGGAAGGAATGGTCTGTCAATGAATTATTAGCTCTGAAGCCATTCATCCTTTCTTGTCCAAACTCATGGATTGTGGCTATGTAGGAGACAGAGCATAAAGGATATCTAAGGAGAAGCACACTTTATATGCCCCAGATGTAAGATACAATCTGTTTCTTTAGAGGGCTGTCTTCATCTACCATTGAAGAGAGCCTTTAGTAACCATTCCTATTCTAAGTGATGACAGTCTCTTCCAGTTGAAGGTGAGGCCACCGAAAGCAACTTGAGGAGGCAAAGGTCTGTTTCATCTTACACTTTCAGGTCATAACCCAGGGCTATTCCTGGTTGTCAACTTGACTACATCTGGAATGAACTGCAATCCAGAAAATGGAATTAATTGCATATCTGTGATCCAAGACTTGAGGCATAGTGGCCATGGAAAAGCTTAGACTCAGGCAAAGTAGTACACACCTTTAATCCCAGAAGACTGAGGCAAGCAGATCTCTGAGTTCAAGGCCAGCCTGGGACAAAGCAAATTTTAGATCCAAGCACGGTGGTACACACCTTCCATTTTGCTGGAGGCTTACAATGGAAGAAAGAAGATTCACTCTTCTTCAGCTGTTTGCACTTACCCACCAGCACCTCTGTTGGATCCTACTTCTTCAGGAGTCCAGCTTATAAAGAAGAACAGAAGAAATAACTAGTCTCATGGGACTGAACAACTACTAGATTCTTGGACTTCCCATTCACAGCTGCTTCTTGCCTGTGCCCTGAACTGCTCAATGTCTGACCCTACCTGACTTTGGGGGTTGGGGGTGAGGTGGCGCAGAGTCAATGACATAGACTCCAGGGGCAGGTGAGAAACTCCACAGCAAGCTCTCTGAACACTGCTGCAAGCTCTCCACCTGCTTCCCCATTGGGCCCAAGAAAGCATCTCTTCTAAATAGCAGTTCCTGATTGGCTGGCTGGCTGCTGCTGCTGCTGCTGCTGCTGCTTCTTCTTCTTCTTCTTCTTCTTCTTCTTCTTCTTCTTCTTCTTCTTCTTCTTCTTCTTCTTCTTCTTCTTCTTCTCCTTCTCCTTCTCCTTCTCCTTCTCCTTCTCCTTCTCCTTCTCCTTCTCCTTCTCCTTCTCCTTCTCCTTCTCCTTCTCCTTCTCCTTCTCCTTCTCCTTCTCCTCCTCCTCCTCCTCCTCCTCCTCCTCCTCCTCCTCCTCCTTCTTCTTCTTCTTCTTCTTCTTCTTCTTCTTCTTCTTCTTCTTCTTCTTCTCAGCAATCCTTGATCTCTCAGGCAGTCCTCAATTAGGTCCTCCTGCAGGAGATGCCTTTGTGGCTAGGCTGCCCACAGTGTTTACATAGAGGAGGGCCTGAGTTCCTGATACAGCTGCTTATTGTTGGATTAGTTGAACTGCAGACTGTAAGTCATTACAAAAAATTCCCTTAATATAGAGAGACATTCTGTGAGTTCTGTGACTCTAGAGAACCCTGATTAATACACCATCATTTAGGGAAGACAAGGTAAGAACATTAGGCAGAAACCTAGCTGCAGGAATGATAGCAGAATGCTGTTTGATGGCTTGCTTCCTTACATGGCCCAGGACACAACCACCTGCTCAGGGATGGTATCACCAATGGTGGAATGGGTACTCCAGTATCAATAAAGAATCAATAAAGAATCAAGACAAATCCCCAAGGATTGCCAATCTTATCTGGACGATACCCCAATTGAGACTCCCTCAAAAGACTCTGGGCTGTTTCAAAAGGACAGTTGACCCTGAGACAGGAGATTATCCTGGAGCATCCAGTGTCCCCTAAGTCTAATCAAATATAACCGTAGAAAGAGAGAGAGGGGAAGATGGAATACATACACACAAGACTAGACAATGGAAGCACAGGGAGATGCAGCTTTAAGCCAAGGAATGACTGAACTGCCAGCAGCTGGGGGTGGGGGGGAACAAAAGGAAACAGAGAAATAGTTTTTCTACGAGACTCCCCCGAAAGGAACACAGCCCTCTGTCTTAGTCAGGGTTTCTATTCCTGCACAAAACATCATGACCAAGAAACAAGTTGGGGAGAAAAGAATGTATTTAGTTTACATTTCCACATTGCTGTTCATCACCAAAGGAAGTCAGAACAGGAACTCAAGCAGGAGCTGATACAGAAGCCATGGAGGGATGTTACTTATTGTAACAATTGTAAGCTGAAATATTTCTTCCCTAGTTGCTTTTTGTCATAGCTGCTTATCACAATAAGAGAAAGCAGACTAGAACAAATCTATCATCTAATTAATAGAATTAAGCTATAACATAGCTATATTATGAGGTCTGTGACTTCTTCAAGAAGATTTCTGAATCTGGGGAAATAATTCTACCTTGACTGATGGAACATAATAGCATTCCAAGCCTCTAAGAATTAGTGGCAATTTGAGACAATGTCTAGTATTTCTCAGCCAATGAGAGTGGTCTCTTTTGCTTGCTATCCTCCTGTGGTGTAGTTTGTATCATGAATCTGCCTGTAAGGCCCTTAATGAGACTGTGGGACCTTGGCACTTTCCCTGCTTACTGTTGCTTCACAGCCATGAAGTGATACCTTTGCTCTATTACACATTGCACTGATGATGTCGCCTTGCATAAACTGTGAGCAGCAGGACTGCCTGATCCTGGGCTAGTGTGCCAGGAGACTAGGAGCCACACCAAGATGAGTATTCAGAAGAAGCCAGTTGAGAAGGTGGGGGGGTGGGAGAGAGAGAGAGACAGAGAGAGATAGAGAGAGAGAGAGAGAGAGAGAGAGAGAGAGAGAGAGAACTCTTCCTTACCCAGGCTACATGCAACAAACAGCCAGAATGAGTGAAGCCACAATATACAATGAGGGCAAGAGACAGGCTGCATCGGTGATTATGGGTCCACATGCCTCAAGGCTCAGTGCTTCTGAGCATAGATGGGCCTTTCCCCTATCACTAGGTCATTCCTATACCTGGAACTGTTTTTCATTTCTCAATAATTTTTCTCCAATTTCATTTATATTTATGTGTTGTTGTGCAATCCTTTGTCCTGGGACAAAAGAATATGGACACTCTACCAAGAGTCCTCTAAACCCACCCTGCCCACAACACTAGAAAGCTCCAAAGTGTGAGCCTAAGAAAGTCAGTTCCCTTTATAATTCTCTCTGGCACTTTGCTGTGATGATAGAGCACTAACTGGACAGCCACACTACCATAGGGCTGTGGACAGCCACACTACCATAGAGCTGTGGACAGCCACACTACCATAGAGCTGTGGACAGCCACACTACCATAGAGCTGTGGACAGCCACACTACCATAGAGCTGTGGAAAGCCACACTACCATAGAGCTGTGGACAGCCACACTACTGAAGGGCTGTGGTTGCCTAAGGAAGCTGTGAAGGTTTATGGTCTGGAGACATATAAGTGCCTCAAGACTCTGAATGAGCTATTCATTCAAAATGCTCTGCCTATGGTTTGAGTAAATTGAGGGACTGCAGAGGGGACTCTTCAATTTCAGGGAATCAAGTCAGACTTTGAACTATTAATTCTAGTCTCTTCTGTGACAAAACTTAAGAAATGCTGTTAGTAGGTGTTGGTTTTCTTCTGTTCCAGATCCCATAAGGAAGCAGCCACAGCCAAAGATTTCTGTAGGCCAAGGCATTTTACCTGATACACACACACACACACACACACACACACACACACACACACACACACAGGAGCTTGTGCTTGCATGCACATGGGCTCACACAACTGAAGTGGGGCTACTGACAATGGTTAATAGTTCACTAACTATTAAATATCACACATCTACTTTGTTTCTGTCCACTGCTCTCAGAATGAAACCTCTAGGCTATAGATGACTGAAACCCTGTTTATTCTACATCTTTGTGTTTGGATGTTTTGGTCACACCCATCTTGAAGCCTAAGGCACTACAGACTCTACTTCTTTGGTCAGCACATTGGGAACAAGCAAAAGGAATGTATTCTAAATTCTACCATTTCGTTTTCCATTTAATCACGAGGAGAAAGTCAAGTCAAGGTCCCAGGCCCTAGGGAGCTGGGGAGTTCGCTATAGCTGAACAGCTTCTGCTGTAAGGAAACAGTTGTCTGAGTCCAGATATCTCAGGGACAACTAACTTTTCCATCTTGGCTGGCAGGGTCAAACAAAATTCATGTTCCCATGTCCAGGAACCTACTCCTATCCTGATTGATGGAAACGCCCTTGCTCAACCCCTTATCTTTAAATATGATTGACAATGTTACAGCCCACCCAGCTCCCCCTCTCTTTATGGTTTCCTGCTTTAACTATGCTATACAGTATCTCTTTGAGATCATAGTTCAGCTCTCCTGTCTTTTCTGTGGCCCTGATTGATTAATAGTGTCTTGGTTATAGTAAGTTTTTGTCATCTGCATCGCCCTGAAGTTTGAGTTCCGTTGGATTTAAGCAGATCCCACAAGCACACCAAGGCTCACACTTCCTTATGTCACGTGTCCTCTAACTTTTGTGTATCTCTCTATTGTACGTTTATTATTTACAATTCTTCATGCTTTTCATGGTGTGCTCCTGTTACTCCCTGAAGCCCAACTCTCAGCCTATTTCTGGCCTGTTTTCCTTGTAGAGCTACGAAGTGCTGACTAATGCTTACAGACTTCTTGGATATCTAGAAGTCTCTCTAAATTACTACCCATTGTTTTTCAAATGCATACGAAAGCTTCCACAGCCACCTTAACTCGTTCCAGGTCTGTAGAGCCAAGTAGGAAGTAGGGCCCTGGGTCTGTGATCCTTAAAGCCAGAACGGCTATCACTGAAGAAAACCTGGTACTAGCAAAAAGACACAATTCCTTCGTGCCTTACACCACCAGGGAGCGAGGAAAGATGGCACCAGTCACTTGTCACAGAACTTGCGATCTTGAATTAAGACGCCCGCGGTAGGTACCACCACAACAGTAGTCACACCCACCCAGCGGCGCGACCTTCCATCTGCGCAGGCGCACGCAGATCGCTTCCGCCATGGGCGTGGTCAATCCTGGGCGTGGCCACGGCGGGGGCGTGGTCTGCAGTCGGCTAAGCTGTCCGCACCCCCAGCCCTCCTGGGAATGGCGCTGGGGGTCCCGGGGCACGGGGCTTCGAGGCAGGATCTAGCCTCGGAGACCCCGGTGACAGCCACAGCACCGTCTAGTGCTGTGAGCTCCCGCCGCTTCCTGCTCTGGCTCTACCTTGTAGGCTTCTTGGTGAGTGCCCGCACCGGGGCTGGGGAAAAGCACCAAGTCTCTGCAGACTTGCACTTACCTCAAGTTCCCGGGTATTTTACACAGCTCCAGCCCGGAGTCTGAAGTGTGCTGTGAGGTGCCTCCTCTTGCCCTTTCACCACTGACCTCAGGTGTGACTCCTTGACCCTGGAGGGGTCTACACTGGAGGCCTTAAAGCTGGAGATTGGAAGTTAAGGTGAACGGCACACAATTGTCTTTGGCAAAATGGCATGTGTTTTTGTTTTGCTATAATGTCTGTGCATGTGTGTATTGGTTTGGTCCACAAATAGTCCTTTGCCCTGTAGAATGAGAAGCTTAAGAAGTTATTCTCCCATCCATCTGTTTATTAATGAAGTTTCATTACTAATGAATATTCATGAAGTTTCTGAATGCCTGCCGCGTGTGGTACATGCCCTGGAGCACTGACATCATAAGCAGTTTCTGCTTCCAGAGAATTTACAGTCTTAGTCTTGGACCCTGATTCACACTGGCTCCTCTTTCAAGGCGAGGTTTAGTTCAATAGGCCTGGTTATAAGCAGCCGGAAAAATCTTTCAGTAGGATTTCTTCATCAGGCAGACGGAACCAATTAGTTGAATGATCAGTGGGAAAAGACTTTGTGGCAGGTATCTATCTGATTGGCACTGAACCTGAGAAAACAATTCCTATTGTTCCCTGTCCAGATGAAGTAAGTCTACTCTTTTTTTCCAGACTGAAGGGTTGCTGGAATTAGGAGTTAGCATGCTGAGCCATGTAGCTAAGGAACAGAGAGGCAGCCTCTGTTTGGATTCCAAATTGTCCAACAGTTGGTAGAGGTTCCGTTTAATTAATGCTTGTTAGAATCTTGAAAGAAGTAGATTTCACCAAATGTCTGTATTCACCGAGCTAGAAGGTATTGAGTACCATGCCTGAGAGATATCTCTGCCTAAAGTATACTTTGCAGGTCCCAAGATATACAGTTTCCCTTCTTAGGCTCCCTGCCTTGACTTTAGAGAGTAATGTCCTTGCTTTTTGGTTGTACTTTAGGGATGCAGACATTATTTACTTCCACTGTGTAGTCTGGTTGTTCAGAATCCAAAGCTGGGGAGTGGATGTTTCTGGGAAAGGATGCTGACTGTCATCCACTGGGGTGATGCACGTCTCCAACCTGCTGAGGCCCCACCACAGAGGGCACGAAGGTTATATGTGGAAAAGACTCAGGCCCTCACTTGGAACATTCAGACTTCACCCAGAGGGTAGCAGCAACTACCGGGAGTTAGAATTCACAATAGTTTGGGAGTTACGATGAAATCAAGCAGTTCATACATCATTCATTCTGTGCAGCCTTCCAACACAGACTTGGAGACCCACACCCTCTGCTGTTTGCCATATGCCGTGCACATGGTAAATCCAGTCTGATGTAAAATTTTGAGACGTGTAATACTATATTTAAGAGAATAATATATCCAAGAGCACATCTTGAGGGAAATACATATGATTTCCACATAGTTTTTAAAAGGCAAGGATTTTATTTTTTCAATGAGAAATGTTGTATAGAGTCTTATGCAGCCGTATGTATTGTTGAAGGAGCCTATGCTGATTTTTTAAGTAATTGACAATATTACGCACAGTTTAGTCGCTGTTTTCATGTATTCCGAGACCCCAAAAGGCTTCAGAAAATGGTTTCTGACTGAAAGAGGAAGGGTATAAGATTGGAGAAGTCATTTGCAAATATTCTAGTTTTAGCTCTCAATAATTTTGATATTTTAACTTCGTTCACTAGGAATACTAAACCCATTCCTTTGGCGCATTTTGGTTAAACTAAGATAGTGCCGAGGTCTGTGATTTCATCTGCTTTTGTCCAGATACCTGGTCAGTTTCTTTTCCCTCTTCCCAGCCTGTAGCAGGTGACAATTTATCTGCATTGAAATAGCCCACCAGTGGAGAAACTCTGGGTTTCGTTCCCTGTACAAGGCAGAGAAGCTCAAATGCATTCATCAGTTTCCGTTGGGAAAGGCTGATGCAAAGGGGAAGGCTAGGTGTTCCCATCAAGCTGACTTATGAGTGGGAGCAAGCACATGGGTTGTCAGATGCATAGTATGAATAATGGTGGCCCTGTAGGAAGTGTAGATCAGGAAGGAAGTGCTCATTGCAGTAAAGGAGAGATTTTACATTAGAACTTTCGAAGAAGAAAGAGCCAGCCGCTAGCTTTCCTGGTAAAAGGAGTGGTATTTTAGAGTCACTGAGTGCTACGGGAGATATTACCAGCTCTTCCTCATGAGCCTATATTATACCTTCCATCATTCTTAGTCTATGGATATCAGTATTTCACTAGCCTTCCACCTTCCACATGCTTCCCTGGTCTCAGGTGTTGATATGTGACAGATTTTGAAGCCTAGCGTGGTGGAAGGTGCTTGTGACATCAGTCCTCAGGACGCTGAGGTGCAAGGTCATCCTGGGCTACATAATGAGGCTGACTGAAAAAGTACCAACTCTAGCCCATCGGTCCTTTTCTGTAACTTGAGATTTTTACTGAAGCAAAAACAGCTTTACCAATAAATGCAGACCAGCCTCCCTTCATCATCCACACGATGCCGGGGTTTTTCAGTTCACACTTGCTTTGCACTTGCGCTGCGAGTCCTCCTTGGATGTTAAAGGCCAGTCACAAAGAAGCTGAAATGAAAGCTGACCCTGGCCTGCAAACTAGTCAGCATTTAGACTTACCTTGATTCCATCATAACTTTTAACCTGGCCGTGGTGGTCTACTGTTAGATGCAGGTTTTGTGTTTGAAATTGAATTATAGTTTTAGGGTCACCAGTTTCAATAGTACTAACCTCCAGTACTAACTCAAACCCCTCTTTGGTTTCCCAGGACCTGTTTGGTGTCAGCATGGTGGTCCCATTGCTGAATCTTCATGTCAGATCCCTCGGAGCAAGTCCCGTAGTGGCTGGAATAGTAGGTGGGTGTTTATAAACCTGCTTATTTGCAAGACATTGATTTTCATATGCTCTGAAAAATAGCTCAGCCCTTAACCAAACCTCGCACAGAAGGAAATAGGAAATGGAAGGACTTTGCAGTGTGTTTCCAAGTACTATGCTGGAGCAAATGGATGGCATCCTTCCCGAACCACCTGCCTTCAGGAAGGCTTTTGAGGTTTGAGGTAGTTCCACAGCCCATGCTGATGGAAGGGCTGCTTCCTGGGCCTCTGATAGTTTGGGCCAGGTATGTTGCAGGCAAGGCACAGCCTCTGGTCTCCTGTCCACAAGCACAGTTCTGAAACTGGGAATCCAAAGGGGCAGTCTATGAAAGTCATGCCTAATGGGAAAGGGTGTGTTTGGGTGACCACTTTGGGACACTAGCCGCAAGCTTCCCAAACCACCAGCGCATCCCAGAAGCCCATGGACTTTCTGCCCATGCAGCATGAAATTCCATTCAATTTTTCTCCATTTGTAAAAGAGACAGGAGTATTCGGGGCTTAGAATTGGGCATGCAAAGCACCAAAAAATCCTTAATGCTAATTGCCCTAGAGTCCTTTACAAGTTGGAGAAGTTAGGCAGTTTTCCACATCACCTTTGTGTATGTATGTGTATGTATGTATGTATACATATATGTATACATACATATACATATATACATGTTTAATGTGTGTGTATATATATATGTATACACACATATACATATATATATCCTGATCCCTATTCTACTTATTATTTCTCCTTCAAGATATATACATTGAATTATGCTGACACCCGGTAGCCTATCAACTTTTAGAAAAAGCCAAATGGACCTGTTGCATAACAAGGGAGGGGAAGGAAGGAACTCTGTAAGTTCCTTAAATAAATGGAGCCTTTTTTGTTTAAAATTTGCTCATTTTATTTACACAGCTCTTTGTCCTCATAGGTAGCCAATATTGCTTACGGTATTTCCAGTCATGGCTATAACAGGCTCTCCTCTCCTCTTACCTCTAAAATGCTTGATCTGTGTGAGTGAGTGTTAAAAGTTTACCGCTGGGTCCTATTTTCCCAGGATTCTGCTGTTTGCTCTCTAAGACAGAGTAGGGCTACTTCCAGGGTCCCCAAGTCTGGCCCTTGTTGTCCTTCTCATCTGCTTGCTCACATTTTATTTTGGAGGCCTTTACATTGTTTTAGAGAAGTCCTAGAACAGGTCAGCTTCCTGGAGATGCCCTCTCCCTTAGTATTCTGCTGATTTCTACCCGATTGTTGCCAAGTTTATTTAGCAACGGCCACGCCTTTTCTAACATTACGCATTGTTTTTCAGGCTCCTCATACGGCGTTTTGCAACTCTTCTCCAGCACCTTTGTGGTAAGCTATCTTGTGTCAAGTAAGTTATTCTCTAACTGGCAGGACATCGCCAGCTCTTAGGCACGTGCCACTGTGGGTCTACCACCCTGTGCTTATGAAACAGAAGCTCAGGGGTTACTGAACAGTGGTGTGGGAGTGGTTATAAAATACAGCTTTGTTAGGTAGGAAACTGGGTAGAATCCTGTCCTCTGCCCTTTGGCCCTCGGGATAATGTGTGCTTCAAAGACTCAGATGCCTTCTTCTGCAAGACACGCTGAGCCATTAATACACGTTGGGGGAGAATGTATTGCATCATAACATGCTGACCCTGAGACTCAGTGCTGATTTTTGAGAAAAAGAATATAAACAGAAGCTATCACCGTTACTTCATTAGCGTAACTGATTGCTGTCAGATCCACCTGCATTTCTATGATTCTGTACGGAAGTGTGTATACTGAGCTCTTGGTCTCATTATTTATGAGAGCATTGGGTAGAACTTTAAAATTGATTGGTTAGGCATCCAAAAGATGGTACCGAGGGAATCAGAAGTGATTTTCTCCCTCTTCTGGACACTTTGTAGTCTGAAGTCCAGAGACTGTCAGTGAGCATCCCTCATCCCTCACCCGCCATGCAGCCCCTGGAGGTCTGGAGGCCTCAGTAACTTCAGTAATCAGTCTCACAGGTTGCCGGGAGTGACTGGTGGAAGCAAGTGGCTGGCATCTCACATTTGGAGTGTGTTTTCCTGGCTGCTTCCTGGTCAAGGAATAGCTTTTAAAGGCATTGAATGAGAATCTATAAATGCTGTCAAGTGGGTAAACAATTACTTGTTCATTTATCTTTATTTCAGGCTTTTAAGACACTAAATTGGCTTGTACTGAAGAGAGGGCTCAGCAGTTGAGAACGCTCTGCTCTCTGCTCTTTCAGAGGACCCAGGTTCAGTTCTTAGCATCACAGCACAGCTCACAACTGCCTGTGGCTCCGTCTCCAGGGAATACAATGTCCTATATTTTATATTATTTGATTTCATTTTATCTTATCACACATAAAATAATAACACATCTTTTAAAAATGTTAAATCTCCCTAACATTCAAGTTAGGGATGCTCTAAACTGTAGGAAGAGAAAGAAGAGCAGAGAGGCTGATGAAGCCGCAGGTGGTGACTCCGACATTCTCCAACTAGCTTTGTCATCCGGCTAGAAGGCTTGATGTGTTTCTGTGAGGGATAGAGGAAGTATCAGAATTGAGAACTTGTGTGGCCCCCAGCCACCTTGCCCTCCACCCCGAGTAGAACATCCCCCCTCACTGAGCTTCTTTCTTCCATCCTGGCCTGTGCTTACATAGATTTGTGATCACAGGGTGCTATTTTTCTCATTCACTTTCATTTTCAGTATTTTTTAAAATTCCTAAACAACCTGGTTTCTGCAGAGCGAGGTTGCATCAAACAATAAAAAAATGAAGTCAGAAACGAAGAAGCTTTGCAACTTGACCTTTTATTTCCCCGAGCAGTGAATTTCTTGGCTGCTGGACCACCATTGGGCATCATGCCTCACCTTGTGGGACGGTTAGATAAAGTAGCATGTGGCACAGGGCATGACACGTCCGACTCCCTGACATCTCCTGGGGCCATATTGTGTCTGTGTGGTGCTCGTTGCTATTGGAGGTCTCTGCTTGTTCCTCTCAGGGCTGCTGGAGTGATGTGGTCGGAAGACGGTCCTCCTTGCTGGTGTGCATTCTGCTTAGTGCCCTGGGCTATCTCCTCCTTGGAATGTCCACCAATGTGTTCCTGTTTACGC
Source organism: Mus musculus (assembly GCF_000001635.26). Lineage (NCBI taxonomy): Eukaryota > Metazoa > Chordata > Mammalia > Rodentia > Muridae > Mus > Mus musculus. Next base: position 40,784,394 of record NC_000067.6, on the reverse strand, counting down.
TGGCTAGAGTCCCCGTGGGTGAGTTCTGACCCCAAAGGATTGGGTTCTCAGTGTATGTCTCTGTGTGAACCTGAGCCTGCTGGGCAATGCCTCTTCAACGGGTGCTCACCCGCAGAGACCAATGGGTAGTAATGGTGGCAATGATCACTTGATTATTGTTGCTGTTTATTGAGCATTTACTATTGATTGCCCCTCGGGTAACTTACCCAAAGCTTCCATCCTCCCCAGAGACAGAGCCTCTCAGTTAGTGTGAATTATTCTGCCATACCTGATCTTCCTCTTTTCTGTTGCCCTGCCTCTCTGTGTTCAGAGAGTTAAGATCATGTGAGATACCTTCAGCTAGCTTCACTGAAGCCCCCCTGGAGATCTGACTTCTGACATTACTATGTAGGAGAACCTAGAGTTGGTCTCCTTCTTACAGGCTACTCTTGACGATTTCTAACACCTTGAGATAGCGATCACCTTGGACCTTCATTGGGACATTTTATCAACTCTTAGAAACTGCACCCTTAGGTGTCTGGTGGGTGGGGACCAGCTGTGGAAATTCTATCCCTCCTTGTTTTTCTTAGCATCCAGAGCTCCAAATCTCACCATTTTTTCCCTTTAGCTAGTATGGCATGGACAGACTCAGTTACCCTAGTCACAAGGCTGCTACATCATACATCAGCCCTCATCGAGTTAAGCGTCTCGCTCCATTAACACCACAGAGAAGAGCACTCTACCACTAACACACAGCTGAGGGTCAGCTCATTTGAAACTGTCACGCATGTGGGACAGGAGAGTTATTGACATCACCCTCCCACATAGGAGTGGCTTTGCTGTTGGCTGTATAGCTGGAAGCTCCCTCCTTAAGTGTGGTCCGCAATCCAACACCACCAGAACATTCTAAATTATAATTATTAGCCGATCGAGTGCATCCTGGTGTTGCATTTATTATATCACTGTGTGGTTGATGGTGTGTCTGCAGTACTGCACCTCTCTATACTCCACCATTCGTGTTCAGGAAGGAGCCCAGCAGAAGCCACCACAGCATGTTACAGCTTGAGATGAGGTACAGTGATCTGCAAGGAGCTCATCGGCGTTGACTAATGCCTGGTCACCATTCCCAAGGCTCATCAGTATATTCCTAAGTATTCCTCACATGAATGGCAAATAATCCTCAGGAGCCTACAGTCATGCTGAAGCCATCAGGTGGTCAGCAAACAAACTCACAAGTCCCTAACCAGTAGGAAGCTGTTAGCACTGGTTATATAAAGACACAGTCATAGTCACTAGAATCTTACTAGTGTGTGGCAGTCGGACTTGGTTAGATGAAGGTCCCTTGTGTTTCTTCTCATAAGTTTCTTCACTGTTCCTGTCCATAACCCTCATTGTCTTGTAGTATATTCCGTATACTTTAGCTCAAGGAAAAAATCCACATTCCATGAGGGTGGATTTTGCTGGTTATTTGTGGGTTTGTTTGTTTGTTTGTTTGTTTGTTTTTGGTTAGCGCATTGCTTTATTCACACATGGATCAGTGGTGGTGCAGTAATCTTTGTAGCGAGTGAGCAAAGAAACCATCGTAACCACATAAGTGTGAGAAAGCCACTGTATGCGCGAGGGAGTGCAGTAAAGAGGCTTCCGACATGACAGCCCTGCTGTGTGGTTATGGGTTTTATTGGGGATAAAAGAAAAAAGAGAAAATATCCAGGGCAGAGAAAGAAAGGAGGAGACTGGACATGGCTAGCAGTTTGGATGTGGAGAGTGGGAGAACATAGAGAGTATAGTGAGAAAGCAAGAGACAGACAGACACGACAGACAGACAGAGGAAGGGGGAGAGGGAGGGAGATAACAAGAGATAGAATATAGCATACACACACACAGAGAGAGAGAGAGAGAGAGAGAGAGAGAGAGAGAGAGAGAGAGAGAGAGTAAGTAGATATCAAGATACAGAGACAAATAGAGTGAGACAGAAAGGCAAGGAACAGGATAGAGCATACTGAAAGAGAGTAAGGAGAGAGAGAGAGAGAGAGAGAGAGAGAGAGAGAGAGAGAGAGAGAGAGAAAGAGAGAGAGAGAGAAGAAGAAGAAGAGGAGGAGGAGGAGGAGGAGGAGGAGGAGGAGGAGGAGGAGGAGGAGGAGGAGAGGGGAGGGGAGGGGAGGGGAGGGGAGGGGAGGGGAGGGGAGAGGAGAGGAGAGGAGAGGAGAGAGAGAAAACGAACAGTGGGCATTGGGGAAACCTTGAGTTATAAAAAGGAGGAAAGTGAGGCTGCTGAGGAGAGCTAGGATGCTCACATGGAATTGGAGATGTATAACCAGTGCTTGTAATACTGAGGGAGGCTGGAGGCCAGCATGGGCTTCGATATGCAACCACAGGTAGCCATCTCTCCCTTCTGCCAGAGCTGAGAGAAATGACTCCTTTCACAGATGGGAACTGTCTTCAGTTTCACAAATTCCTGAGGGATGCTAGGGTTTATTGAAAGTCCAGAAATCCCTCTGTAGTTCCAATTGAGGTCATTTCTGGATAGTTGTGCTGCCTGAGACCTGGTAACCACTAGGAATTTCATTCGGATGACAAAGAATGTTGGGGTGTCAAGATGAGATATGGGTAAGCTGAAGTCTAACGCACTCAATGCTAGATGTGACAAGCCACATAACTGTGCTGTCTTTGGGGTCCATTTATGACAGGGCAAGTCCTGCAAGCCATAGTGGTTCAGAGAAAATGGAAACAAGAACTCCATTTGGCTCAGGGATGAAGAGCAGCCCAGAGGGGTCTGCTCCTTTGGAGTTCTGAAAGTTACAGAGCACATCTCCTCTCCCTTGCAGGTGTTTTTAAACACACCCTCTCCATCTCCAGAGCACTGCTTTCTGACCTGGTCACAGAGAAGGAGCGACCACTTGTCCTGGGACAGTTCAACACAGCCTCAGGCGTAGGCTTCATCTTGGGCCCTGTGGTTGGTGGTTATCTGACTGAACTGGATGGTGGATTCTATGTGACAGCCTTCATTTGCTGCTCTGTCTTCCTCCTCAATGCTGGTGAGTTCACGTATTCTTAAAACTCACAAGTCTACCCAAGTCTATGTTCTTGCAATTCTTCATAACCTTTTACCTATTCTCAGTGAGTTTCATATCATGTACCCCATCCAACTGATCTCCCTACCTGCCCTCTGCCCTTGCAACCTCCCCCACAAAAAGAAAAAAAATCTCAGTATGGAAGCTGTAATGTGTCACAGTGTAACTCACAGTGTACCCTTTTGTCTATACTTCTTTGTATATTTATTTACAAGTGTTTATTGCAATGAGTTGCTGGTCTAGCTTGAGCTCTCGTCTGGTTTTAGCTTCTGCTAAGCTGTCAGTACTGGGATTCACTGGGACTCCTTTTGAATATCCTCTTTTTGCTCTGTATCATGGAGATCCTACAGCTTTGGATCTTTCTGTAGGACTGGCTTCTTCATAAGCTCCAGCAGTTCAGGGTAGATGTTAGGCTGATCTAACTCAAAAATCTGGATCTGGGCCTGGGAGGTATCTGAGCCAGTCAGCCTGCCAGCTCTCCAGCACCCTTACCACCAGGGCAAGCTCTCCAGCACTAGCCTGCCTAGCTCATCCAATACCACAGCTGCCAGTGGCAGAGCCAACTCTCTAGCCCCATCCACACCATTGGGGCCAGCTCTATTGTGCTACCCAGATGAGTTACATGGCCTATTCTACCGAGTGCTGCAGCAGTCAGGGGGCTAGGACAACTTTCTTGCTCTCACACCCTTGGGGATGGCTCACCTGCATCCCCTGTGGTGCTGGCCAGATAAGGTGCAGGGTCCACTCTTCTGAATGCTGCTGCAGGTGAGGGGCAGGGCCAGCTCTCCCACCCACTGCAGGAGGCGAGGGCAATGGATGGGGGAGGGCATCTTTCCCTTGCCCATAGCACCGCATAGCAGATTTCTTAGTTAGGGTTTTATTGCTGTGAAGAGACACTGTGAATAAGGCAACTGTTATACATGAAACATTTAATTGGGGCTGGCATACAGTTCTAAAGTTTAGCCCATCATGATCATGACAGGAAGCATAGCAGCATCCAGGCAGACATGGTACTGGAGGAGCCAAGAGGTCGACATCTTGATCTGCAGGCAGTAGAAGGTGATTGGCTTCTGCAGGCAGCCAGGAGGAGAAGGCTGTGTTCTACATTAGATGGAGCTTGAGCATAGGAGTCTCAAAGTCTACCCCACAGTGATACACTTCTTTCAGTAAGGCCACATCCCCTAATTGTGCCACCCCTTGGGTCATGCATATTCAAACCAGCACAGGAAACAGGTGGCAGAGCTAGCTGTCCCACACTTAACGCCCTCAGGGCTGACTCACAAGTACTCATACAACCACAGCAAGCTCTACTGTGCTTCTTGGACCCTGTGTGAACCCATCTCTCCTGAGTACTACATCTGGTGAACGGTAGGGTCAGCTCTTCTGCTCTCAGGGCCACTCTCCCATGAAGCCAAGCCGGCTGTGGGGCCAGTTCTACACAACCCTCAGACATCAACCTGGCCCCGGGAGGCAGTCCCGAACAGGCTCATCCACTTGGCCTTTGCTGGTAACAGACCCTAGCTGCTGTAGCACCACAAACCCAGATAGCAGTCCAGGACCCCACTTGTGCACATATAACTCACACCAACACATACACTCACATACATACACATTAGTATAATAATGATAATAATAGAGTAGACAGAGTTGTTCAAGAATGAAAGTTAATTTGACAATCCTCTCTTGCAAAGGTCCAGCCTCAGCTTGGAGAGCGGTTTCTGAGGAAGGGGTGTTTGGAAGTGGCATAAAAACAACAACAAACAACAACAACAACCAAAAACAACAATCCCCCCCCAAAAAAAACCCTGGGAGTCAAATTGTAGGTACAACCTGACAGACAGCCTATGTTCTGCTCAAGCCAGCTTTCTAAAGATCACCAGACAGCTCAGCTCTCTCAGACCAAAGCCCGAGTCTTTTATTTACATATCAATTCAATCTTCCATCCTAGCTTTCCTTTTGGTTATCCCACCAATCAGCATTTATTTTTTTTTTTAACCTTAGCCCCTTGACTACTAGGGGGAAAAAAAGCAAGCACATTTTTCTTAACATTGCAAATGGGTTCAGAGATCTGTCTGCCTTTATAAGCACAGAAAATAATCTAGCTCTGAGATCACCCCTCCCACCACACCTGGGCCTAAATTCTCTCTGTCCTGGGCTGACCTTGAACTTAGGTATCTGCCTGCCTTTGTATCTTTCTGATAAGCTGGCTCATAGTGCAGCTGCCTCTGTTCTCTGAGGTTTGTGAAGCCCCTCATATAGTTCATATCACAGCCTTACATTTTGCTTAGTTTGAGAACTTTATATTTTTGAACTCATGTTTTCAGAGTTCTTTCCCACAGCCTTAAGGACTGTCTTGAAGATTACAGCAATTACCATTTTTGCTAAGAACATAGACACAGGCTCACCTCCCAGAGTGAAGTAAAATATGTATATTTTTATACAAACAAGCCTTATATCCAGCAACCATCAACACTTGTGGAAGCCCATGCCCTGCTGGCTGTGTTCCAAGAGTGGGAACCATGTCACACCATCCCTGCCATGGACACTCTCTCTTGCTCTCATGGTGACTGGACAGGTTTACATCCCATCAGTTCTGTGCAGGCTTTCTCATTTATCATAGCATTGATGTCATTCAGTAATCCCCTAGAGGAGGAAGTAACAACTAAGTATGGCTGTGACTTGGACTCCATTTGCTAGTGATGATGTTGGACACCATTTTGCTGACCATTTGTTGGAGACATGTTCATCCAAGTCCTGCTAACTCTTACTTTATTTTGTTTGGTATTTTGCTATTGGTTGAAGGATACCTTGCATAACTCGGCTTTTAACTTTTAAAAAGAATTTACAAAAATTTAATTGTTATAATGTGAAATACTTTGGATACAAATGTGTCAGGCAATGGTGTGAAATGTTAAATTTTGACACATTTTTCCAGCCTTCTATCTCGGATACACTTACTCTTTAGATAAAATAGGTTTCTTTTTTGGTTTTTGTTTGTTTGTTTTGCTTTGTTTTTTTAATTGTTTAAGAATTCCATACATTGTATTTGGAGGAAATTCACCTCTCCCAAGGTTCACTCTGCATCCTATATCCAACCAGTTTATATCTTTATTTTATATATATAAAACAACAACAACAACAACAAAATCTCATTGTAAGAGTGTTAATTCACTGGAGGGTGTTAGACCTACCAAGAGCCACACCTCTAGAGCAAACTCTCCCTCTCCTGGCCAGCAGCAGTTACCAATAATCCCACACATGTAGTGAGACTTTGTGCCCACATCTCTGCTCAATGGCTCAGTTCTCTGACTTAATATTAACTTTGGATCAGATTTGAGTACTACAAATAATACCTACTCTTTACATAGTCCATTAATTTCAGAGACTGTTTCCCAGCTGTGTGGAAGCCTTTCAGCTTGCCCTGGGTCTGCTGTCCCTATGTGCTTTTGTTACCTGTCCTTGTGATAGTCTACTGGAACACCCCTGCCAAGCCCAGCTCTGACAAGTGGCTTTCCTCCCTTTTCTTCAAAGCATTGTGTGTTTAGGTCTGACATTCATCTTCAATCCATTTTGAGTTCATTTTTGGGCATGGCAAAAGGTAGGGACCAATTCCATCATTTTGTTTGATAATAATATATTATCTTAGTTATTATAATCTATATGAAAACATCTCCATTTTTAATAGATCTGTTAAGTTTTTCAATAAAGTATCGAAGGTTTTTTTTTTGCTTTTTTTTTTTTTAAAGAGAACAGCTATGTATGTTTAGCCACAGACCCCCTTCAGTCTTATGTCAGGCCTTATTCATCCTGCTACCTAGTGATAGGCAGTGCATGTTCTCTCTCCCACGTGCACAGCTATACCTCACACTGCAGGTTGGCACCTATTGGAAGGCTTTGCCGGACTCCTCCTCTGCAGCCCAGATTCTTCTCATTTGTCTTTCCCAGCATTCCTTTCACCATTCACTTCAGACACTTGCTTCATTTCTCTTTGCCTGGCCATTCTGAACAAACAGGATTTTTTTTTATAGCACCTCCAAAATTTTGTTGCTATTTTGGCATCATGCTTACATTCTATAACATACTGCACAAGGGCTGGCATTATGCCAGATGACCTCTCTTCTATATATGTCCCTGGACGTATTCCACGGTATTTGATGAATAAAAAAAATGCCTCCTCCTGTGCTTTGCCACCCTCAAGTGATCTAGGTGCTCAGAGACTCTTCCTCTTTGCCCAGAGACCATGGCATAGACAGGTCTCAATAAACAGCTTTGTAAATGAGAGAAAGCATGCAGACTGTCTATTTGCCCATCCATTTAATCATATGCCACTTTGCTTCAGGGGTTTGAACCTTCACCTTGGGGCATGATAATGAGCAATACGCTCCACGCTGGGTTAATTTCTGATCCAGGAAGTGAAGTCCATGTGATAGAACCACTTTATAATCTCTATCAGGATCTGAACCCACACCCCTCTCCACCCAGGTCATAAATACAAGTTTATGATAAAAAAAAAGATAAATGTTTAATATTTTTAGAAGCATGACTGTCGTCTTAGTCAGGGTTTCTATTCCTGGACAAAACATCATGACCAAGAAGCAGTTGGGGAGGAAAGGGTTTATTCAGCTTACATTTCCATACTGCTGTTCATCACCAAGGAAGTCAGGACTGGAACTCAAGCAAGTCAGAAAGCAGGAGCTGATGCAGAGGCCATGGAGGGATGTTCTTTACTGGCTTGCCTCCCCTGGCTTGCTCAGCTTGCTTTCTTATAGAACCCAAGACTACCAGCCCAGAGATGGTCCCACCCACAAGGGGCCTTTCCCCCTTGATCACTAATTGAGAAAATGCCTTACAGCTGGATCTCATGGAGGCATTTCCCCAACTGAAGCTCCTTTGTGATAACTCCAGCTTGTGTCAAGTTGACACATAACTAGTCAGTACAACTGTGGAGGTTCTTTGTAGACAGACCTCTTTCTCAGGGAAGAGAAACATTAAAACATTCCAAGAAGGAAGCAAAGGTCAACACCAAAGTTCAACCTGGGAAGCCAGTGGATTATAGTGCTTTCTTATACAGAGCTTGGGTGAGGACTGCCGTCAGTAGTGTAAGTGATTCTGAGCAGCCACACTGGAAAGTGTTCAGCCATGTTCAGCTATGTCCCTCTAACAGAGACATAGATGTAGACCCTGTTAATCAGCTTCCCCTCGCCCACATGGTCTAGAACTCCCTTGGCACCCCTTGATGTCTTGTGTAATTACAGTAGAATTGCACAGAGATGGTTTTGGAGGAGCCCTGGAATCTCAAGCTCCTCCTATGAGGGAATGTCTGCATAGTGATTGATTCCCTTTAAAAAAATTATTTAAAAATAAACTTTAATTAAAGTATATCACTTGGCCCTTCCCTTTCTGCTCTCCAGCCCCTCCTGTACCCTTCCTCCCAGCCTTCCCATCCCCCACACTAACTCTCAAGTTCATAGCCTCTCCCCTTTCTGACTGTTATTGGCACACGTGCATGATTGCATACACATGTGTCATGAATTCCTGTGCGTGGACACAGCTTCTCTGATGAAGGTGGTGGTTGTATTACTTAGAGAACAACCAACTGCATCATTAGATCCCAGTCACGGCACTGTTTGGTTTAGTGCCTCAGCCTGAGCCTGTGATGTTGGGTGTATTAGGGATATACAATTAGTTGCATGTGTTCCTGGTTACACTGGCTAAATAATAGAGATCTCTTTCTCCCATTTTAGATATCTGGGCAGTCCTGAGGCAAGGTGGAGCATACCAGAGGGGTGGGAGAAGGATTCAGCTAGGTGCAGAGTCCTAGTCTTCCCGGTGGTCCTCGGCCAGGTAGCGAGCATGAGTGAGAAGCCTCTGATTTTCTCATCCTAGTGCTCCATCATGCCCTTCTCTCTGTGTTTCTCCTGGTAAGAAATTAGACTTCAGTGTCTCATAGACTTAAGCTCATTTCCTGCCTTGCTGTATATCCGTGTGAGCCATGAGAACGTCTCTTCTGTCTTCCGTCTGCTAGTCTAATGTGTGTTAGCAAAGCTTGTGGCCTGGCTACAGGAACCAGGGAGAATTTACACAGAAGCAGTTTTACCCAAATGTCATTGTAGCCCAGGTTAGCCTCCAAATTTTTAAGTAGCTGAAGGTGACTTTGGACCTCTTGCCCCTGTCCTCTCTAAGCCTATTTTTAGGTCTGGGTTTTATGAGGGCAGATTTTTTTTCACTGGGCTTTGACTTATTTACTTGTGTATTTCTGGTGTCATTAGCACATTGGAAAAGCACTCTGGGAACCGTGTATGCTCGCAGGATGGATAGATGAGTGGACAGGTAGTAAGGTAGTTAGAAAGCTTGTTGAGCAACTTTCTCATGGATACATTTAATGACCATGGATACTTTAGAAGGATACGTTGGTGAATGTAAGAGTGTAGCTAGGAAGTGGCCCCACAAGAGCAGCCAGCACACAGTGAGAATACAGTGACTAGTTCATATGTAGTTTCAATAGCTTTAATAGAGCTCAAGGTCTATTGTTGGGATCCTGAGACCACAGCAGAACCACGGGAATGGTGGGAAAGCTGGTCTCAACACAACCAAGTAAATCTGGTCTAAAACACAGATAATTGATCTAACACAAATACTTGTTCGAACACAAGGAGCCACTGTAGAGTTCAGCACGCTGGCTTGGGTGATCGATCTGACACAAATACTCCTTCCTATCATCATACCGCCCCTCTCTGGGAGCCACTGTGAGAATCCAGCACACTGGCCACCTTAACAAGTCTCTCACCCTTTCAATAGGTCTAGTCTGGCTGTTACCTTGGAGAGAAACAAGCCTCAACATCCCAGACAATGGTTGGAGCTTGGATGGGAAGCACACCACAGAACCCATAAAGTCAGAAGGAACACTACAGGGAGCAGCCACCACCTCTACGGCCAGGAGGAGTGAGAGGACAGTGCAGGCACCCTGGGTTGAAGTCATGTTGGCCTTGAAAGACATGAAGAACCTGATCTTTTCTGCTCTGTGGGATGTATTCCTCATGCGTTTGCTGATGGGCGTGGCCGTCATGCTGTACTACAGTAACTTTGTCTTGGCCCTGGAGGAGCGGTTTGAGGTACGGCCCAAGACCACAGGGTACCTCATCAGCTACACCAGTGCGCTGGGCACCCTGGCTGGCTTTGCTGTGGGACCCATTCTACGGCTGTACAAGCACAACTCCTACATGGTCCTCCTGCACTCCAGCGTTCTCACCTGTCTGCTGCTGGTGGTCTACTCCACGACCTGCTCCATGGCCATGGTGGTCTTCTCCTCGACGCTTCTGTCCTTCTCCACCACCATTGGGAGAACCTGCATCACGGACCTCCAGCTGAGTGTGGGTGGAGCCCAGGCCAGCGGCACCGTCATAGGTGTGGGCCAGTCCGTGACTGCGGTGGGCCGCATCCTTGCCCCTCTTCTCTCTGGAGTGGCTCAGGAGATCAGTCCCTGTGGACCCCCAAGCCTGGGTGCTGCTTTAGCCCTGGTAGCTATTTTAATCATGACTCTAAACAGACCCCCCTTCAGTGGGGATGGGAGTGAGAGACTCAAACAGGAGTAGGATTGGGACCACTTGGAGAAGCAGATGTAGAACCAGGTAACTCCGGGTCAAAGATGGGCACTTGAGAGACAGTGGGTGGTCCAAGTGTAGTTATTCCCACATGGCTGAGCCTGGTCCTTGTTTGCACAGGCATGCCAGCAGACCCATCAGAAGTCAGCCGCAGATAGGGAAGTTTAGACTGAGCATAGCGCTGCCCTGTGTCAGAAGCTTGCCTGAGAGGCTTCTCTTCCCACCTGGGCACAGTAGAGTTAACATTTGCTCTTAGGGAAAGGCAGCATGCTAAAAGAGGTAGGAGAAGGAATGTGGAGAGAAGCCTTTGTGTTAATCATGGACTGGTCACCTATCTGGAATGCACCTCCCCATAATACCAGAAGCCAAGAAGTTTCTCTGCCCAAATCCCAGAGACCAACCGATGCATCTGCTTTATTTAAACCCTGGTAACATCAAATGCTGAGCCCTTATCCCCTGACATTCAGATACACAGACCTCGCTGAATTCAGACCCGTGGGTTTTAAAGCCCCTGTAGCCATTTCTCATGGAGGGGAGAGGAACACTGATACATGATAGTTTTGATTAAAGTAAAAATTGCAGACTACACTGTTTTTACTAGTTAACTGTACATGACCCCTAAACCTACTGATTGCAATTGGGGTACACCACCTTCCCCTCCTCTCAGGAGTCAGAGTGCACCAGGAACAAAAAACTTTGAGGACTGCCTTCTCTCCTCTTTGGGACTCAGTCACTTTGGGCTTTGGAGAACCCCTCCAGAGTCCCACCTTTTGGGATCACAGACAGAAAATCCACATTCCGTATAATCCTCTTGACTGTTTCTTAAGTGTGTGATGCCCATTTTCAACCTAACACACATGTAATTGTGAGTGGTTCTTCAATGCACTAATTTTTCATAACTCTAATGTCTATTTATAAATCAGAAAAAGGGTGTTTTCATAGTTTTAGATGTTGTATGTGCGATAAACTCAAATATTTATGACTGTTGGAAGTATAACTTGAATGCCGTCCCTTTCCTCTCTGGCTGTGAGAAAACCAATTCACTTTTAAGTTGTTTCCACTGTGAATTTAACACAGGCGCTAAGAACTCTTAAAGGACCAAAGCATGGCACCAGTGCCATGTCCTCACACAGCATCTGAATGTCACGGAGATGAGCCTCAGAGAGACAGTGATTGGACTGATGGTATGATGTCATGAAGTAAGCTTTCAGAAGTGTTTCTACCAAGGCTATACTCTCAAAGACAGTGGACTTTTCTTTCAAATGCTTATCAAAGCCATGTTTGTATTCTTAAAACCATAGCACTTTATTTTTTAAGTGAAACAAACTTAGACTTTAAAATTGATAAGACACGTGGAGATACTGACAACCCAGATCCACCAGTATCTAGAGAAAGACTTGTTACCCTGTATTAGTGGCTTTGGGAATTTGTTAATGTGATGGTTGTTTTTCTGCTCTGCCTTCTTATTTGGTAAACAGTTGCTCTCATCTCATCTTGGCTGGTGTCTTGTTCAGAGTGCGGTCCCTAGACCATCGCGTCCTGGGATTCGCTTAAGCTCCAGCCCCAGCATATTCCTGCTGAGGGTCACTTTGAGGAGCGTGTAGGAGATTTGCTTACACAGAAAACTTGGGCAACCACTGGTCTGATCAGGTGTTTATATCATTTTATGGGGTAAAATCTCAGGGAAATTAAATCTGTTCAGTTAACGTGTGTGTGTGTGTCGTGTTCTTTAAATTCTTCTGCATAATGTCCCTAATCCTGTTTGAAGTGTCAGGTTGAGGCTGCATTAATTTGTCTCTGTATAAGTGAAGATTGCCTCCATCTAGTTTAACCTGGACTTGTGTGTAAACTTGTTTTAGAGACAGGGGGTGTTTGTGAAGGGAACTTACACACCCACCCACAACGTTCCAGCCCCAGAGAGATACTATGAACCTGGCCTCTCATGGAACTGTATGTTTCAGAAAGCACGGCTTGCCCACAGAGCAGAAAGCGCACAGCTCAGTCTAGAGAGACAAGTAAAAGATGAGGACCGGGGAGCCATATTTGGAAGGCTTCAGCCGTGAGCTGAGCAGCATGAAGTGTGATGTGCCTAAGTCCTTCAAGTAGCCCACTGAAGAAGCAAAATACTGCTTGTTCTCTATCTGGATTATCCCTTGATCCCCCAACACATACCTAACATGCAGGGTTGAGAATCACTGGATAGAGCAAGAAGCAGGGTGGAGGTGAAGCAAGAAGCCCCAGTCCTACCTGAGGAGTTACTGCTGATTGGTAGGAGGCCGCTGGCATTGAGGATGCAGAGTCCTTTTAACAGTATAACCTGGCAGGTCAGCCATCTCCTGGCTGTCCCACACCCAAGAATGTCTGGGCAGTACAAATAAGATGACAGTTAGTTGGGTGGGGAGAGAGGCGGAGATAAGCCTGGGAGAAGTCATGGGAGTGGTGGATGTGATAAAAAAAAATACACTGAAATTTTCAAAGAATAATAAAAAATATTTTAAAACAGAATATGGCTATTTTTATCAAAACATGGAGCAATGATAGATGGTAATTCTAGACTGCAAAAGTGGAAAAATTGTATTTTTAATCAGTCAACTGAAACCCTTCTATCTTGATAAATAAGAATCCCTTCTTCAGTGCAGACACCGAAGGAAAACAAATAAGATTGAAATGAAGGTGGCAGTCAGAGACATGGGTGGGGTCATTAGGGGTCAGGGGTCACCTCCTGTAAGACTCACTGCTAAGTGCCACAAGGTTCATTCTAAGAACCAAAGAGTATTTCTGGATCTATAGCCAGTGTCAAACCTTACATAGCCTGTTTCCCCCACACCCCCCCAAATGGATATCAAATTTTCCCATCTTCACTGCTATGATGCTTTGAGTTTGAGGTACTAAAGCAAGTGCAGGGTGAACTTCCCTATTCTGCTTCCCAATTTTACTAACAGGTTTATTCTGTTGTCCCAAGTTAAGAACATTCACCTGTGTGATAACAAGCTGACAGCAAGCATGTCCTAGCTTCCCTTTGGCAGATCTAAGCTGCATCCTTAGACCAGTGGGACCTAGAGGAACACAAGCAATGTATGTCCACACGGTTGATGTAATAGCCAAGATGGCTGCTAAGTCCCTAGCTAAGGACTGGCTCGATACTTCACAAGTTGACAATGCTCTTGCAGAGGTTCATGTCTATATCACCCTTTTCTACTGTGACTGGCATCAAGTAATCATCAAAAGAAGCAACAACAGAGAAAAGGCCAACATCAAATTTATCTTATTGACTTTGTCATCAGATTAAAAACTGACAACTAAGATAAAACTACTTGGGCATTCCTTTTCTAAAATTTATAGCATTACTCATTTATTAGGATGTTTTCCTTAGTGAAAGCTGAATTTGTGTCGATTTAGCCCGAAATGTCACCACATGCTGGCTTATGGTTCTTCCTTCAGTTTCAGAAAGTTATTACTCTTTGTAATATTTATTAACATAGAAAACCAGTAAAATTATATGTAGGTTATTTTTAACTTCTGTCTTCCTTGCCAGAAGTCATAAACCATTATTAGTATGCACAGTGATGATGTATTTTGGAAAACAAACATCATAGCATTTTATGAATTCTATCTCTATAGTAAAAATACCTATAAAAGTTTTGATTTCTTCTCAGAAGAAATACATGGTTTATAAAAATATAGTCATTTAAAATGGAGATTGTTTGTTTGTTTGTTTTGGCACGGAGTTCTAAGCATGTAGCTTTCCAATTGTGTTTTCATGTTTTCCCATGAATCTATCTTGGACTTCTGGGGAGGGAAGGACATGTTTTAACTGTGTGTGCATTATTTTCAGGCTCACATGATGGCCTAGCAGCCTCTTAAGACAAGAACACAAGAAACGCTACGTTAATTGTAGTGGAGAAAGGAGCCACAGAGCTGCTCCTATGTTCACTCAGGCATGTCCTTACCCTCTGTCCTAGTTAAGCTTGTTGTCAACTTGACACAATTTAGATTCACCTGGGAAGAAGGAGTCTCAATTGAAGAATTGCCTGGATCAGACTGGCCCGAGGCCAGCCATGCCTGAGCACAGTCCATCCCTGAGGGTAGCCAGGGCAAGAACTGAAGCAAAAACAAAGGGGGAGGTTCCAGGCTTGCTTTTCAGGTTTGTGCTTAATTTGCTTGCTTTATGCAGCCAAGGCTCAGCTACTCCAAGGCATGGTGTGGGTCCCAGTGGGCTGGGGCTTCCCACAGCAGTCACCAACAATGACAGTCTTCTGCCCCCGGGACTTTTAAGTCAGAGTGGGTTATCACAGCTCCTACAAAGCAAAGGGTCCTTCCAAGCTACTTTGTATCCTTTGTTGTGGCCAAGAGATCTCTGGTAACAACTATAGTACTGGCTTCATTTAAAATGTAAACCCAGGAAAGTGTTAAAGAAGAAATTCCGAAAACACATGAGAAGTCAATAAATCTCCTGCAGCTCGAGAGACATTGGTTTAAATATGAATCTTTAATAATTAATAAATCTGCAGCTTAAGAGACATTGGTTTAAATATGAACCTTTAGTGATTGCGTCCCACCGTTTCTCCCTGCCATACTCCTAAGAAGTATTCCAGAGAATAGAATCTAATTCTTAATGAAAGATTTGAGTCACTACATTATCAAAGGCGAAAGAGGTAACAAATTAAGGACTAGTGCAAAAAGCGGGGGTTTTCTCCAAAGAGCTTCCTCATCCAAAGTCAAACCCAAAGACTCACCATTTCCTTCAACACTGGAAGGCGGTCTGTATAAGCGTTGATCCTTCCCCGCTTGCAGCTCTGAATGCACTACAGGACAATTTTATTAAAGCGGGTGATCCTGGATCCCTAATGAAAGGAACCACCTCCCTTTCCTCCCAGCCCCACACAACATAAAACCCAAGCGGTCTCTAGTGGCTGCCATGTCCACAATGGCCACAAGAGGTCCTCACTGGTAGGACTTCTCAGAAGCTGCCACCAAGTCTTTAAACACTATGGGCTGATTTTTGCCCGAGTGAATCTGTCTGTACCTAGACAAAAAGGGGGGTGTGGTGAGGTGGCAGGTGGAGAGTGCATGTTACTCCAAAGCCAGGAAAAACACAGAAATGGACCAAGAGCAGCCTGAACCTCATTGTTTTAAAGTTGTACAGGGACTTCCCACCCACACTCTGAGAGTCACACCATTTCATGTGCCTACCCATTCCAACCTGTGCCCTATTACTGTCAGTCAAAGCCTCTTCTAGGGACAATGTTCTTCTTCACTGAGTCCTTCAGCTCAGCATGGAAATGGTAGGATCTGGAACTTAGGACCCACCTCTAGGAGTTGACCCTCACCCCCTTGGAAAAATATTCTCGACACTTTTGGTGTCATTCCCTTAAAAAAAATCACTACAGATAAACACATTTTTTTCATAAATAAATCTGAGGCATATTTGTAATATATTAAAATTTTCACCAACAAAGGCGCGTTAAAATTTTCAAGTTCTGTCATTCAAGTTCAGTAAAGGCACACTTTTTTTTTCTTTCAGGCCTTGAAAGAATACATTTACTAGCCAAAAGTCACAAAAGTCATTTTGTGGGACTTCCTCTTCTTGGGATAGATAAGCAGCGCTCCTCCTGGGAATCAGTGGCTTGACTCTACTTCCCAAAGAATGCCTCTAGGTAGAGGATTTTAAATGGTAGATCAGGTTTGAGTAACAAGTCACAGCCATGCTAGCCCATTCACCCCAAGTCGGCTTTGGCTTCTTATCATGGCTTTTCATTGCCAAGGCGGCCTTTCCTGTTCCCGGGTTCTGACGCTCGTCGCACCAACCTTGGTGGGGGCTTGGGTGGAACGTCTTCAGTCAAACTGTCTTCCCTACCCCGGCCAAACCGTTGGTCTTTGGAGAGCAGGGGCTGCCTCAGCAACCCCGGTGTTTGGGTGCCCCCGTCTTTACTGCGGGGCGCTGGAGAGACGCTGGGGGGCACTCGCACAGAACCCACATCCACCTCGTTCTTCCATTCCATTTTGTAGGCCTGGGAGGCTTTCTTTGAGAACTGATCTGGCAAGAAGCGCCTGGTCCTGGGCTGCAAATTGAGCACAGTGGTTCCAACATCTGGGTCCGAGTCGCTGCTATTTCCATCTGTCACAGAATAGAAGGGCAGTGTGGGCAAGCAGAGCACAGAGATAGCACAAGTCACAGCAAAGCCCCATGGAGTCCCATCCCCTCCTGGGGGAGTTTGGGGAATGGGAAAGTCAGAAATCTCACTCTAACTCCAGCTGAGTGACCTTGAATATCTGTGTCACAAGAGCGTGCCCGTGCTAATTTTGAAGCGCTTACTTTAACTGCTAAATACATTTCCCCACTGACCGTATTTCATCACCTCCCCCCTACTTTTATAGTGAGGTTGTAGGTCCAACAGATATTAGCAAGTAAGTATTGGGGCCGAAATTCAGCCTGAGAAACTCTGGCTCTGTTTTCAGCTGCTGCTAGGATCCTTCTAAGAAGGCTCAGCTCTGTCTCTGACACTGGCAAGCAACCTGACAGAATTTTCTGCTACTTAGACTCATCTCTTCATCTGGAATTTCACGTGGATATTTGCGTTCTGTGTGCCCACAGAAGCACCCAAGCATTAACGTATACTTACTAAGCCCAAGGGAGAAGTTTGAGTAAACATTAGACCTCCTGTCTGGGGGCTGGAAATTATGGGAAGACCACTGCTGGGAACCAGCCCTTGCCTACCAGCTGGCATGACCAGAATTGAATGTTTCTCTCAAAACACAGGCAGGGGTAACAAGACAGTCGCTATCTTGCCCTCTGTTTCCCTGCTTCTTGTTTCTCAACTCTCCCTCCATTCCCACAAGTAACCTCTTCTTAATGAACGGAAACAAACAGAAACAAACAAACAAAAAAACCCAAAATCTAAAACAAACAAACAAACAAACAAAAACAACCAAACAAAGGTGCTTGCAAAAGTGTCTGAATTGTTGCCTCCCATAAATTAGCAAAACAGAATCCTAACGTAATGCTGTGGTTTACGGAGAAGAGCTTGTGTGTGTGCATGAGATTATCATCAAACAAGGAGGTTAAATCTATGGTCCACTCCATGAAAACACATTAGAATTAGTGTACGAATGTAAATGCTGTATATCTTTCTATTTACAACTTTGTATTTGATGCTGAATATGTCCACAGTAAAAGGACTTGCCTTTGCTATAATTAAAGAATCATTCAGAAAACCACGGGATTAGATTATTTATACTATACACAGGCATCTGTCCAATAAGGCCACAATGCTAACTCAGGACACCCTGGTGTTGCTTGAGCTTCACAAGGGATTGGGTTCATCCTTAACGAAGAAAGCGAGACAGTTTTGTTTCATAAGCATCCACAAACAGGCCGGAAGGCGTCTCTCCTCCGGGCAGAATCCTTACCTGCATTTGAAACCTTCTTCTTCTTCTGCAGCTTCTCTGGAAGCTTTGTGTTCTTAGGTAAGGATAAATATCGGGAGGTTGAAGTGGAAGCCTGGGAAAGAAAGTGTTATTCAGATGACAGAAATGCCAGCGACTGTCTGCCGGAAGCTACATTTGTATGACAAAACTAGATTTTAAATATAAAATGGGTGGAGCCATGCAGGCAGACCTATGGACCCTGAATATTTGAGATAGAATGATTGGGAGTTCAAAGGCACCCTTGGCTAATTATATAGGGAGTTCAAGGCCAGCCTGGGTTACATAAGATTTTAAGCAAATGAAACAAAAGCAAAAGAAAGTCTATAAAAGGAATAAATTGTTATTTGTCTTCTTTTCTTAAGGTATGTCTCACATTATATTGCCTAGGCTGGCCTCAAACAGTTCTCCTGCTTCAGCCTTTGGGGCTGTTGGGGCTATAGGAGTATGGCTCTATGCACGGTAAAAAGATTTTATTATTTGTTCCATCCCAGGGTAGCTGGGAATTGGCCCTTGGCAGCCATTTAACCAGCAGTGCCAAAGATTCTTCCTGTCAGCTGGTGAGAGGAACAGCTGAGGGCTCTGCCCTTGGAAGTCCTGCGACTCTGGGGGTAGCCGTTACCCTGCGCTCGCGGTTTGAGCTGTTGTCTTTCCTGAGACTTTCCCGAAGACTGTGCCGCCTGCGAATCAGGATCTCCTTGGCTTGCCTCTCGCTTGTGTCTGCCGTCAGGTTGTGTCTGTTATAGGACAAGGTCTAAAATGACAAAAGCGCATGGGACATTTTTACCAAAGGACCCATTGGTTCTCCTTGACTTTACATTTGTAGGACAAAACCAAAGTTGAAAGCCAGCGTCTCAAAGTTAACACTCTGATTTTGAAAGAATTACTTCTTTTGTAAGTCAGCAAGAATGCTTTTCTGTACTGAAGGCTGTGGGCTTTGTAAATTAGAAAAACAATTTAATTCGCAAACACCTTGTCTGTTTTGTTAGGTTTCTGCCATGACTGACAGCAAAACAAACATCACTTTCAAACATATTCTCTACTGAGCTGAGATTGCAGCCATAAACCTGAGCTGTGCTGACACTTGGTGGCACCAGCCCTTCTGACTAATTTCAGGGCTGTCAGAGGGAGATGCTCTGTCACCACCAGCAACTATCACCTCCAAATGAAGGCCCTCCAGATCCCACATTCAGCATAGTTACGGCTTCAGTTCATTTCCCGATAGAATCGGAATGAACATCTCAACCCGTGTTCTCAAATGACCTGCGGGCCAATAAAAAGGTGACGAGGTTTAGATTCTGCTTGTGTCTCGAGGAGTTTACTACCTAGTTGGACATTTGAGTCCAATAAAACCATAAAAACAAATGCTCGACCAGTCGCACTGCCTGAGCTCTGCGTGTTATCTGCTCTACAATAGGGCTGGGATAGCATGGTTCTTAACAAGAACCTAAACCTAGGAGGCTACCGGCCAGATAACAGGAAGCGGGGGCTGGCTCTAAGTATAGAGAGTACACCCTGCGCAGGGCAAGGCTTGAGCAGAGAATCTGTTGTTCCATGAGAGTCTGACGTGGGTGGATGGATAGAATCGTGTTGGATAAAGGGGAGCTTGGCTGTAGAGACTCCAAATTATCCTGGAAACAACGTCCATTGTTTTGTTTCATTTTAAACAGGAGGCTGCTGCCCTTGAAAGAGACATAGAGAAAGGGGTGGTAAGGCAAATATGGGCGAAATGGTGACCGCTAAGTCTACAGGTATAGACTCTGAGGACATGGAGATGATCTCTGCCAGGCTGAGCATGCCTCTGTTTCTTCATCTGTGAAATGGAGACAACAAGAATATTGAGAGGGGCTCAAAGGAGTGAACACAAGCTGTGTGCTAAGTGACTCTTGGCAACGGGCAAGACTCCTGGACTATTGGCATATTGTTAACATGTCATTTGCATATTATTAGAATAGGGTGTTAATGATGGTAATACTGTAAGAGGAGCTCAGAAGACACAAAGAAATTCTAGCACTTTATGAAGAGTTGATTTATTTGTATGTGTACCCTGTAGCAGTCTTCAGACACACCACAAGAGGGCACCAGATCTCATTACAGATGTTTGTGAGCCACCATGTTTGATTGCTGGGAATTGAACTCAGGACCTCTGGGAAAACAGTAAGAGCTTTTAACCAGTGAGCCATCTCTCCAGCCCTTTAAGACTTCTTAAGATAGTATTTTATTATCTCTATGTGTCTGTGCCTGTGTGGGGTATGGGTACTGGAGCCCTCTGGAGCTGGAGTTATCGGCAGTTGTGGGTTACCCTGCTTGGGTGCTGGAAATACAGCTCAGGTCTTCTCCAAGGGCTGAGCACCCTCTTCCCTGCTGTGCTATGTATGCCCCCAGACCCACATGTGCTTTAATATATAAGACAAGCAGCTCATCTGTTCACACCTGGTCAGCACATCAGCCTTTGTCTCTAAAACCAAAGCATCAGAAACCCCGGGCCTCTGGTGCTTCAGCTCAGGTGTCTGGGAGAACTTAGCGGGCTCCAGAATGGGATTCTGGGAGAACAAGGGTGGCGGGGGTGACCCCTGTGACACTCGCCAGGACAGATATCTACAGAGAAACTTACTCATGGAGCCCAGCTGGAAAGCATGGTTTTAGCCAAAAGTATTCTGATGTATAAATTTTTCCTACCCGCTGACGGATTTGATAGAGATTCCGTGATAATATCTCTCTAATTTCATCCATTTCGCCTGGCGTGAGCTTCCTTATTTTCTCTTCACGGCAGTCACTGAAAATGGTTAGGGGAGAAAAGTATTTTACCTTGTGAAGTACTTTAGAATCGTTAATTCCAGCTTTAGTGTTATAACATCATCACTTCAGAATAACATATTAGTTTAAAAGGAGCAATTAGAAATTGCTCAGTATTTTCAAACATTCTGAATACTTTTAAAGTATTCAGTTTTACAATAATTAAGTTTCTAAAACTTATTTCAGTGATAAAGCCATTCCCGTTAACTTTAACTGTGTATGAGGTTCCAGGGTCAACTATTACGTCATGCTTTCCCATACCCAATGTCTGTGTTGTAGCCCAGGCTGGCCCAGAGCTCGCCCTCCTGAGACCTTGGCCCTGGGACCCTGTGACTGCAGGTACATGTTGCCACAGACAGCTTCTCACGTGATTAGTTTTAAAAGACTTGCTCTAGCAGAAAGTAATGCAGACTCGTCAGTTCCAATAGAAATTGAATTAGCACATGTCCAATTAGAAATCTAACTTAATTTATTAAGCCCCATCCAGGGAATCTGGATTGAGTTCTTGAAGAGTGACACCCAGGCCTTTATAGTCGCTTATACTCCAAAGGGGTCTCCAATGTTCAACCATGGCTGGGAACCACTGCATCCAGAAACCATGTGTGTTTGCCCAAGACTAAGTGCACTGCTGTGAGTACTCCCTAAGGAAACAGATGCATTCTGGGTACAGTCATAGGAGCGAATCTAACACACCTTGAGAACAGCCCATTTGACAAGGCTAAGAGAGTTTTAACTCACTTTCAACTGGTACTGAACCACCCAAAACTAATTTGACAAAGGCACAGACACCCTAAACATGACTGTGATTTTGGACTTTCCATTTCCAGTATAACAAAACATACAGCATAATGTAACATAAACATGACAGGCATAGTATACACCCAGAGCTCTGGCATTTACCCAGAATCTAACTCTGTTTTGAGATCTTAAACCGTCACTCTAGGATTTACATTAACAATATTATTATTATTATTATTATTATTATTATACTATACCACTATATTTTATTATATTATATATACATTATATATAATACATATGGCTTATAATATGTAATACTATGTACACTATATATGATAGCATATATATCATATATGATACACATTGTATAATATATACAATATTATACATTATATAGTATATGCTATATATTATGTAGTATATAGCATATATACATATTTTGTATGTTATATACTATAATGTATATATTATATGTGTATATGGTATATATTATTGTGTGTATTATACAATGTATATCATATAGGATATATGTTATTATATAGCATTTAAAATTAATATATATTATATTAAAGTGTATATATACATGTGTGCAGTATATACATATGTATACTATAATGGATATAGTATAGTGTTACTATAATACTATTACTATCACACATCTCAAACCCATACCAATGCATACTTATTACATTCGCTTCCCTTGACAAAGTGGTACTCACTTGAGAGATGCAAATGAGGGGACAGTGCTTATCATCCCTGTCTCTGCCATTTCAATGGCATGCTTTATCTCAAGCTTTTTATATAAGGACACAATACTGGACTTGGGTTGGTTTTCCCGAATCAGAAGCTTCCGAAGGTATTTGTCATCAAACTTCTTAAACCTACAAATAAGTAAATCCAGAGTTTAAATTAATGAATACCTTGTTGAATAAGAAAAACACTCCAAAGTAAAGAATTAGTCTTACCATATGTGAATTTTTATATATGCTTTTCTGTATGCACATATATGCTCGTATATATGAAGTAGCTAACAACCGTCCAAACTCTGAGTGGAACTGAGACCCCTGCCCCTCCCCTGGCCTCCACCAGGTCAAACTCTTTGACCTCCTGTGCAATCTTTCTTTTCCATAATCCACGATGTGGGATGAAGTTCCCATGTCAACTTTCTGAGTCCTAGTGCATCTGACTGAGACCTCATTTGGAGACGTGGTCTTCACAAATGTGACTAAGATGACATGATGTCATTAGAGTGGGGTCCCCTCAGTGTGACTGCCACACTGGTAAGACTGACATCTGTAGACACAGAAGCTCAAGGAGACATGAGCGTGAAGAGTCTCAGAGTGCAGAACCCTCTGCAAGCAAAGAGCAACACCTCTTTCCCTAAAGCACTCGAGGTGAACAGCCCCTGTTCACAGCCTGTGTTTGACTTTATATTCCTCATAAAAGTGAGACAACCCATTTCTGCTGTTTGACCCTCCTATTGTGTACAGCTTCATGATGGCAGTCCCTGCCAACTAACATTCCATACCACTCGGTCAATGATCACCATCTAAATATATACAAAAGCCTGGTCACTTTTTAGCACCTTTAGTGCCTTTAGTGCCATCACGATGGTCCCAGATTCTATTGTGTTTTTTTTTCCTCCTGGACCTTGATACTGATTTGGGCATCTACTAGGTGTCCCTGCCCCTGGAGTGTATTGTCAGCACAGGAACCAGAGTCTCTGGAAATGCCTTCAGAACACTAGCTACCACCCGCGTGGGGTCCCTCCTACCTCTGCTCCTGGGCACCTGTACTTTGAGGGTCTTTATAGTCATTGTCCCATCTACTAGGAATGATTTTCTATGTAGCCTTTACGTCTCTCTGTAACATTCAGCCACCGTTATCACAAAAGAACCTCAGCGAGCCTGACCTCTGTGTGCTGTGTCCAAAGGCAACCACCTCCCCCTGTTCCCACTCCTTTGAACCTCATCTCCCCTCCCCTCTCCCTGTCCAGATGTATTATTCTACCTGACAGCTATCATTCTCTAGCAGGGTATGTAGTTTTCTTATTCACCTTACAGTCCATCTCTTGCAGTCAAAGGTAAAATCGGCATTATGGCGATTCTTGCCACCTCTGTGCCCCCTATGCAGAGAACTGAGCCAGGCACAGTTTAAGCTTGTGCATTATAGACATATCTGTTGGCCCCAGGGCTTTGTTATATCTAGATCTGCCAAAACCCAACAGTAGCTTTCTGTTATAGTCTAGATGACCTTTGCCTATTCCTAGTCACAGTGATCAATACTGTTACTGGTTTGGTGAATTGCCTCCTCTTGACACAATGGCCAAAGAGTCTTTCACTGGTACAATGACCAAAGAGGCTCACCATGGAATCCCAGATCCTGCGTGTCCACACCACCTTAGGCACACACCATCATGTCTATGAACCAAGGTGAACAGGATATAAATGATGTCCTTAATTTACCTCCACCATGTGAGACAAGCTCTGGCAGGATCAGCTGACTACCTTCTGCCCTGCAGGAGCAAGAACAAGCCCAGCCCAGATGAGCCCAGCCCAGCCCAGCCCACATGCAGCTTCTAGACTCGCACAGGTTAATAATAAATGACTGCTATTTTGATCAGCTGGCTTTGTGAATGTGGTTATGCAACACTGCATGCCAGCATATAAGTAAAACAATAGGTAATAAATATTTGCTGAGAAAGAAATTGGTATATAGCATTGATTCACCGTAGACCCAAAGAGGTTTACTGGCTGGCACACCTGTGCCATGAGGGAAACCCACATTCACCCACATTCTTGGCACTGCTCCTTTGTCCTGAGTGCTGGAGGGCTCTGAATAATTAAGGAGCCACCCTGAATGTGCTGTGTTAGTGGCCCATTACTATTAGAAGGCTGGGCCTACTCTTTCCGATGTTTATTTTGAATTTCGTGCCAGGCTCACCGAGCCAGGATTCTTTGCAGTAATACAAGGCCTCTAGCACTTCTCATATGACTATGATTGCTTTAGATTTTTAGCAGAGATAAACTAAAGGGAGAGTGACAGAGATGGGACTGGCAGCCGCTCTGTCCCACAGGAGGAGTGCCTGTTTTCTTATTGCTTTCTCCCTGGCCCATTCTGTCAAGCTCCACACGGGTGTTGCCTTTCATATCACCGTAGCAAAGTCACCACTGTGTCACCTTCCATTCTGTTCTCAACTGATCAAATCAAGCACCTCAGGAATTCTCTTCTAGGGCCAATGAGGTGACACCGAAGGCTTTGGAATAAAGGAAAGATACCCAACATGCTCAAATCACAACTCCTTTTTGTATGTTCCTTTTTGGTGGTGTCCATGGCTCTGTACACACCTGAGAGGAGATTCATAATTGATATGAAAACAACTTGTGTCAGCACCCAGTGTCCTGGATCCACTTTCCTAATGATTGTGCAGGTGACACTCAAGAAACTGTTTTGAAGTTTGTGTGGGAATTGAACATGAGGTTGTAAAATGCTGTGGATTAATCAAAACTTTTTGTTGCTGATGAACAGCATCATGGAAAAGCAACATTTGCTCCCAGAGACAAGCCATACATGTCAGCACTCCTCTTGTTCGTGCTCACAGTCCAGCTATGGCTTCCTTGAAAGGCCTGCCTGAAAGACATTTGTGGACCTCAGAGACACATGGATTTCTTCTGACCTTCGCCTGGGTTCCACTTCAAACCCACATGATCTCAGCCTCACCACCCCCTTCTTGGCACTGGTTGAGTTTTTGCTGCTGCTGCTGCTGCTGCTGCTGCTGTTGCTATTTTGACACAAATTAATGCTGTCTGGGAAAAAGGAATCCCAATTGAGAAAGTGCTTTCATAAGACTGTCATTTTCCTGATTATTGATCAATAGAGCAGAGCACTCTCAACTGTGTGGGTTGTGTCACTTCTAGACATGTGCTACTGGGTGGTATAGAAAAGCAGGCTGAGCTAGGGACAAGCCAGGGAGCAATGCTTCTCCAAGGTCTCTCCCTGTTTGTGCCTTGAGCTCCTGCCTTGAGCTCCTGGCCTGATTCCCTCCTCATAGTTCACTGAAGCTGTTTGATGAATGAATCCCTTTCCTCCACAGGTTGCTTTGGGTCCTGGTCTCCATCACAGCAATAGGAAGCCAAATAGGATGTCACCTCTTGTTCCCAAATGCGCCCAGGGGCTGCTGAGCTAGTGAGTGCCTACACATGTCTGTATTCTCTGTCCTTGGATGCACAAGGACGGGAGGAAAATGAAACCTCCCAGTCTTCGCCATTGAACGGAAACTCTCCAGTCTGCAGTGTGCCTCTTCCTCAGCTCACCATGTGGAGAGACTGCTGCTAGGAGTCTATAGAGCAGCAAAGGTGACAGACTTGAAAGGGAGAAGATAAAACAGCAGGGAAAGAGAAGAAAGTCTGTCGTATTGATTTGCACATAATTCCTAGACTGCACAAAAGAGTTGGAGAGGGAACAAGGCTAACTTTAATCCACCTCCAGGAAAAAAAGAATGCTTCCCGAGAGAAATGGCAGTTTGTCCAGAGTTTTACAGCTTCATTACCTTGTGGTCCCAGGTGGTTAACAGGGTACTCTGCCTGTACAAAAACATCTCTCCTTAGTTTATGAAAGACTAAGCTCAGGGGACCTTCTAATGTTCATGAACATGAACAATGCTTTAAGCTTTGTAATTGCTCTGACACTAATGTCTTTGTAACTCAATGCATTCCTGAAGGCTCAATCTCTCCCATATCTCCACTTCTAATCACACACACATTCGCACACACAACACACACACACACAAACTTGCAACCCCTCCACACACACCTGTTTACTATATAATTCCTTTGTTTTCTGTATTATAAAATTTGATGCCCTGACATATACATCATATATAGCCCAATACCGTACTATATTGTGTGAGCAAAGAGAAGCATGCAAATTCTTCCACCTTAAATACATAGATCAGTTAACGGCCAAGTTTATATCAATAAGTGAGTAGTGGAGTAAAATTTCTGTGAGTCAGTTAAAGAGGAAAAGCAAGAGGAAATATCTCAATATGGTCTAGAATGTCTCTCTCTGACTTAATGTTCTAGCTTAAATGTTGCTTTCTCTCTCTCTCTCTCTCTCTTGAGATGTCTGGCCTAGCCAGCAATATGTGCACAAATACTCACAGATCACTTTGTACAAAAAGGGGCCTGCTGGTAGCATTAGCCACATTGCCAGCATGGCTGTTTCTGATACCCACCATGGGCTCCCATTTGATGATGAGGGATGGCTTCTGGGCCCCATGTTTCAAATGCAGCTGTCAGAATCCCTTCATTTCTCAATCTATTACTTTATCTAGTCAACTGGTCCCACCTCAATTTATAACCACCAGCAAGACAGGTACTAAATTGTATCTGACCACCACAGAGCCTTTATGGTAACAATAAATCCAGGCTGGACAGTGGTGGCACATGCTTTTAATCCCAGCACTTGGGAGGCAGAGGCAGGTGGATCTCTGTGAGTTCAAGGACAGCTCGGTCTACAGAGCGAGTTCCAAGACAGCAAGGGCTACACAAAAAAAAAGCCTATCTCAAAAACAAAACAAAACAAAACAAAAACAGAAACAAAAAAAAAACAAAATCAAAACCAAACCAAACAACAACAAAAGAAGTATCTCTGTGTGTGTGTGTGTGTGTGTGTGTGTGTGTGTGTGTGTGCGCGCACACGCGCTTTCTATAAAAGGTACACCTGTACATTCAGGTACATGAATCCCTCAACGTAAGCTCATGATTTTTTCTTCTTTCAGTTTACTGTTATCCCTGGTGCTGTGAATCTCTGCCTGGCAGAAAAGACAGTATTTGAACCCTTGGCTTTTTACTCATTGACTGGGGCTCGTGGTTCCTCTGCAGTGAGGAATGGCATGGAAAAGCTATTTGACTGCTTCTGAGAATCCTGGCTAATGATGGCAGAGGATGTCCTGTCTTAAGATGATCTTTCTTCCATCTTGTCCCTGGAATAGATGACATTGAAGGCGTAATTCTTTCTCCAGGGTGAGTATAGATGCCATGCCCAGTTAATGGGAACACGAGTGGAATTCTCATCTGCTAAGCCAGGGTCTCCTGTTTCATGTTATTCGCATAGGGAAATAAGCTCCTGCCTCATGTATAACAATTTTATAACTCTGCTGTAGCTAAGATGTTGTCATAGTAGTCGACACAGTCACTAAGTAGCCTAGGCTGCCCTTGAGTTCATGTGGAGCCTCCTGCCTTAGACTCTAGGGTTCTGGGATCACAAGCATGTCTCATTATGCCCGTCTATAGCTAAGAGTAACCATAAAAGGACACTCAGTAGCACAGCAGGGGATTCCCAGGGTGAAAAACAGTACAACTACGAGTATTATGTTTCCACTAGTGACCTGTATATTTTGTTTCCAATAGTGACCAAGAGCCACTTTGATACAACATTGCTTGGCCTCTTACTTGTCTCTCCAGAAGTTGTGACCCCAGTGTCCACACACATCTTCAATCCCAGTCTTCACATGATCAAAAAACTACAAGAGAAGGAAATACAGGCTAATCATTGGCTTTTTCTTACAAGTGGTCCTTTTTATTCCACTGACGCCACACCGAACTCCAGGGACACACACACACAGTTGGTTGTGCTGAAAGCAGTTAGCTAACCATTTATCTTCAATTCCTAAGGAAATATTTTCATTACTTTGATCATCCTAATTTTTATCATCATTTTCAAAATGACAAGAAATAGCTCGTAGAAACATTTTCAGGTTGAAGGTTTTCTTTTCTCTCTGCTGGTTCGGGACTTTAGCTGGCTTGGACTGGATATCATGGAGTTATGAAGAGTCTGCCTCCCATCACAGACCTTCCTGAGGCCTCCCCCATCCCCTTGAGCCTTCTCCTCTTCCCTTCCTTTCCAGCAGTGCACAATAGCAAGGGGGTTTCTCTCATGACTACACACTTTCTTTATTAAGCTGATCTCCGGTCAGCACCTACCCGACAGTGGATCTCTTCACTGACAGCTTGCTGCTTCTTATTGGATCTCTTAACATCAAGAAATTCCACCAGTGGCCGGATGGTTATACCCTACATGAAAATATGTACATAAGTAAAGGTTTTTCTCATAAGCAAAAGACTGAACCATACTTTATCATCTCCTAAGGATCACCGACCACCAACGAAAGCTAGACTGTTGCTAAGGGTTAAAATAGTACATGCAAAATTTTGTTATTCTTATCTTTCTTTTCCACAGATGTCTGATTTTCATAAGACCATTTCCAACATAAACCAGATGCCCAAAATGGAAAGTATTGGAAGATAACTGTAAGAAATAATGAAGTTCCGAGGACCTGGCTATTTGCTGTTTTATTCAGAGGAAACTCTCCAGTGACTTTTCCATTTGTTCATACTACAGAGACAATTTTCCCTAAGCTGCTTCTGCATGCATGTCATGGGGCTTGGGCATGAGAACACGAAGATGGACAGCAAAGGTCCGCCGTTCTAGGACTGTATCTAAAAGAAGGTCATCTCTATCCCAACACAGTCACAAAGGAGTCCAAAGGAGTGACAGCCAGACTCATGGAGAGCTCCAAGGAAGCTTCAAACTGAGAAAGTGCTCAGCAAGAATCCTGAAAGGTGCTGGCATCACCTCCTGGCAGAGACTCCAGGAGAGCCTCTGAGCAGCAGTGGGAAACATTGCAAGGGCGAGCTCAGCAAACTCAGAGCTCACCCTGAGAAAATGACAAACTCCGGAGTAAAGTAGGGGAATAAAGGAAACTCCATATGCAGAACAAAGATCACTGTACAGTTCCACAGTCAACACCTCACTTCATAATGAACCATTAAACGCATCTTCATTAGAGGCACGGAGAGCAGAGGGCACTCAATTCTGCTGTCAGGCACAGATTCACAGGTTGCACTCCAAACAGAGACAAGAGAAAAGGCAGGAAGTGCTAACAACAAAGTGGCAAGAATGCCTTGCTGATGGACAGTTCGTATCTTTGTTCTAAAGTTTAAGAGATCCCTTCCCTATGGAAACAGCAAGAAAAGTGACTAGAAGAAAATCAACACACATGGTCCAACCCTTAAAGAGTATAAACAATAATCACATAACAGCAATGTTTATTTTATGATGTATTACATCATATTATTGCTACAGGGTATGCTTGTGTAACTAATATATACTGCTATATAATACGGCATATACACTGGGAGAAACTATGTACACATAGATACAGTCTATGTTTTTATATTCATATATACAAAGCCTTATGACAATTGCATAAACCCCCTACATGGAGAATGGTAAAACTTAACTGAAGAATATTAGAAAGATTTGAAATCTAAAAATACATTTAAAGTTTTAAATTGGATGAATAGATTATAATGACATCTTTTCCTAACTAATGCCTACACACAACACAACATGATAATGTAATGTTCAGATGTGAACCAGGACTTGGGCAATCTAAATAACCTACAAGAGAAAAGGTGACCAGAATTATTTTTTCAAAAATGAAAATAAAGGGGAATTTGCAGACACAACACAATCCATCAGATAGGACACATATAAGGTGTGAAATTGTCACTAAAAGAGGCAGGAGAGGTGCTGTGTGGAAGGAGCACCAGGTTCTTGCTTGGGGATATATAGCACGAAAGCTGCATGTGTGAGATGGATTGTTTTCTTGGTGAGAGGGGGCAGCTATGTTGAAGTATATTGTATGCCACTTGACTTCCATCTCACGTCTCACCTGTATTTAGATGTTGAGTTGAGACAAGCCCGTGGTAGCTCGGAACTCACTCTGTAACCTGGTCTAGCCTTTACATTGTTACCAATCCTCCTGCCTCCGCCTCTCAATTGCTAAAAATGTGGTTGTGACAACTCTTAGCTTGCCTTTAGCCTTTTGAAATCATTCTGACAGAAATGGAGAAAATGTTCAACCAATGACTAGTCTAGCTTGAGGACCAGGCTGTGAGAGGGAGTCCACCTCTGACACTGTAAGTGATACTCTGCTATATGTGCAGATAGGAGCCTCTCTGCATAACTCTCATCTGAGAGGCTTCACACAGGAACTGATGGAAACAGACGCAGAGACCCAGAGAAAATATCAGATGGAGCTTCGGGGGAGTCCTACAGAAGATGGGGGTAGGAAGGACTGTAGGAGCCAGAGGGGTCAAGGACACCAATAGAAAACCCACAGAACCAACTAACTTGAGCCCATAGGAGCTCACAGAGCCTGAACCACCAACCAAATATCATGCATGAAACTGACCTACGCCCTCTAAACATGCAACAGTTGTATAGCTTGATCTTCATGTGGGATTTCTAAGAGGAACAGGGACTGTCTGCCTTTGTTGCCTGCCTTTGTTTGTTGCTGTTGTTGTTGTTGTTGTTGTTAGTTTTCCTCTAACTGGGCTGCCTTGTCTAGCCTCAAAAGGAGTAGATGCTCCTAGTCTTACTGCAACTTGACATGCCAAGGCTGGTGAATATTCATGAGAAGCCTCCCCTTTTCTGAAGAGAAAGGAAAGAGGAATGGATAGGAGGAGGGGAAGGGGAATTGTTGGGAGGAGATGAGGGAGAAGAGGCTGCTATCAGGATATTTATAAATTAATAAATTTATATATTTATAAATATTTATAATTTATATTAAAATTATATTATATCTATATTAAATATAATATAATGTGTTATATAATATAAATATAACATAAATATATTAATATTATAATATTAATATAAATATGTTATATTTATATTAAAATTTATAATATAAATGTATTAATTAAAAAACAATGGTTTTGATTACATAATACCTCTATGTGCACACGAGGATTTGTTTCAAAGTTTTGTTCCGTCGATCCAGTGGAAGCATTTTTCTAGTATGTTTCTTGCTTTCCTTTTTTTCTTAACCTTCTTAAGTGAAAACCAATTCCAACTAAATTTGATATGAGACATCTCTTGTGTCATATTTACATTTCAGTCTGCCACTTGCAAATCACACAGGAGCTAATAACAGTTTCCCAATCAACACATTCTAGAATTTTTAACAAATGCAAAACAAATGAAACACAATTGTGATTTTCAGAGATGGTGACCTCACTGAGTTTCATGTCCCATAGATCTTCTGTATGCTGGGAGCTCAAGATTAAAACAAGAAATCCAGTGTAATTCTCAACCTTGAAAATGTCTAACCTATTCTGAAGACATAAATTGCTATTACACATGTCCCTTCCCCCTTTCAGCATTTATTCAGTAAGTTCAAGGGAAAATCCTGTATTTGGAATCATGGTATATGAAACTCAGAATGGGTATCTCCAATCCTGATGTTGATTCCTACTGGCCAGACAGACTGAAAGTTAATGAACCCAATGAGTAAATCACATTGACCAAATTCAGGAAGAGAGTGTGGAAACCCAGATCAGCTCAAATTGGTAAAAGTATAACACATCTAAGTTCACACTTAATAACTGAAAGATTGTTCATCTAATTAAAATCACATTCCTTTAAGTACGTGTTTATCTCTGGGAACTGCTTTCAGCTGGATCATGCCAAATAGAAATCACTCGTGAGACACTGATCCGTTCCTCTCCCTCTCTCTTTGTCCTTTCTTGGGCATCTAGCTGGAAGAAGAGCATGTGGCCTGTGTGCATGCCTTGTCTGACCAATCAGGATATTTAATTACGTGAGCCAAAGCCTCTGGTTTGGAAGGACGGAGAGACGATACCTCTGATGTGACACCTATTTTATCCCTTTGGAAAATTTCTAATTTAGGTTACACAGGAAGCCATTGGCTAGGACTTCTAAGAATAAGATAGCTTGTTACTATCTGTGGAGGATGAAAAAGTTAAAATGTAATCCAGAGTCTTGCAACAAATTATGGGGGGAAAAATGTCTTTGCAAAGTGCAAAGAAATCCTCACCTGTCACTCAAGTTTGGCATAACAAACCCAGTACCACAGAGTCCTCCTCAGAGTCATCTAACAGGAAGGGTAGAGATTTACTGGGAGTAACATTCCTACCTTGTTCTATATCTGCTTCAAGCCACCAATGAGAGAAAAGAAGAGAAAAACCTACCCTGTTGTTTGGTTAAAATAAGCATTCTTTTTTGTTTTTTTGGGTTTTGGTTTTTTGTTGTTGTTGTTGTTGTTTTGTTGTTGTTGTTTTGGGGGATTTTTTTTGTTTTTTTGGGGGGGTTTTTTGTTTTGTTTTGTTTTTTGTTTTTTTTTGTTTTTTTTTGGTTTTTGTTTTGTTTTGGTTTGGTTTTTGGTTTTTCAAGACAGGGTTTCTCTGTGTAGCCCTGGCTGTCCTGGAACTCACTCTGTAGACCAGGCTGGCTTCGAATTCAGAAATCCGCCTGCCTCTGCCTCCCAAGTGCTGGGATTATAGGTGTGTACCACCACCGCCCTGCAAAATAAGTATTCTTTTGGTCCATTTGCACGGAAAAAAAAATAAGTTCTTCTTTGTGGAATTAATATTGACAAAGAGGGGCTTCTAATATTTCCATGCTGAGTTAGCAAGGATTTCCATACAAAACTTGAAAAAAAAAAAGTATGTATAAAAACTATCACTGTTTGCCTGGGGAGATGACTCAGTGGGTAAAAGTTCTTGCTACACAAGCATAAAGAGCTGAGTTCAGATCCTCAGAATCCGTGGAAACAGTCAGGCATAGCCACATACATCAATAATAGGGCTGTGCTTAAGGGATCCGAGGCAGAAGGATTGCTGGGCTTGCTGGCCTCCAGCTTACCCCAAAACAATAGGAGTTTCAGGTTCAGTAAGAGACCAGATGCTGTTTCAAGTTCAAGTGACTAAGGCACTGTGAGTAATAGACGGGTATACCAGAAGTCTGTCTTTGGACTCTGTAAGCACACCGAAAGAAACACCTTCTACAATCAAATGTGTGGCTGAGGCTCTCATCTTACAAAAACTGGAAGGAGACTCACATTTGTCAAGCCTTTCATCCTTCTCTTGGCAGATCTTTTGCCCCTAGTGTCTCTCTTTTGGATCTGGTTAATCCCAGGGTCACCCTCATCATAGTGCTCCTGTCAGCATGGGCACTCCTCATTCAGGATGCTGTTGCTTTTTCCTAAGGTCATGGACTGCTCTCTGCAGACTCTCTTGCCCCTTGGCTTCTGCCTCCCCAGCCCCATACTTCATTCCTCACCAGCCACTGTGTTGGGATTATCCAGCTTCCTGAACAATTTATCAATTAATGCTGGGTGTCTAGGCTCTGCCCTCAAAACACTTTTTCTCCCTCTTCTTCTCCCTCCCCTTCCCCCTTTCTTCCTCCTCTTCTTCCTCCTCCTCTTCTTCCTCTTCTTTCTCCCCTTCCCCTTCTTCTTCCTCTTCCTCATATTTCTTCCCCCATCTCATTCTTTAAAAGGTGTCTATTTCAGACAACTCCTCAGTTGGCTTCTCCCACCTCCCAAGCCTCTATTATGAATTCCAGATCATAAATCCCACATAGCTATAAAGAAATTATTTCCCCCCAACCCCCACTGCACAGACTCAACAATCCTCTAGTTGTTCATCACTAAATTAACTCTGATTGCTCAGTTTAAAACACTGAGCAATAAATTTCACTGTTCTCTTCACATCCTAAGCTGTTTCCATAGAATTTCCTTTCTTCCTTCCTCTCTTCCTTCCTCTCTCTTTCTTTCTTTCTTTCTTTCTTTCTTTCTTTCTTTCTTTCTTTCTTTCTTTCTTTCTAAATGGGTCTTTCTACTCATTTTATCTAGGACTATGTTAACTATCCCGATGTCAATGGAATCCTACCCAGTTAGCAATGTTAATTAAATATGGTAGTTTATTTAACAAAAGAAACCGCATGGTAGGGGGCCTCACAACATCTATTTGATAGCACTGTCACTTCTGTTTTACAGGCAACACCATCAAATATTTATCACTAAGGGTAAATGGGCTCTAAGCATCCCCGTACTCCCGCATGTACAAAGGGATTTTTATCAGGGGCATTCCTGAGGGCGTGAGCAAAGAACAATCTTGAGAAATAAAATAACATCACCCTTTACAGACAGTGATAAATTCCTAAGCTCCATACCCCTCCCAGAAAGCAGGTCATTACACAGGCATCTGTCCTTCATGAGCCCTTTGTGCCACCTTCATGGAACCAAGAGCTAAGGGAAATTGACACAATATTCTGGCTATCACTTCTGCCATGAATAATAAAGTCTTCTGTCTTTGAACCATCAGGCTGGTGTCAGTACCCACTTGTTTGCCTCACAGTCTGCACAAGGATGAGAATTACGTCATCGACAGAGAGCTGATGGGTTGTTTTTACATTTAGTTCACTCATTTGCAGGTAGCTTCTGGATAGATTTATAGGATTCTTGGGATCTTCTACATGACTGTAGGGATAACTGAATAAGGACTGAATGATGCCAACTTCTCTATTATTGTTTAGCCTAATATTTTACATGAAATCATGAGATCAAAACTCTATGTCAGGTATTGCACTGTTTATACATATTCCCCTATAATACCTGAGAGAGAGGACCCACAATCTACATCCTACAGCTAGGTAAACTGAGGCTGATAGAACATACATGGAATGAGGTCAAAAGAGCAGATCAGATTGGCCTCTTTTTTGCTGTGCTCCTCACAGACCCTAACTTCTAATACAATTTTAGAACATGATCTGTTTGTCACATTGTATATAAATAATATTATTGGTTGAGGCATTACTTTGTTGAAAAAAATGAACTCAAATATCTAGACGTCAAGACTGCTCGTTTGTAGATCCATTAAGTCATGCTGCGTTCAAAGCCAGCGTAATGTGTTGCTCAGATTAGCAGCATGATTTAAGCAGTGTTTAAATTATCATGACAAGTTATGATAAATAATAAATCATGTCACGCATAACCTGCTTTTGAAGACAGCCAGGATGATGTATCAGGCTGGAGGAATTTGTCCTTCAAGAAATTCTGATGTAAGGAGAGGGAAACAGATCTTAAACTTTGATAATGGGAACTGCTGGAGAGACAGTTTATTCACTAAGGGCTGCTCTCACAGAGGACTGGGGTTTCATTCCCAGCACCCACATGGCAGCTCACAATGATTTGTAGCTCCATTTCCACGGCACCTGATGCCATCTTCTGACCCCTGAGAGTACCAGCCGTGCATGTGGTACACAAACATACACACATAAAAATACCCAAATGCACATAAATAATTTTTAATTTTTGATCATAGGTCCAGCATCATAAAAACTACCATCTGGAAGAGAATAGATATCTTCCTTGAAAGGCACAGATATGGATGTGTTTGCATATATTTATAACTAGCTATTCTTATCATTATTCATAACTCATTAAGATTTCTCTCCAGAATTATTTCACGGATCTATTCTTCTTTTTGAAGGATGTCAGTGTAAATTTGTGTGTGTGTGCATGGACAAATGTGCTCATGCATGGGCATGTATGTCTTGTGTTTTATAGAGAAACAGTGGTGAGAGAAATATGGGAAGAAGCAGGGTGGCCATAGTCAACTGGTGTGCACACACTGGAACACAAAAGGAATGTTAGTATACTATGGAGAACTATGACCTATCCTTCCACGTGGCTATCAGAATGAGTTTGATCAAGTGATCCTCTAGCTTATAATGGGAAAGACTGGCCTGTGTGCACTAGCATGGTCTAAATACTGACCCCTAAAATGCACCTTCACCAGAGGGTTAGTTAGCTTGACACGTTCACCATACTCAAAGTAGCCGATGCATGGCTCCTACTGCCTGTAGACTGAGTCCCTTCTTCTCCATCAGGACCCTTACACTTTACCTTCATGTGCAAGCATCCATGTGAGTCTCCCTGCTTCTATTTTTGTCTACCATATTTCACTCTCCCTGCATGATGCCTGTCAAAACAATCCCTTGCTACAAGCACTTCTTAGTATCCTTCAGTTAAAGGCACACTCTACCCGAGCATTCTGAACTCAGCAACATTTGCCTCCACTTGGCTGCTTCAGTGTGCTCACCTGGGTTATCCATGCTGTTCTGTACATTTCCTGCCTCGGCATCTTTGTGTAAGCTCTTCCTTCCACTTTGAGTGGTCTTTGCCCAGATGCTAGCTGGTATCCCATCCTTCACACTTTAGATTCATCAACCATCATTCATATCTTATATTCATAATCACTTCTACAAAGAGCTTGTTGACCAAAGATTCTGTGGACAATATCATGTGTCTACTGTGTCTCAAGTCCTACAAGTTTACTGTAGTGTCATTGTTAATGCCAAGGCACAGGACATGAAAGTCCAGGGTGGTGCTGTTGGGCATAGCACGTTGGACATTGCCTGGGGCTGTTGCTGATCTGTAGACAATTAGCTGCAAGTCAGCAGATAGATACATATAGTTTCCTTTTCCAGTTTGTTACAAGTCAAAAGAGCAAGCTTGTCTGTAATATTAAACACCAAATATCCATACATATTATACCTGTCTTTAATCCCATCGCTCAGGAGGTAGAGGTAGCCAGAGCTCTATGGGTGTGAGGTCTGCCTTGTCTACGAAGGGAATACTGGGCCAAGCAATGCTAAATAGTGAGACCTTGTCTAACACAAAACAAAACAATAAAAAAGCAAAGTGAATGCAAAAGCATATAATGTAGGTAGTTGATAATTTTCTATTTTTCTTGATTGAGTCTCAACCACAAATAGACCAAAATTATTACTGATAACTCTGTACTAATGTGTTAATACCAATCATCTATGCATATATTCTATGACTGATGGTTTCCATTTCATAGTAATTTTCTTTTCATATGTGATGTTCTGACTGTAAGCATATATTTTTATATTTGATGAGACTAGTGACTGTAAAATTAAGCTTGTCTGGTGAGCCCTGTCTGGAGTTAGTGTCTTTCTATGGAGTCATGCCAATTGTGTTCTATAACTGCGCCTAGCAGGGGATTGCTTTGTATTACAGGCTCTTGAAAACTTGTGCTGGGGACTGTGGCCCTTTCCCAGTGACCTAGTTCCCCATCCCACTTGGGTGATGTGATTCTATTTGTGTCTGATACTCAGAGGTGAGGGCATCTGTTCTAGGAGGAGGAGGGAAGCCCCTTGGTACTGTACACTGTACAATTGGGAGAGCCTAGGGTGACGATGGCAAGGTAATCATCAGGTCTTGGAATTACAGGAAAATCTCTAGCCCCTCTATATCTGCATGTATTCTGCCATAGGTCACTGCAGGAGTAGAAATCTAGGTGGCAAAATTGCTTCCTATTATATTTTATCCCCAGCTGTGTAAGGAGCAACTTGAATGTCTTGGCGCAAATGTTCCAGACACTGAAGAGACACGATAAAATCAGGGGGACATTCCTCCCCACCGTGCACAGAAGATGTGTCATGTCCTCTCACATTTAAGGGGGAGGGGGAAGTTCAAACTAATCTGAGTCTTAATACTATAGTACAACTTTCATGGAAATGAAAGTACTGCACATGTGCACTGTGATCGGCAATAGCTTGTACACAAAACAGGAAGCTGAGAAGCTCTGCCAGTGATGTCATAGCTCAAGAACTAAAAGCCCCAGTCTCCTGTGTGACGAAACTAGAGCAAACGGAGCTACTGAGCTGCCAGTATACTCCATGGAGCTACATAGAACACACAACCCTCAAAACAGTGGTGGACAAATGACACTGCTTATTCACTTGTATGCTGTATCATATTTCCCCATTATTTTACAACGAACTCCTTGTACTCAGTATAAAAATAGGTCACTGTACTCAACCTTGGGTGGGCGATCCAGAGAATCCCAGAAAGCATTTTTTTTTAACCAATGGAGGCAACAACTCCATGAAGGCTCTCGTCCCTGAAGATCTCTAATTGACCCAGAGAGGAGAACACAAAGATACTGATGGTCTTTTCCCAAGCCAATGTGTGTACTTGTGCCTTGCCTCAACAGAAATCCTTCAAAGAAATAGAACATTAAAATAGGCTATGTCAAAGTATGGGTGGATAAGTGGGTTTGTGTGCACATACCGGGTGATGTTAACACAACAGAATTTCCAATGACTTTCTCTGCACACATTCCCACCACCACTCACACATATCTGTAACATAGTGACTGCTGCCTCTTTCAGTGCATTAGGAGTACTGAGCAGAAAGGGCTTGGTATTTTTGCAGCTCTGGTCAGCCTCAGGCTCAATACTTCACCCTGGGGTCATCTTCTTCTCTGAGAATGAGTTTGCTCCTGGGAGGTGATGCTGGTCTTCATCTCAGAAGATTATTTTGAGGACAAGATGAGATGTCACACATAGGAAAGCTCTAACCTGACACATGACATGCTCACCACCCTAGGGTAGCCCCTGAAGGGATCTATAAAGGTATGGATGACAAAGACTGTAAGGAAAAGTATCATCTCAACCTAACAGGGTATCCTGAGCATCCGTGGCCAGGATTCCACAGAGCCCACTCTCGTGCTGGGAGGTCTGAGAACATGCAAAGCTGAGCTGCCTTGTGGAGAACAGACTGTAAGAATCTGTGTGCACTGCAATGCTGAGGACTCTTTGCACACCTGTCTCTTTTTTTTTGTTGTTATTTTTGCAGAGCCCAATAAGCTTGCAATTGAACTGATAACTCTCTAGTTTTGGTGTCCTTCAAGCACAGACCTTCCCTCCTCATTTGAGGGCAAGTCCATTCTTCTCACTCAGGCATCAGCCCTGGGAACCACCAAAGCCGCCTCCTCCTCCTCCTCCTCCTCCTCCTCCTCCTCCTCCTCCTCCCACACACACAGATGTCACATCTTGAGAGATCCTGCAGGCTCTGCATTCAGAATGTACCTTGGGATTTTACTCCTTTTCTGGCCACCATCAGGGTTTGTATGCAGCCTTCCTTGGTCTCTACTTTGTGTCCCCTTCCTTGCAGAAGAGCAAAGCTCTTCACAGCCCCAAATAATGCAAGCTTCCACCATGTATTCTATGTTACTCTAGACCACCCTATACTCCAGCCAAGAACATTTTGCTTAGGAAAAAAGATCTTCCCCAGCGCATGTGCCTGAGCTTCGATAATGTGTCTGCCTCCTGCAGGC
Organism: Mus musculus; assembly: GCF_000001635.26. Taxonomy (NCBI): domain Eukaryota; kingdom Metazoa; phylum Chordata; class Mammalia; order Rodentia; family Muridae; genus Mus; species Mus musculus. The sequence goes on along the minus strand of NC_000067.6, from coordinate 40,744,758 downwards.
AAATGTCATAATCTTTCCCTTCTGCGAATATCAATTTAGAATTGTAACCCGCTCTCTGTCTATGGTTCCCTCTCCATTCCTGATACCTGTCTCATTTATTGTGTAGTATCTTCTCTCTTTAAGTATATTCCATGCATTACTATCAGGTTTCTCCCCTAACTTCCAACAAGAACGGAAGTTCTGCAAAGACAAGATCATTTTGCTCAGGAAGAATGCTAAATTCTGAAAGCAGTGCCTGTCATAGAACGCAAGACAAATCCATCTTTGCTGAACGAATATTCGCAAATTATAATCTGAGAGCTGGCATATTGATGAAGTTGCTTACTGTTTGCCCACCACATGCTGGACTCACCACTCCCCTGCTCGAGGGGAGCAAGGCATCAAGTAGCTGCTGGAAGGTCGTGGCTCACAACCAGCACCCAGCAAGTACATTTACTAGGTCGGAGAGCAAGGCAAATGACAAGGATTAGAGTGTGCAGTTCGTTGGTTTTCAGTGGTAAACTCTACTCCTGAGCTGAGTTTCCTTAAATAACCGTTCCCTCTGTGAGACCAAGTGACCAATTGGACTCTTGTAATGCCCTACGTAATCCAGCACATGAACCCTGACAGGAAATATCATGTTCCCTGTTCGCCTGGCTCCTGAAGCGTCAATGCACTTACACCACACACAGCGTTCATCCGGGTAATTGGTATTCAGAACTTGCACATCTCCTGCTAAAGAGAGAGACTTTTCTAGAAGGACGCTACACTCACCAGGATGAAGACAGTGAAGAATATAACGACAATAGCAGCCGTGATGAACAGCTTCTTTCGGGGAAACACAGTAGCAGGGAGGAGAAACACCAGTGCAAAGCAGATGGCGCCACGGAGCCCTCCGTAGGCAATGATGAACTGGTCCTTGAAGGTTAGCGGGATGGTCCGGAACCAGTTAATCACCTGAGTCAGGACAAAGACGCCTATGGATAAAGAGAGAGCAGATTTCGTGAATATGGACTGGGGATTCTGAGTCTCTGTGACTGTGGGAAGTGTTTAAAAAGACTCACGAGGCCTACCCACCCCAACTCTGGACCCCTGAACTGCAAACACTGGGGACTCTTGGGTCCTTGCTCTTATTTTGTAAGGATAACATGCTTCCACCTATCATGATTAGAGACAAAAAGGCAGGCTAATTTTATTTGCACTAAAAGCCTGGAAAAGATAAATGAGCACAAAGAAAAGGTGAAGAGATAAAATGAAAGGAGGGGGTGAAAAGAGAACAAGGTTAGGGAAAAAAGAAGTCAGGGGAAAAAGAATTGAAAAGGGAGAAAAGGAGTGCCAGGAATAGGAAGAAGGAGGAGAAGGAGAAGGGGAAAGGAAATGGGGGGGATGGGGGGAGGGGGAGGGAAAGGAAGAGGGGAGGAGGAAAAAGAAGAGGAGGAGAGGAAGAGGAGGGGGAGGGGGAGGAGGAAAAAGGGAAGGGGAAGGGAGAGGGGAGGGCAAAGGAGGCGGATAGGGGAGGAAGAAGAGAAGAGGAGGAGGAAGAGAAGAGGAGGAAGAGAAGAGAGAGGAGAAGAAAGAGGAGAGGAGGGGGAAGAGCAGGAGAAGGAAAAGGGGAGGGAGAAGGGGAGGGAAGGGGAAGGAGGAGGAGAAAGAGGATGGGGAGGAGGAGGGAGAGAAGGGGGAGGAGGAAGAGGAAGGGAGGAGGAGAAGGAGGAAGAAGAAGAGAAGAAGAGAAGAAGAAGAAGAAGAAGAAGAAGAAGAAGAAGAAG